>NC_134138.1:125202509-125505539 GCF_033958435.1 Carettochelys insculpta | reverse complement strand
CACTCTTTTTTTCTCTACTAGCATAGGTGCCATGCACCTCTACATGGGAAAAACCACTGCTGGGGATAGGAAACTCCATGAGTTAATTTTAACCCTCCATTTAAGTCACATGCTGTTGCTTGATTCCTTGACTAAGGCCATGTCTACACTAGCCCCAAACTTCAAAATGGCCACGCAAATGGCCATTTCGAAGTTTACTAATGAAGCGCTGAAATGCATATTCAGTGCTTCATTAGCATGTGGGCAGCTGCGGCGCTTCAAAATTGACACGGCTCGTTCCGACGGGGCTCCTTTTCGAAAGGACCCCACCTACTTTGAAGTCCCCTTATTCCCATCTGCTCATGGGGGGGTCCTTTCGAAAAGGAGCCCCGTCGGGATGAGCTGCGTGGTGGCGAGCTGCGTCAATTTTGAAGCACTGCGGCTGCCCGCATGCTAATGAAGCACTGAATATGCCTTTCAGTGCTTCATTAGTAAACTTTGAAATGGCCATTTGCATGGCCATTTCGAAGTTTGGGGCTAGTGCAGACACAGACTAAGGCTACGTCTACACATGAAGCCTACATCGAAGTAGCCTATTTCGCTGTGGCGACATCGAAATAGGCTATTTCGATGAATAACGTCTACACGTCCTCCAGGGCTGGCAACGTCGATGTTCAACATCGACGTTGCGCAGCACCACATCGAAATAGGCGCAGCGAAGGAACGTCTACACGCCACAGTAGCACACATCGAAATAAGGGTGCCAGGCACAGCTGCAGACAGGGTCACAGGGCGGACTCAACAGCCGGCTGCTCCCTTAAAGGGCCCCTCCCAGACACACTTGCACTAAACACCACAAGATCCACAGAGCCGACAACGAGTTGCAGACCCTGTGCATGCAGCATGAATCCCCCGCTGCAGCAGCAGCAGCCAGAAGCCCTGGGCTAAGGGCTGCTGCACACAGTGACCATAGAGCCCCGCATGGGCTGGAGAGACAGCGTGTCTCAACCCCCCAGCTGATGGCTGCCATGGAGGACCCCACAATTTCGACGTTGCGGGACGTGGATCGTCTACACGGTCCCTACTTCGACGTTGAACGTCGAAGTAGGGCGCTATTCCGATCCCCTCATGAGGTTAGCGACTTCGACGTCTCGCCGCCTAACGTCAAAGTTAACTTCGAAATAGCGCTCGACGCATGTAGCCACGACGGGCGCTATTTCGAAGTTAGTGCCGCTACTTCGAAGTAGCATGCACGTGTAGACACAGCTTAAGTGACATAAAATTTGTAAACAGTACATGCCCCTTTTTTCCTTGGCAAATTATCCATAAACATTTGCAGTTGCTCAACTCCTCCATTGCATGAAAAACTAAAATATCTCTTCTGCTATGCCATGAGAACATATCTAGTGAGAATGCTTTCATGAATATTTCTTTGGGCTAGTATTCACCTGTATACTTTCTGCAAATACTCCCAAGAGCAAAATCTTGTTCAACCAAATATTCCTTGATAAATGGAAACAAAAACAAAACACAAAATCAAATGTAACCCTTCTGTTAACGCCAGATGCCTGCCAGAAGGGCCGGGTTCAACTCTTGTGGGGTTTTCCTATCAAGGATACAATCAACCGGCTTGAGCCCCCACCCAGTGGCCTGGGACAATTTTACCCCTGTGCTGGGTGCCTGTAAGGTGGTTCCCCCCCGCCTCGCAAGCACAGAGTCTGAGATAGAAATGGCTTGTTTAATGACCGTAACCTACCCCAAGGTTACAGCGACAGATGCAGTATATCTCAGCACAGAAGAGACAAAACCCCTTTTACCCAGATACCATCCCCATATGCAGTAGAACCCAGTCTCTTGCTGGGGCTCTTGGCCCTTTTCCACACACACACACAGTTACAGGGTGTACCCTCTGCGGTACAGTCCCAAACTCAAAGCCCATATATACATCACCAGGGCAATACTAGCTGTCCACTTGTCTGTAGCCTCCCCTTGCTGTCACCAGCCGCCCGCCGGTCGCCGTCGTCTGCCGCCGCCGCTCCTACCGGCCGCCCGCTGGTCCTGCTGTTGTCCGCCAGTCCTAACCCCACTGCTTGGGACTGCCCTAAGGCAGAACCCAGTGGTTTCAGCTCTGTGTGGCCTCAGCTGCCACTCTGTGATTTCAGCTCTTGGTATCTTTAGTGTGGGGTTTTACAAACACCCTAGTATCCAGCTCTATCTTTTAACAGGTGGGGAGGGTTAGTCAAGCCAGGCTTATAGCTATATGGCCAAGGCATAGGCAGGGCCAAGGCACTCAGCAAGCTGGCTCAACCCATACCCCTCCCCTGCTCTCTCACAATGCTTTAAACCAGGGAGCCCTGTGTAATCAATGTCTTACACAGCTAAGGCGACTGCCCTGTCCCCCCACAACAACCCAGAGCATTGGTGAGATCTCACAACTCCCACCTTAAGTGTCAGCTTAAATTGTGATTTTACAACTACATGTTTACAATAGACCAAATCTCATGGCTTACTTGCTACCCATTAGGCTTTGCCTGAAAAGGTATCACACATGCACACCTTTGCATTCTTATGCAGATGACCTCTGGGAGACTCATTCCTCCCAGCCTTCAGCAGCGCTGCATTCCTTCTGCCACATTCCCTACACAAACAAGAACAAACAGACTAAATAAATCCCACTACCAATAACATGAATCAGAGAGATTTATTCATAAGATTTTTTGTTACTGTCTTCGCTCACCTTTAAGTAAAGCATCCCAGGGTTCTGAGGGAGTTGGCGTATGTTGTTGACGAGCCCTTGGTCATTATCTTTGAAAAGTTGTGGAGATCGGGAGATATCCCAGATGATTGGAAAAAGGCAAATGTAGTACCCATCTTTAAAAGAGGGAAGAAGGATGATCCAGGGAACTGTAGGCCAGTCAGTCTTACATCAGTCCCTGGAAAAATCATGGAGGGGCACCTCAAGGAAGTCATTTCAAGGCACTTGGAGGAGGGGAGAGTGATCAGGAATAGTCAGCATGGATTCATGAAGGGCAAGTCATGCGTGACCAATCCGATTAGTTTCTACGGTGAGATAACTGGCTCTGTGGATAGGGGAAAATCAATGGATGTGATTTGTCTGGACTTTAGCAAAGTTTTTGACATGGTCTCCCACAATATTCTTGTCAGCAAGTTAAAGGAATATGGATTGGATAAATGGATGGTAGGATGGATAGAAGGTCGGGCCCAGTGAGTAGTGATCAACAGCTCAATGTTGGGATGGCGGTTTGTTTCTAGTGGAGTGCCCCAAGGTTCAGTTCTGGGTCCTGTTCTGTTCAACATATTTATCAATGACATGGATGAGGGATTGGATTGCACCCTCAGCAAGTTTGCGGATGACACTAAGCTAGTGGGGAGGTAGATATGCTGGAGGGTAGGGACAGGGTCCAGACTGACTTACACAAATTGGAAGACTGGGCTGCAAGAAATCTGATGCAGTTCAGTAAGGACAAGTGCAGAGTCCTGCACTTGGGCCAGAAGAATCCCAAGCATTGGTACAGGCTGGGGTCCGACTGGCTCAGTAGTAGTTTTGCAGAAAAGGATCTGGGAGTTGTAGTGGATGAGAAGCTGGACATGAGTCAACAGTGTGCCGTTGTAGCCAAGAAAGCTAATGGCATATTAGGTTGCATCAAGAGGAGCATTGCCAGTAGATCCAGAGAAGTGATTATTCCTCTTTATACGGCTTTGGTGAGGCCGCATCTGGAGTACTGTGTCCAGTTGTGGGCCCCCATTTATAGGAAGGATGTGGATACACTGGAGAGGGTCCAGGGGAGAGTGACCAAAATAATTAGGGGGCTGGAGCATATGACTTATGAAGAAAGGTTGAGGGAATTGGGACTGCTTAGTCTGCAGAAGAGATGACTGAGGGGGGACTTGATAACAGCCTTCAACTTACTGAAGGGAGGCTGCAAAGAGGCTGGAGAGGCTGTTCACAGTGGTCACAGATGGCAGAACATGGAACAATGGTCTTAAGTTGTGGTTGGAAAGGTCCAGGTTGAACATTAGGAAAATCTTTTTCACTAGGAGGGTGGTGAAGCATTGGAATGACCTACCCAGGGAAGTAGTGGAGTCTCCATCCTTGGAGGTGTTTAAGTCTCACCTTGACAAAGCCCTGGCGGGGCTGATCTGATGGGTTTGGTCCTGGTTAGAGCAGGGGGCTGGACTCGATGGCTTTTTTAGGTCTTTTCCAGCTCTATTGTTCTATGATTCTATGATGATGTTTCCTTAACTTATTATAGGGTATTGGAGATATGTTCTTTTCCTTTCTTTTCTTTTCTTTCGCTGGGTTTAATTTTCTTCATCTTGTTGACTTAATATAGGAAACTAACATAATTAGTTAACTTCCATAATTGACATTATTTTTACTACCCTCAAAATCTTCTCTTCCTTTAATGAATGGTGTCAGAGTGGTAGCAGAAGCACTTAAGTTTACTTTCCCTTTTCTCAGTCTTTCTTCTTTTCCTCTCCTTGTTGCCTGTTTTTCTTGTTTCTCTTTTGCCACTGGAAAAAACCTGGAGAGAAGTGGGAGAGAGAGAAAGGGTTTCAAACTAATTAAATCTAAACCTAAAACTGGGGAGGGGGGGAACAAACAAACAAAAAAAAAACCCCTAAAAACTATTTTGGTTTGGGAGGCATAAAATGAAAGAATTTCCAAGTTCATGAAATAGCCGTGCCACTTTTTTGACCTGGTCTGCATATCATGCCCAGGGAGGTGAGGAAAATGTTGAACTTGTTTTCAACAAAGCTGTTTATGCTTAGTTTTCAGGGATAGGGAAGGTGCAACAATTCTATGCTTTTTCAAAAGAAGAGGCATGAGACAGGCTCAGAGGAGAAGTGAGTGATGGTCCTGAACTGGGAGCCCTAATATGGCGTACATCCTCATGCTGTCGGGCAGGAAGCATTAACCCTGTCTCCTTATCCTGCCTTCTATCTGTATTTGTAGGTGTGGATTGCTTGTTTAGCTTGAAAAGAATTTGTCTTGGAAAACCATGTTATCACCTATCACATTTATTAATGCTCTTGTTCATATGAGGCTTTACTATTTTCACAGCCAATTTACACTGATCAGATTCCTTTAGCAGAATGAAATGAATATTCAGAACTACCAGTGGGAGAGGGGAGAAGTAAAGTCAGGTTCCCATCTGTCTGAGATATTTTCCTTCTGTGCTTATATATAAGAGCACACACATGCAAGTACAAGTTGAACCTGTTTAGTCTGGCACCCTGGGGACCTGACTGGTGCTAAATGAGAGAATCTGATGGACCACAAGAGGTCAATATTGTCTAGCAGCATTACCAAGGCATCCATTGCACAGAACAGTAAGAGCCAGGACTGGTGGCTGTAAATGAACTTTATGGGACCACGGGAAACTTGGCCACCCCCATGGTAAGTGGCCATCCAGCTAATTAAAATCATGCCAGATTACGGATGTTGCTGGACTAGAGAGTTTGGACAAGAGAGGTTCAACCTGTCGTGCAAATGCAGAATTGGAGAAGAGTACTTCATGGAATTTATTTTCTATGAAAATTTTTGCAAATGGTTACTTTTGCACTGAAAAATCATGTTTTTAAATACTAAGACATTTGTGCTCAAAACCATGCAATTTTGTGCTCAGATGCAGATTTTAATTAAACAAATGTGCATATTTCAGTACTTTTTGCGGCAACTGTCCAGTTTTAGCTGTCCCATTGTAACCTTATAACTGTCCAGTTATAAGGAAACTCAACATCCCACAACTTTTAAAATTTGCACAGCATTACATTTGTTAGCAACATTTAATTTGCCTCTAGAAAGCACAGGTAGAATTAGGACTTGAACCTTTTTTATTTCATTCCCTTTTCCTTACAGCATTTATGCTTTTTTACCACTTCATAAACATGACACACATTTCATCCTCAGCAAGACTTTGGAGATTGCACAAACATCCTTCCATTACCACAAAAGATTAAAAATATACTGTACTCGCAACCATTCAAATGACTACATATTGCCACTGTTCACACACCTACAACATGCCTCAGCAACATTCATACAGAGCAGTTACAGCATGTAGGTTAACAAGAAATAAAAACACGGAGAAACCAAGTTAAAAGCCAAATTTGGGCTTGTTATATAAATGGCTGTAACTCTTACTGGAGCCAATGAGAACAGGTCAGAATTTGACTTGAAAAGCACAATAATTCTCATCCTTCTATTTAACTCTTAATTATTTTTTGTTAATATACTAATATTTTTCTTTTGGACATATTGTTCAAAGAACAGTTTGGCCCATATCCAGCAAAACACTTTAGTGTGTGCATAATTATGCACACTCAAAAACCTACTTACAGGCTAAAGATAACCCACATGCTTGTGTCTTGTTGCATCAGGGCCTTTAACATTAGGGTAAGCTTTAATGAAAACGACTCTTGTTTTTGTTTTCCTGCCTTTTCTTACTTACTGAATATATTTATGATTCTACAGGGGCTTTCTCCATTTTAACCCATCATCTATTTTCCATTTCCATGGCAACAGATTATGATGTCACACACACATGATTGTAATTCTGCTGTATGACTCTGCAATATGAGAGGGTCTCTGGTAAGGACAAAAGCTCTGGAAAAAATCCTCAAATAACAGCAGGGATAACAGAACATTACAGGCATAGTATGCATTTTGTTTAAATGTTCTCTCTTTGCATGTTCGCTCAAGTATGTAATTTTCTTTCTGAGGGCCTGATCCAAAGCCCATTGAAGTAACTCCATTGACTTCACTGGTCTTTTTGGGTCAGACCTAACAGAACATTTAATAAAAACTATTCCTTCCGTACAAGAGGGAAGATGCCACACTCCTGATTCTGGAAAAATTCTCAGGGAACTCTATGGGAGTTTTGCTTGAATTTAGTGTTACAGTAAAACTTATGTGACTGGTAGAAAAATATTTTCTCAACATTTGCAAAGTATGCGACAAATATATTAGGAAAATTAGGTTAAATATTTGTGTGATCCTGAATATTACATTATTAGGCCAAGATTTTCAAAAGTGATGAATAATTTTGGATGCCTCAATTTTTGGGTGCCTAACCAGAGAACCCTTAACAGTGCTGACTTTCATGGCACTTTTCATAAAAAAAAAAAAAAGCTGCATTTAAATATATCAGATTGAGAACTTCAAATTTTAAGCACCTAAAATTGCAAATCACTTTCGAAAATCTTGGCCTTAAAAATGTTTCCACAGAAACTTGCTTTCCTGACTAGCAGAATGAAGTGGGCGTAAAAGCAGTATGTAATATGTCACAAAATCAAATTTGTTGATAATTTTATAAAGTAAAGTAAGTATGCAAGATGGCATTATATAAAATACCTGCAGCATATGACATATTTGAAATAAATGAAAAGATTCCATCATATATTTATCTCCAGAGTGATTTTTTTTTAATAATAATGTGGTAGTATTGTGCTCTATTTCAGAGAGAGAGGAGGTTAACTTTTAATTTCATTTCCACTGGTATAAATGCACTGACTTCACTGATTATTCTGTGTTTGAAAAGATGTGACTGGAGCAGATGTATCCCACTAGCTCCTCTTTGAAACATTGCCTACCCTCATAGCAGAAGATTGGAGCATCTTAAATAGATCAGAGGAAGGAGAAAAACAAGTTTATCCTGTTACTGCGCTGCTTTGTCTTTTTGGACTCACATAACACTGGACAAAGCTCAGAGGTCCTTACCCATTTTTAATCAGGCCCCCCCCCCCCCGCCGCTTTCTTCATGGTCTGTTAACATGATGCCATTAAAAACAACCAGCATTTGCCTGAGAAAGTGGGGGCTGAGCGAAAAGGGAGAGTCAAATTGTGTCTTTAGTTATACCCATGCAAAGTAATTCTGTTGAGACCGGCTAGTGGATTTACACCAAAGTAACTGACGGCAGAACTTGGCCCTGACGGAAAGACGTTGGTCTTGTAGCTAAGGTACAGTTTCTCTTCTCAGTTCTGCTACAGACCCCTGTGCCTCAGTTCCTTATTGCAACCAGGCACAGGCTTTGAGAAAGGAAACGGTTTTATTAGGGACTGTGTCTTATGATTATATATCCAGTTCCTAACACAATACAATATTGATAATCTTGATTTCATAGGTGCTGGAACTAGGAGTGTGGGGGAGTAGAGATGAGAGGGGATGCTGCCCCCTACCCCCCCGGCTTGTCATGGTAGTAACAACCCAAATTCGTGGTTTCTACCTTCAGCACCCTCCCCCTCCCCCAATATAAAAACCACTATCTGGATTTGATATGTTGATGATATGAAATGGTTTCTTAAAGTACGAAATGCCTGTGAACTTAATGAAAAATGCTTTTTCAGTAGTTTCTGGTGTGCTAAATTCTGACAGGTTGACACACCCATCTACCAAGTTTTCTATGTCTTTCCGAGATTCTTTGCATGAAGCATTTTTTTGTGTTTTGCACATAACATAACTATAATACTTTAAAATCTCCAGAAATACTATTGAGATTATTACTTGTAAAAAAATTACTGCCTCATTCTCATTTGCACTGAATTAAAAAACCCAGAAACCACAACTCCCAGTCCTTTTTATAATGTAATTATTGCATTGTCTCACTCATTTATAGCTTGTGCTTGACATTTCTAAATAATTTTGATCAATAGAAAAGAAATGTAAAAAATCAGTAGATTGCAGCTTGTAGCTGGAATTGATAGATAGTTTAGGTGGCAGGCTTTGAACTCCCTTGGCAATCAGGAGTTGAAAGAAATTACCTTACTTCCATAACTAGGATCTTCTGCCAAAATTACCCTGTTCACTTCTAAATCTCTTACATATTTTAAAGGATTAACGTTAAAGATGAGATTAAAAACTTTTCTCTTGGCTTCAAAAAGAGGAGAAAATTCTCTGTACAAGCATAACTGACAACCTTCTTTAAGACTGAGGGTGGAGGAAAACTTGAAGAAGTTCCCCCTTTTTCTTAACCGTTCATTTTCCACTTGTTTGTAACTTGCTGTCCTGACAAGGTGCGTCTTTAAATATGGTCTTGTTAGACCTTATGCAAAGGTGATACTTCATGTTTTGACAGAAGTATTTTTCTTTCTTTGAACTCTTTCTTGGATCATTTATTCTTAACAGTGCAGTTAATTCTACATGTTGTGGCAGAATTAATTGTGTTGCCATAACATCACTTTCCCCTAATAAATTTTCCACTGTGGGGATTTCAGCACTTCAAAGACAATACAACATACCTTTCGCTACCCAGATAAGGTTTCATCTATGCAATGGAGCCAATGATTATTTTTGAACCAACGTATAATTATGAAGACAGAGAACTTTCAGCTTGCTCACAAGTGGCAGAACTAAATGCACGCAGAAATGTCATATTGGGGTTGAGGTTCAAAGTTAGCAGCCTGTTTTCGACTCTGCAGCTGCTCTAATTACACAACTCAGTAAATTGGAATAATTTATCTTCTGCCAACTGCAGTAATTAATTTTCTCTTCAGTCAGTGAAGGGGGGATTGATCTTTCCTTTATGAAAATCTTTCTCACACAAATACCACTTTGCGCTAATGTATTTCCAGTTCTGTAAAGGTGGAACATTGTCCTCTGTATAACAGATGTTAAAAATTAAGGCCTAGGCTTCCTTTCACATGTGGTCATACTAATGTGGTGATTTATGAAAAATGAGGACCCAATATTAGGGTTACTAGATGTATCTTGTGGGATCAGAGGGGCTTGGGTGGGTGCAAATGGGTGAATTAGTTTTTCACATGTAGACCATTGTTTTAATTGCAGCCAAGGTCACTAGCTGCCAAGCCTTTCCATCTCACGACTGCTTTGTGTTGGATGTGAAATGAGTTTGTGGTTTCAGTAAAGTTCCTTGTGAACAAATGCTTCCGTTCCCCAAGCCACCATTGGTCTGCCAAGAGCTGGCTCCTTAAAAACACAGCATGGAGGTCAGGGATTATGTGAGCAGAGTCCAATTTTCTATTACACTGCAGCCCTTTTGTGCCCTTTGATGTCACAAAGGGCGGCTAAACCAGTGTGTGTTGCCACCTGGCAATTCTGTTTGTGTACTGGGAATCTCTGGGTGTTGCAAACCCAGTGTAGCTTCTCTACATTAATGAGCACCGACTGTGTAATTGGAGAAACGGGACTGTGCTGAAACACAGCTGAACTCCAGCTATTCCTGGCAGTGTGAATGATCCCTGGGGGCCATAAGCAGACGACGGAGCAGCCCTGAGGAGGGAGTCATGTACAGTGGAGGTGGAACTGACTCCTAATTGGCCCCAGAAATAGCACAGTAAGTGTTGTATGAAGTCACCTTTGCCATACACTGTGCTGGGTTATTATCTTAGAAGGCTGTAACATGAAGTGTATGACAGAATGCAGTAAAACGGAACAGGAGATGTAAAATACTTCTCAGTGATTTCAGTCGCAAGCTAGCTTGACTCGAGAGTTGAGGTCATCTTCCCCAAAGCCCGTTGATGTGAACCCTTGAAGTCTGGCTGAGGCAGTTGGGAGAGGCATATGCTGTTGCTGCCCATGCTGTATCTGTCCTGAAGCTATATAGTGGATGTCAGGCTCTGTAGGTGTCAATCAGGCTTCCCTTTCATGACCACAAATACAGTTCAGACATTTAAAACAGGAAAAAATGGGCCTTGCGCTATCTGGTGCAGATCAGCCAGTGCAGTAACCTTGTTTTATATAATGCCAGCAGCCTGAAGCTGTAGGGTTCTTGTGTTTGGGGAACAACTGGATGACTTTGAATTGCCATCAGAGCCCCTACATCTCTCCCTCACCTCCAGTAACTTGTGCCAGAGACCATAGCAGTTCTGAGCCATACCAGACCCCTCACTCTGAGCTCAGAGGAGCTGCACCAGTGTGGAAATTCAATCTACCTCAGGTGTACAAAAGGCTGTTATAGGGAGCTGAAACCTGATTTCTTTTTACCTTTCAGTTCTAGTGCACCAGTTAGGCTGGTGAAAAAGATGATACAGCAAAAGTAACAGAGAGAGAGCCGTGCTAGTTTATATACTATCAAAACAAAAAAGCAGACAAGTCGCACTTTAAAGACTAACAAAATGGTTTATGAGGTGAGCTTCCGTGGGACAGACCCTCTTCTTCAGACTGTAGCCAAACCAGAACAGACTCAATATTTCAGGCACAGAGAACCAAAAATAGCGTCAACCTTGATTACTCTTTTTGGTTCTCTGTGCCTTAAATATTGAGTCTGTTCTGGTCTGGCTATGGGCCTAAGAAGTGGGTCTCCCCCATGAAAGCTCATTACCTAATAAATTATTTTGTTAGTCTTTAAAGTGCTTCTTACACAGGAAAAGGTGTAAGCGACTCAGTGACCTATGTCCAAGACTGAGGATCTCTGTGCTTACAAAAGTAGAGGTGACTCTGCTAATTCTGTTTTGCCTTCACAGCAGTATCCCTGCCACTCTCCTCTAGTTCAGGGAGTGTTTTGGGGTGGGTTAAGGGTGGTTGAGACCAGGGTAAGGAGGGAATTGTGGCCTCACCATTCTATACCCCTGGAAAGCTGCGTAGTGCCCAAGGAAGCAGGGGTACAAGTTTGGGCAGTCTTAGTCTGCTCAAGGGATGCCGAGAGTGAAGCACCCACCAGCACCTGTAAAGCCCTGAACAGGTGAAATTCAAACTGCCTCCCTTCTGCCTCTCCACCAATGTCAGGATGAACTTGTCCAATGGGCCTTTTCGTATTACCCAGTGCCTCTCGAAGACTGTTTCATGACACTCAACAGGAAACGGAGCCATGAGGAGGCAGTAGTATACTTATAGCAATAGAAGAAACTGGAAAGAGAGGGATGTATAATGTAATAGTAGAAGTAGTGCACACACACTTCCAATTGATAATCTAAACAGGACTACAATTTTGTTTGTTTACTTTTTGATCATAAAGGGTGGGCTCTCTCTAAAAAGACATTTGCTGTATTCCAGTTCAATACATTTGATAATCCTTCTTTGCATCACAGTTTAACACAGTTAAAGCACATCAAACATGATCAAGTTACATTTATCAGCAGAAAACAGTATGAGTAAAATTATTAAAAATCCTTTGAGTTTCAAAGGCAAGAATATAGCGTGCTTTTTTGGTGTTTTAACTTCATATGCTGGTTCAGAATGATCTGTTTCCAGTCCTTAATTGCTGCATATTTATGCTTGCTATATTGGTGTTGTAGTTTGTATGTATGCTTAAGAATTATGTAGGTTAACATGGAGGCTGTATGCAGTCCTGAAATTGCAATTAGGTTGTGCAAGAAAAGTCAACATTTCAGTTTTTTTGGACTAACATTTGAAATCACACTCATTTGCACTCAGAAATCCTGCGGCCAGACCCTCAGGGGTTATAGACTTTCATAACTCCTTTGTCTTCCACTTAGTAATGCATATTTACACCAAGTGTGGATCTGGGACTTGTTCTTGGTTTCCTGTTTGATTGTTGGGCTGAAAGCAAAGGAAATATCTTCATTCTACAGTTTGTTTTATAGATGTATGTTTTTCCCAAAAAAGAAATTTTCCAAAATCTAAAGTGAGGATTTGAACTAATTGAGTATCCATGGGTGTAACAAAGGAAGAGAAGAGAGGGGCTAATTGTTTAATTAGTAAATGTCTGCTTGGTTAATGACATATTAATGAGTTTTTAAGGCAGTCATAGCATTTACCATAAAAGACCCATGTGCGTATCCCTGGATGTACTGTATAATTAAGTAATGTGACCCAAAGGAATTCATCATTTAAAAACCTGTCAGCTTCCTCAAGTTTGATAGCAGATGAGTAAGCTCAGGAGAGTCCTACCAGGTGGAATAAGTTAAGAGTATAGTCCCAAAGTCTCTGTAAAATCTGTGAATCTCTCAGTAGTACTGTCTCTTTGTATAGAGAGAGCCTGGATGAAGATTTGCATCGTGATCCTCTGGGTTCTTTATTACTTAGAAAACATCTGGAGCTGGAGGCCAGGTTGGTGCTATGTCATAAGTACTTTTCCTTTCCTTCTCTTTAGCTACACCTATAATGGAACAAGGGAGGCAAGTATTATTTCATGTGGGGGAGAAGCAAGAAGGAGGGGGTTTACCTTCATTGTGTAGTCTGTGGTGGGAAAAGTATCCCAAAAAGTCACGTGAGTAAGAGTACTTCTGCTTTGAAAAAAAAAAAACCCTCTGGAAAGTACTTGCATAAAAGTACAAACTAATTGAGGCTTATTTGTACTCAAGTATCCAGAAGTGAAAAGTAGCTGTCCTATGATAATCTATAGTTATCATAGGGAATTATTATTTTTCATGTGTGTGTATAAAAATACACACACATAAATATATATGTATATGAGTATATACATATATACACACTCGTGTGTGTGGGTGTGTGCACGTGCGATAGAATACTAGAACTGGAAGGGACCTCAAGAGGTCATCCAGTCCATGGCCCCTGTGTCAGGACGAAGGGCCATATATATCGTCCTTGCTGGATATTTATCCAACTTGTTTTTAAATATTTCCAGTAATGGAGATTCTACAACCACCATAGGCAGTTTATTCCAGTACTTAATCACACTGATAGTTATGATTTTTTTCCTAATGTCCAACCTAAACTTCCCTTGTTGCAGTTTAAGCCCATTGCTCCTTGTTTCCTCCTTGGAGGTTAAGGAGAATAATTTTTCTCCTTCCTCCTTGTAACATCCTTTTAGGCACTTGAAAGCTGCTATCCTGTCCCCTCTCAGCCTTTGAAACACATTTCCTCTAATCTTCTCTCATAGGTCATATTTTCTAGAACTTTAATCATTTTAGTTGCTCTTCTCCGGACCCTCTTCAATTTCTCCACACCTTTCCTGAAATGTGGTGCCCACAACTGGACACAATACTCCAGCTGAGACTTAACCAGTGCAGAGTAGAACGGAAGAATGACTTCTCGTGTCTGGCTCACAACACTTCTGTTAATGCATCCCAGAATCATTTTTGCTTTTTTTGCAACAGCATCACACTCAACTCATCTTTGGCTTGTGGTCCACTATGACCCCTACATCCCTGTCAGCGGTGCTGCTTGCTAGACATTTGCTTCCCATTTTGTACATGTGGAACTGACTGTTCCTCCCTAAGTGGAGTGCTTTGCATTTCTTCTTATTAGACTCTTTTGCTCAGACCATCTCTCCAGTTTGCCCAGATCATTTTGAATTCTGGCCCTAACCTCAAATGCGTTTGCAATCACTCCCAGCTTACTATCATCGGCAAACTTGATAAGTGTTCTCTCTATGCCATTATCTAAATCATTGATGTTGAATATATTGAACAGAACTGGCCCCAAAACTGACCCCTGTTGAACCCCACTTATCATTCCCTTCCAGTCTGACTGTGAACCATTAATAACTGCTCTCTGTGATCAGCCATCCAATCAGGTACACACAGGTGCGCATGTGTATGAGATACTATATACACATACATACACTATAAATTTATATTTCAAATCTGGAATTTAAATATAGTTGCCACCTTCATTTATAAAGCTTAAGAGTGACCTAATGAAATACAGGAGTCTAATTACAGACATTTCAAAATACCGGGTGGGGAGGGAGGGAAGGGGGTGCACCAGGACCAGGATTGCATCAACACAGCTGGACTGTCCCTGCCCACAGTGCACCCAGGACCACTGAGGACAGGCACTGCTCTGGCCTGGCTGGAGCACCACACTCTGTGGCACACCGAGGATGGTGTGGATGTGGGCTGCTCTGGCCAGGTGGCGGCACTCCAAGGCTGGGCTGCTGTGGATTGGGGTTGATCTGGCTGCATTGGAGGGCCCTTCACCTGTAGAGGTGCTGTAGGTGAAAATGCTCCAGCTGGAATGAAGCAGCCCCGGTCCTAGGGGCATCCCAGCCCCCTCCCCCCGCCCCCCGACTTTAATCAGTTAACTGGTTAAACTTCACTTTTAACTTGTTAACCAATGAAATGGGACTTTCCATCCCAAGTCTGGGTGGGAGGTGGGGTGCTGGAGCAGGCTGGGGGTGGGGCGTCTGGCCAGTAAGGAGGGTGCAGGAGCAAGGGAGAGTTCAGGAGCAGACTTTCAGTGCGAGGGCAGTGCTGGAGATGACTGGGCCTGGGAGAGTTGTATGGAGGGGAGGAGGTCCAAGAATGGGCGAGAGCTTTAAGGTTGTGGTGGGGGGACATGGGAGAGGGATGGAGATGCGGGCGCTGACCATGAGGGCAGTGTGGGGGTGCTTTCCTGGCTGCACACTCCCTGTCACTCCCAGGTACTGCTCCTGTTGGCCAAAATCTGTCCAATAGGAGCAGTGGGGAAGCCTGCCCATTGGCAGTTTCCAGCACTGTGTTCCAGGAGTCAGGAGGAGGGTGAACAGCAATGCACAGCACTGCACTTCTTCTCCCACGTGCTGGATCCACTCCACGAGGCTCGGGGCCCCCCACCCCTGCACAGCTATTGTTTTTGAATGAAAAGGTGTTGAGGAAGTGTTTTAAAAGCTAGATTGTTGGCAGGGACATTGTGCTTGTTGATCGGTTATTTCCCTCCCCCCACCCCCCAAAAAAATCACTGTATCATGATTGGTTGCTTTGCACATGCGCCAGTGCTTTAGTCAATCAGAATGCTGGCCTGTACAAGTGTCAGTGGGGTGATGAAAGTAGCAAATAACTAAGCACTTCTGGAAATGCTAGCGGAGTAAAAAGTACAATATTTTCTTTTAAAGTGACTTGAGTAAAAGTTGAAGTATCACAAAATAAATTACTTGAGTAAAGTACAAATATTGAAAAACATACTTGAGTAGAGTAAGTATTTCTTCTTACTTTCCATCTCGGTTATAGTATTCATACCCAATGGTTTTGATACTTACGGCTTCTCTTTGCCAGCAGGGCTGACAGCCACCACAGGGTGTGGGGCAAAGAGGGAGGGGGGCCCAGCTTCCTGTTCCCAGAAGGGGTGGAGCCAAGGATGAAAGGGGAGGGTCCAAGGGCAGTTCCTTAGAGCTGCTGGGGTCTGGAGCTCTGAGCCCCCTTGAAAATCTGGGCCCCTGTGCAACTTCCCCTTTCACCCCCATCTCTCATTGGGGGGACCTGCTCTCTGCCATTTAAGACTTTATCTCTGGCTTATAGAGACACTAAGGAAGAACAGATTTTCTCTCTTGGAGTGTATCAAACACTACCAAACAAAGTGTATCAATTAAAAAATTTCTCCTGATGAAAGCACTCCTAACTTTCCCCTCAGAAATCATACTTCCCGCCCTCTTCAAGTTGTGCAATTTTAATACGGATGTACTGAATCTCATAGTAGTTACTTCCTGCTGCAAGGCCTGTGTATTTTAAAGGAGGATTTGCACTGGAAATGCAAGTGGTCGTTGTGGAATATTTGCCATAATCATCAGCGAGGGGCCCAGTCACAAAATCTGGACCTGATCTGAACCTGAATTTTACCAAACTTTGTGAGGTTTTGTACCTTATACAACTGTATTGAGGCTGGTCATTGTCTGTTCCCAACTATAAGGCTCTGTCTATACATTTTGGCAGCAAAATGAAGGTTTGGATGAGAAAACCCACACAGCGTCCAGATTCCCAAGGTGTTATGTTGACAGTAAATCGACAGAACATAGCACTTTTTTGTTGATAGCTGAACCCCGCTCCCCACGAGGGATAATGCCTCTGTTGACAGAAAGCCTGTGTGGATGTTCTGGAAGGCCCTCCATCAACAGACAGAGCTTCCAGAACACCGGGGAGCCCTGTCTGCTGTGTTTCCATTTGGCAGTCTGGCCGCCTTCTATTAACAGAGCGGATTGCTCTTGCAATGTGCTTGTCAGTTTGGCTGCAATCTGCTGACAGAAGTTTTGTTGGAAGATATCTTCTGACAAAAACTTTGTTGACAAATCCATGTAATCTAGACGTACCCTAAATGACTGCACTGGCGCACACACAGGCTATGGCTACACTGTAGTTTCTATTTTTGGGCTATAAATGTATGCCACAATAGCAACTCCATGGCTAAACACCGTGCTTGAAATAGCAGTGCTATTTTGAACGCAGTATTCCAGTTCTGCTAGCCTTCGTCATATGAAGGGTTGCAGAAACTTCAAACTAGTGCTTATTTCAAAGTTCAGTGCCATTTGCATGGCACCGACTTCAAAATAAGCTAATAAATTTGCATTGCGCGAATTGCATAACTTATTTTGAGTTAGGGCTTCAGTGTAGTCATAGCCTGAGAGTCGCCTTGTTACAGTAGTAGCAATTATTAATAGAACTGAAAATATTCAGCTTTTTCACTGACATTCCAAATTTTGAACCCCTTGTATTTACTGTCTAAAATGGTTAAAGGACATCTAATCTGTTTTACAAAACATTTCCAAAGATATTGCAAAAAATTTTAGTCACAATTTTTCATCCTCTCCCCCCCCACCAGCTTTTATTGCAAAAAGTAAAGGCAATATGGTGGGCAAAAAATGGTGATTCCAAGAGCTCATAAAATGAGCTCCAAATAATAACACAACATCCAACCCCACCAGGTTATGAGAGAAAAGCTGGGAGAAATCTTCCATGAAAAATCCCTCTCCCTACCACCCACAAGAATACTGATTTGGCATTTTGGCAAAACAATTAGCAAATTTAGGTTGATTTGGCAAACTTTCAATAAACAACGCTTTTGTTGGGAAAATGTCAAAATGGTGCATTTAGGAAAGATGCTTCAAGTCTCAATTTCCCTTCGCTTTCTTTTAAAAAAATGTGAAATGTTTGACTTCGAAGGGAAGAGCCTTACTGTAACAGCTAATCAATTCCAGATAAATTGGATAAATCCCACCAAAAGCCAAACCAAAGAAGCCAAAAAGGCAATATATATAGCTAGTTTTTTCATAATTGCTTTTTTTTTAAAATAAAAAATGTTGCTAAAGAGATGTCAAGTATAAAGTTACCCACATACTGATATATGAAGGCTGAGTGCTAATATAAGACACACACAGAGTTATTTGTACCTCCCCTGTGCAGGAGTATTTCATTAATGATTCATTGCTTATGTTGAATGGTAAGCTGTCCTGAATGGTAGAAAACAGAACATGGTCCTCAGAATCTATTGAATATGTGATGCATTATGATTTATATTAAAAAACGTGTAAGTTTATTAAAATAGCTATCTTGGATTAAGGCACAATACATAGCTGAAAATTAGGAGAAATTAGATGATGGTTCTAGAAAAGGTAAAGAAACTGTATAAATACAGGCAAAAACTATTTTTCAGATGATATGAAGCATGACTTTCGTACGCAAAGTTAATAACATTATAGCGAGCTGGTAAAATATATTTTATTTGTCCATCTTCTTCTGTTTAGTTTCTCTTATCTGTCTTTACCTGTATAAAAAATATAACCTTCACTTTAAAATTGAACAGTCAAGGCAAAAAACTACTTTTCAGCCATTAACTGCAAGGTTAATTATAATGAAAAAAAACCACCATAAAACCTTACTTAATCATGATCAAGAAGGTAAGTAGAATTGTGCGAGGTTGATATATTTGTGTGGCTATATCCATCCATATGGCTATAGAGGACTAGATTTTTGTGCAAATTGTCATAGTGCTGTTAATTTCACTCTACACAAGCCCCGAATCTACACGTGCCCTTTCCTTTTGAAAGAGGCATGTTAATGAGCCAGTTTGAAAGACGCTAATGAGGTGCTGCAATGAATAAGTAGAGCCTCATTAGCATAATGGTGGTCACAGCGATTTGAAAGTGCAGCTTTTCGAATTGCATGCCACCCGTGGAGACGGGACCTTCCGAAAGGACCCCCCCCCGAGTTTTCAAAAGCCCTTCTTCCTATCTGGTCATCTTCCTAGTCTGGTGATAAGAAGAAGGGCTTTTGAAAACTGGGGGGTCCTTTTGGAAGGTCCCATCGCCATGGGCGGCGCACGATTTGAAAAGCCACACTTTCGAATTGATGTGGCCGCCGTTATGCTAATGAGGCTCTGCATATTCATTGCAGCACCTCATTAGCATCTTTCAAACCCGCTCATTAACATGCCCCTTTCGAAAGGAAGGGGCCTGTGTAGACCCAGCCAAGCTGAAGATCTGTCCCGTAATGGCTACGTCTACACGTGCAGCCAACATCGAAATAGTCTATTTCGATGAATAACGTCTACACGTCCTCCAGGGCCAGCAACGTCGATGTTCAACTTCGACGTTGCTCAGCCCAACATCGAAATAGGCGCAGCGAGGGAACGTCTACACGTCAAAGTAGCACACATCGAAATAGGGATGCCAGGCACAGCTGCAGACAGGGTCACAGGGCGGACTCAACAGCAAGCCGCTCCCTTAAAGGGCCCCTCCCAGACACAGTTGCACTAAACAACACAAGATCCACAGAGCTGACAACTGGTTGCAGACCCTGTGCCTGCAGCATAGATCCCCAGCTGCCACAGAAGCAGCCAGAAGCCCTGGGCTAAGGGCTGCTGCCCACGGTGACCATAGAGCCCCGCAGGGGCTGGAGAGAGAGCATCTCTCAACCCCCCAGCTGATGGCCGCCATGGAGGACCCAGCAATTTCAACGTTGTGGGACGCGGATCGTCTACACGGTCCCTACTTCGACGTTGAACGTCGAAGTAGGGCGCTATTCCTATCTCCTCATGAGGTTAGCGACTTCGACGTCTCGCCGCCTAACGTCGAAGTTAACTTCGAAATAGCGCCCGACGCGTGTAGACGCAACGGGCGCTATTTCGAAGTTGGTGCCGCTACTTCGAAGTAGCGTGCACGTGTAGACGCAGCTAATATGTAATATTTAAAATGTAGAAAGAGCACATGACTAGAATTCAGTACAACAAGTCGTCTTGTGGCACCTTATAGACTAACAGATATTTTGGAACGTAAGCTTTTCTGGGCAAAGACCCACTGCATCAGATGCAGTAGTAGAATTCAGTAGTTAGATATTCAGTAAATCTGGAGGAAATTCTGACCCCGTTAGAATCAATTGTTGACAAAAAGGGAACAAAAGTAGGAAAAAGGGAAAAAGAAATATGAGAATGAGAATCCTGCCGATAGCCAACCTGAAGAAGAAGCCAAAAGTGTACGCAATTAATGACCCTTTCTTTCATCCTCAAATTCATGCGAGATGTGTCCCTTGTTGTCCCCTTTCAAACACTGGCAAGCATGGATTTTAATATTTTTGATTAATGCTTATGAGTCTGATCCAGTAAACCAATTAACCACATGCATAATTTTAAGCATCAGAGTTGTCAATGGTTCTATTTTAGTTTTAATATTAGTATAACATTTTATCAATTGCTTAAGTTACACATTTAGGCTGGTGATCAGAAGAAGGGCTTTTGAAAACTGGAGGGGGGTCCTTTCGGAAGGTCCTGTCTCCACAGGCGGCACGCGATTCAAAAAGCTGCACTTTTGAATCGCTGCGGTGCCATTATGCTAATGAGGTGCTGAATATTCATTGCAGTGCCTCATTAGCATATTTTGAACCTGCTTATTAACATGCCCCTTTCAAAAGGAAGGGGCACATGTAGACCCAGCCTTAATGAAGTGCTTTGCAGGTTAAGGGCCATGGAGCCAGATTTAGTCGTCTTATTGACAATATGAAACCACAAAAGAAGTGACTTGTATATGTTATAAGAATTTAGAGATGAAAATATTATACTAACATATATCAGGGGATTCTGTACTGATCTCTTGGTATATGCTTCTAGTAGCTCAATTTACATACCAGGGACATTGACATCAAATACATATGAGCGGTCACAATCCACTTTTGTGTGTTGATGTAAGCTCAGATCAAGTGTAGTGTCTTAAAACTTATTCTGTATTTAGTTTTTAGTGTGAACTGTTGTGTGTTACATTATGTGTATTTTATATGGATTAATACAGATGGGAAAAGGAGAAATATAAGTGTATATTTTTATATATAATAATCTATACAGTGTAATGTTTAGGATTTTTTTTTATTTGATGTATGTTTTAAAAGAAAGTGATACTGTGAAGTAGTCTAGGTTTGTAAGCATTTCCTTTGAGGGAGATATGGACCACGTGTGCAATCTGCAGGCATAGCTAGTTCTTTGATGATAAATTTGGACTCACTGTTTAGTAAACTACAAGAAGGTGCCAAAAACACTGGCGTCTGATTTAGAAAATTGGCAGTGTTTCCTTGGCTGCTTATTTCTTCATCCTGTCTCATTACTTTACCACTATCAGCTTTTACCTGCATGAAGAAAGACCAAAGGAAGAAAGCAAGAAAACCCTTTTAAACTTAAGTAGCTATTACAACAAACAGAGCCTAAACCAGTAAGGGTGAAGATTCTGTATTTTCCCTCTTTGCACATACGAGGTGCAATCAAACAACTTGAAGCAATAACACAGGGGGAAATATGTTTTACATAACTTGACTTCCAAACTGTGATTCCCCCTTCAAGGCTATTTGTTTTTCCAAGTATCCTGCTGATTGTAGGCTCTGTGTTAAACCTGTTTTGGATGATAACCTAGCTACACCTTGGCTTTTGGTTACATTAACCCAATTATGACTGCCTTGAATGGGCAGGAATTGTTTGTGGGGGGTACTGTCTCTTGAAGAGCTGTAATAATTAAAGCTGCACCATATTTACAAACCGTATTACCTGGATATGTGGGGAAATACTTAGGGTGTCATCCTGGCCCCATTAAAATTAATGGCAAAGCTCCCATTGATTTCAAGAGGATCAAGATTTCAACCCCAGCATACGCAGGTGATTCTATTTGCTGTCCACATACAACAATCTGGATCATAGACACTCAATCCATTCTCTTCCCTTGTGGACTGCAGGTCCCCGCATTTTAATCATTTTATTGTCTTTAAGTCTTCATTGGGCTAACATTAAAATAATAAGACAGAGATCTTCTGGTCCATGTTAGGTGACACACTAACTGGCAATATTGTTCCAAACCAATGAAGTGTTAGCCAAGGAAAGCTAAAGCCAGCGAGTCTTAATTGGCCATCAGTCAGCTGACCCAGCTGTCTCATAATAATGGAGAATTCTGTCCAAATGCAGATCAACTGTACTGGATCTGCTTTGGCAGTGACTAGAAGCTCCTGAGAGAGCAAGTATGTGACTTCATGGGTGGCAGATTTGCAGAAATTTTGGTGGTGCCCAGAATGCCCAGAACTTGCCCCCTGCCCCCATTGACCCACTGCCACCTGCCTAAGGCTCTGAGTCTGGGAGGGAATTTGAGTGGGGGAGGGGTGTGGGTTCTGGGAGGGAATTTGGGTGCAGGCTGTAGGCTGGGATAGGGGATTGGGACACTGGGGTGCAGGGTTTGGGAGGGCGTTTGGGGGCTGGAAAGGGTATGGGGAGAGATGCGGGGTGATGGAAGGGTTGAAGGCTCTGGAAGGGAGTGAAGTGTGTGGGGAGGGAGAGGACGAAGGGTGCAGCAATTACCTGGATACCCAGGCTGAGGGTTCTGCATGTTCTGCTACTCTCAGGCACCACCCTCTGGAGCTTCCCATTAGTTGCTGGGTCACTTGGGCCGGGGGTAGTGTTCAGATGCACACACATTCACCTTATTGGGCTGCAGGAACATCCTGGTAGCCCTGGATAGAGTGCACAGTAGGAAACTGCTCTAGCCCAGCTGCACTGCTGGTGGTGCCATTTTAAATAGCCTGGGGCTGGCCTGCAGGGCCAGGGGACACATGATAGGGGACAGTGCTCAGAGTGGAAGGCAGGGCCAGGGAAGAGATTCAGCCCAAACTTTGGTGGAGCCATGCCTCTGGGACAGGACTGTTCCTGGTACCCAGGCACCATGGACCCATGAAGCTTGCTGCCTATGCCTGACTTTGTTCTTGATCTGTTAATTGTATGGCTAAAATTGTGAAATGTTGCTACAAAATGGCCTCTGTTCCCAGTACTAGCATCACAGTCCCTAACGGGCTGAGCTGACAGCTACTCCTTGACTGGACCTGCATTTAGTGGGAAGCCCCAGGCCCTAATTAACCAGCTTTCATTTCTCCCAGCAACTAGCATCCACTTATGATTATTTTGCCCCAAAACTGGGAGGGGTGGGGAGAACGTAACTTGGAGAGAATCTTCCTCATCTGGCGCTGCAACTTAGGCCTCTGCAAGTGGCAGATTTCTCAACAGATCACCCCGTTTGATGTTTTTTGGAGTCCCCCCTCTTCTGTTTCCCTCTGCAACTAGATATAGATTCTCTTCCAGGGAATCTACCAGGCAGTTGTTGTTTAAATGGATGATAACAATTTTACAAGAGGCAGGAACTGAATTCTCCACCTGCTAAATTTCATGGCTTCCATATGCTACACAGGCCTGTTGTTATTTTGTTTTCTCTTTTTTTTTAATAAATAGAACAGGAAGGTTGCCGGATATTCAAATATTCTGGATAACAGAGAGGTGGCATAACCCTAAAGAAAAACAAGATTAGATATTAAGAAACAAACAAAAATGTATGCAGAGTACTTTATTTACCAACAACTGTATTGCACCCTGTAAACTTATACTGTATTTATTTGTATTTACTCTTACTAGACTGTATTTATAGAAAAAGTAAATATTTACTTATGGTTAAAATGCCGGTTTTTGAGAGTTCTGGATAATAGAATGCAAGGGATGAAAGAGTTTACGGTACCTCAGTTTGCTTCCTTTTGCCCTCTGTCAGAAAATGGGCAAGCAAGGTCTGAATCCAGCAAACGTTGTCAATTTGACTGTCTGATGTTTATGATGCTGCAGACCCAAACTGCTCACTCTTGATACTGGCAATTGCTTCACATCAAACAGGTGACCAGAGGAAATCATGCTGAATCTTGATTACAAGAGTGCTGATGAAGAATGAGTAAATATTATTACCACCCTTTCGGATAGTGCAGTGAGGAAAGACTGGAACTACTGTAGATTCTTTCACAATTGTGCTGGGACCATTAGTAGCGAAAGCTGCTGACTTGGCTAATAAAGTGGGCCAGGGAACCGTACTCTTGTTCTTTCTAAGGGGGAGATAGGTGACACTGTGCTCTGTCTCTCTCCCTCTCCCTCAGACTCCCACAGTGAGAATCAGAGTAGTTGGGATCAAAAATCTGTGGAGCCCAGATGTGGCTAAAGCAGCTTAATCTTTACCTTCTCAACAGCCTCTCCCAAAATGGGGGACTAGACACTCAGTGATAACTGGCAAGGCTGCCGGAGTCAGTAGATGGCTTCTTGATGATAGATCCCACAACTTTTGTTTATGGGTAGTTGGTATCTTGACATTCTAAAAAGAGGCATTAACAATCCTTGCTAATAACGTTTCTGAAGCTTCATGTCTGGTCTGTGGGGCAAGGGGATTGCTCAAGGTATGATGCCATGGCAGCTTCTGTAACACCTCATTAAGCAAAATTCAGCGATTTTTGCCTCCTAACCTTATGTCCTACACTGTTTATCCAAATCAGCTGAGTCAATTTTCCATCCCGACCCTTCCCACTCAACAAGTAAATTGTGTAAATGGAAAATTTCTTAGCGGGAACATAACTTTGTAATAAAGTTGAGAAATTTGATTCACCCATTGGCCCAATGTACTCCGCTGTTCTTCTGGGTGACATGGAGCAGTGTCATTTAAATCTACAACATAATCTGATTAAGAGATCAATTTATTCCAAAGTAAATGTCTGAAGAAGATCTTCAAAGCCCATTGGAAAATGTTTCAATGTCAGAAATTCTAAGTGGAGCAGGTCTACATGAAGCGTCAGATATGATACCAACATGACTTACTTGTCAAGTGATAACAGGGACACCATCTAGAAAAGACAAATGAGGGTGACTTAGAAAAACTGTGATGGTGTGTATTTCCCACATGGCTCCAGCAAGAATAAATTAGGCCAAGTAAAATGCAAACAGGAGATTTAGGTTGTGAGGAGAGCGCTAGTTAGAAGGTAGCTCACTTGTGAGGGAACAGGTTAGGCTTTTAGAAAGTTAGGAGGCTGGAAATAATATAGTAGTACAGCTGGCAGAAAGCTTGCACTTCATCCCCCAAAGGTAAGGGAGAAGAAGGATGGCAGGACAGTGTTCAGGGATGACAGAAATAAGGTGGTGTAGATGCACACCTTAACTGTTCACTACAAGCCCCTGGACAGAATACTGAATGGGTCTGGATTCCCCTATGAACCACTGCAGTGGATATGAAGACTGCTGGAGTCAATGCTGGGCTGACATAGTCAGGACAGCAGGTGTGAGAACTGCTTGATGCAGCTTGTGGAGAAGAGATTGAAAGATTATCCCAGAAAGGAGAAACCTCAGACTGATGTATCCAGGTAGTTGAGTTGCAAAAGAGGATGTGGCAGGTCTGGAAGTGAGAAAGGGGCTGCAGATAGACAGGCAGACTGAGAGATGAAATTTAATCACAGGAAGGGGCATCAGCCTTGCAGAGCTAATCCCTAGAACCCCCAAGAGAAGGTGGTGTCCAGCAATGAGTGGAATACAAAATCACAGAAGTTTTATGCCGATCAAATTTTAAGCAGCACAAGCTTTGAATAAAAGGTGGAAATTGGTGGATGCCCTAAGCAGCTGAGGATGTGGGATGATAAAGAGAAGAAAGTATATCCAAGGAAAACAATAATTTCTTTAACCTTGTGCCAGCTGCTGTGAGAATTCAATGTTGAGGGTCCTTGGTTTCAGCAGAGGCTTGGAGGCCCTAGGTCTCTGACATGCCCAAATTGTCACCATGCAAAAGAGACAATGTAGCACCTCACTAATCTCAGAAGATCAGGCCAGATAAGAAGTTCTATTGGGATACCCAAGGCCGGGGGTTTTGAGTGGATCCTACTTACCACTTTAGCCAGATGGGCTGTGTGAACAACTGGGTAGATTACTTCTCTCTGTTGCATTGGAATCCGCTCCTTTCTTGTCTCCAGAATCTGCACCCCACCTTTATCCTGTTTTGAGTCCTGCTGCCAGTTTCTGCCTCCTTCCTGCTCTGTGCCTGATCCTTGCCTCGTCTCTGGTTCTTGCTCCTAGCCTTCATTCCTGACTGTCAACTCTGGTTCTGATCCTAGGCTTGATTTTTGGCTCAGTCTCTGACCCTTTGCTCAACTCCTCCTCTGATCATTTGTGGTCCAGTTCCTCACAGCTACAACATAGGAGTATAACATTCTCATTTTTGTCAGTGCATCCCATCTGGAGGTTTATTGTTTAGGGAGTGGTATGACATCCTTCTTTGTGGCTTCATTAATTGCTTGTCCTCTATCATAATAATTTATAAAAATGATATGAGGGGGGAGGAGCCAACTGGTTGCCAATCTGTTAGTGTTTGTTTGCTGAGACAGCTGGTTGAGCAGTACAGAAATTACTTAAACAATTATAGAAATAAAAGCTCCATATTTGTTTATGATTAATGAGATCCTATTATATGCAATGTTTGTAATATTGAGACATTATGGGAGAATCACAAAATGCATCATGAATTTTAGGACAAATGCTTATTGGTCTGAAACTTTGTTCCTGAAGGATGTTTTCATTATTCTCCAGTTTAAAAGGGTTATTTCCTGATCAGAGAACTGAAATAAATATTATGAAACATAAGCATGTACTAACATGTATAAGAAATAGTGCAAGCTCTTTCCTTTGACATTTCAAACAACCTATAATCTGAAAATTATTCATCAGAACTATTTGGTGGACTCTAACAAGTAAACTCTTGTGTGAATCAAGTCAGGATCCTTTCAGAAAAGGGGTTAAGATGAATTAAGCATTTCTTGCCTAGACAAAACTGCTCATACTTCCATTATTAAAACATTGGTGCAATAGAAAGTTGCTGTTATGAGTCACCTATTTTTGTCCTTCTATTTTATAACTTGAGATACGTCTCCTACAATATGTTAAGACCCACTTCAAAATACTGTCGAACATCCACCTTGCAGTTGTGTTCTAGATTACATGGGTCATTAGGCCAAGTCAACTGCGATGGCAGAAACCTTAAGGAGTCAAAGGCTCACAGTCCATATCTTCTACAATAAAATGGCACTGGTGATGATCTGAATGCAGCACTGCAACTCAGTAAGGAGCCCTACGAAAATGACACAGTTCTTTAAATTTTCTATAATTTTCCTTTCCGCTCTTTTGGAGAGAAGGAACCCCCTCACCCCAAAGATGCAAGCCTAATAATTAGAAGAGGGCACTTCAACTCAGTAAACATTACCATCTCTGCCACTGACATGCTCATAAGTATCATGGGGTAGCTGACTGAGTTTGTATCTTCAAAAACACCAAGAAGTCCTGTGTCACCTTATAGACTAACAGACATTTTGGAACGTAAGCTTTCGTGGACAAAGACCTGCTTTGTCAGATGCATGAGTGGAGAGGAGGGCTTCCAGAGAAGGGTTTAAAGAGGCAGTCTCAGTCAAGAAGGGTGGAGCTCGTAGAGTTGGCAAGGTCTGTTTGGTCACCGAGAATGTGGCCCATATTCACAACTCCACATTAACTGCTGACAGTGGGCCACGTGCTCATTGATTGAACGGACCTTCTCATCTCTGCCCCCCATCCTTGACTGAGACTCCCGCTTTAAACCTTCCTCTGAAACTCCCCCACTCACGCATCTGTTGAAGCGGGTCTTTGCCCATGAAAGCTTGTGCTCCAAAATACCTGTTAGTCTGTAAGTTGCCGCAGGATTTCTCGTTGTTTTTGACATGCTGATAATAGATGAAGTTCTTTACTTTGGCCAAGTTCCATGGCTGTTAATTGAACCAAACAACCATTGGCTTCAACTGAAGTTTGGCCCTATTGGGAGTGCCCGTTGGTAAAATGGAGAAAATAGTACAGGTTAAATCTCTCTAGTCTTGCACCATTGGGACCTGATCAGTGCCAAGTGAGAGAATTTGCTGGACCACAGGAGGTCAATATTGTCTAGCAGCATTTCCAACACTTCTGTCTTAGAAGACATTTAGGGGTAAGTTACAGCTAAATAACGGCACAGAACAATGAGAGCCAGGACCAGTGGCTGTAAACAAACTTTATGGGACCACAGGAAATTTGGCCACACCGTGGTTGTCTGGTTAATGAAAATCATGCTGGATTACAATGTTGCTGGATGAGAGAATGCAGGACTAGAGAGGTTCAACCTGTATTAACCTGCTTCCCAGGGGATGTTGTAAAAGATAAATTAAGAATAAACTCTTTTGAGATACTCTAGTGGAAGATGCTAAATTCTTAAAATGACCCCTCAAGCTATAAAAGTTAGAGGAAGAGGGGGAAAAGCCAGTTACTCATACTTCCAACTACTGTATTTTTCTGCTGTGGTTGAAATTTGCTTGTGCTGTGATTGTCTATATCAGAGAGTATTAGTAGTAAGGTAGGCATCCTTTAGTCTGCATAGACTATGGATCACGCCCTTTATAGTTTCAATTGAGGGCTTCATTTACAGTATCTACTGTGACTATGAAGACCCACACGAGAGTGACAGTCCTTGCTGCATCTGTTGCAGATGTGGTGGGTGTCTGGCAAGTCCTTATTGTGCTTTCTGTGCGCTCGCTTCTCCTCTGCTAGCTGTCTGATCCTCATCTCGCCCTTCTGAAGGCCCTTGTGTAACCCCTGCCTCCATCTGCTGTGGTCGTCTGCTAGTTCTTCCCAGTTGTCCAGCTCGATGTCTACCTCTCTGAGGTCTCTCTTGCAGACATCTTTGTGGTGCAACTGGGGGCATCCGGGAGGTCTTTTGCCAGAAGCTAGCTCACCATACAGGATGTCTTTTGGAATCCTTCCATCATTCATCCTGTGGACGTGGCCAAGCCAGCAGAGCCGACACTGTGTGAGGAGGGTGTGAATGGTTGGGATTCCAGCTTGCTTGAGGACAGTGGCGTTGGTCACTCTGTCCTTCCATGATATTCCAAGGATGCGCCTGAGGCAGCGCAAGTGGAAGACGTTCAGCCTCTTTTCCTGGCAGGCATACAGGGTCCAAGTCTCGCTGCCATAAAGGAGGGTGCTGAGGATGCAGGCTCTGTAGACTTGCATTTTGGTGTGAGCATACAGCTTGTTGTTGTTCCACACTCTCTTGCTGAGTCTGGACAGAGTTGTGGCCGCTTTTCCGATCCTCCTATTTAGCTCAGTGTCCAACGACAGGGTGTTAGTGATGGTGGACCAGAGGTAAACGAACTCATGGACAACCTCTATAGTTGTCAGTGCTGATTGATGGGGATTCAGCAACATCCTGACCGAGTACGTTTGTCGTCTTTAGGCTGATGGTAAGCCCAAAGTCCTTGCATGCTTTGGAGAACTGATCCAGCAGTTTTTGAAGCTGGTCTTCTGTGTGAGACACTACAGCAGCATCGTCTGCGAACAGCATGTCTCTGATGAGGACTTCCCACACCTTAGACTTAGCTTTCAGCCTTGCAAGATTAAACAGTTTCCCATCAGATCTTGTGTGCAGCAAGATGCCCTCTGTTGAAGATCCGAAGGCATGCTTCAGGAGGAGTGCGAAGAAGATCCTGAACAATGTTGGAGCAAGCATGCATCCTTGTTTGATGCCGCTCCTGATTCTGAAAGCAGCCGATAAAGCGCCGTCATATTGGATGGTTCCTCTCATGTCTTCGTGGAACAACTGGATCATCTTGAGTAACCGTGGAGGACAGCCTATCTTGTGGAGCAGTTTGAACAGACCATCCCTGCCGACCAAGTCAAAGGCCTTGGTCAGGTCAATGAAGGCTATGTAGAGTGGCTTCCTCTGCTCCCTGCACTTCTCCTGCAGCTGGCTTAGAGAGAAGACCATGTCAACGGTAGATCTCTTTGCGCGGAATCTGCACTGCGATTTGGGGTACACCCTCTCAGCAATCTTCTGGAGTCTGCCAAGGATGATGCGAGCGAACAGTTTACCAGTGACGCTTAGGAGGGAGATTCCACAGTAGTTGTTGCAGTCGCTTCTGTCTCCTTTGTTCTTATACAATGTTACAATGTTAGCGTCGCGCATATCATGTGGAACCTCACCCTCTTTCCAGCACAGGCACAGTAGCACATGTAGGGGTTCCAGAAGTGTGTCCGCAGCACACTTGATTACCTCTGGTGGTATACGATCCTGGCCAGGGGCCTTTCCTGCTGCAATGCTGTCGATGGCTCTCTTCAGTTCATCCACAGTTGGTTCCTGATCCAGTTCATCCATTACTGGTAGGAGCTCGACGGCATCGAGGGCTGTGTCAACCACAACGTTCTTGCGTGAGTACAGCTAGGAGTAGTGCTCAACCCAGTGCTCCATCTGTTTGGCTTTGTCAGCGATGACTTCACCAGATTTGGATTTCAGAGGTGCCATCTTGTTCTGGGTGGGTCCTAATGCCTTCTTCATACACTCGTACCTTCCTCTGAGATTACCAAAGTCAGCACAGGTCTGGATGCTGCTGCATAGCTGGAGGCAGTGGTTGTTGGCACAGCGCCTGGCTGTCTGCTGTACTGTTCTTCTGGCCGCTCTAAGTGCTTGCTGGGTACTCTGGCTCAGTGAGCGTTTGTACTCTAGGAGTGCAGCGCGCTTCTTTTCAATGACTGGAATCATCTCATCGGAGTTAGGTTCGAACCAGTCGTTCATGTTTCTAGCTCTTCCAAACACCGACAAGGCTGTGTTGTAAACTGTATCCCTCAGATGTTGCCATTTGGATGTCACATTGGCGCCCCCAGGGCCACTGCGCAGATTTTCCTGGAGGGTCTCTCTGAACTTTTCAGCTTTCTCCGAGTTTGCCGTATTTCTGGCGTCAATGCGGGGCCTTCCAGCAGGTTTAGAGTGGTACAGCTTCTTGGGTCTCAGCTTGAGCTTGGAGCAAACTAGCGAGTGATCTGTATCGCAGTCAGCACTATGATAGCTGCGTGTCAGAAGGACGTTTTTGAGGTTATTACGCCTAGTGATGACCATGTCTAGTTGATGCCAGTGCTTCGAGCGTGGGTGTCTCCACGACACTCTGTGCTTTGGCTTCGTTTCGAAGAATGTGCTTTATTATTATTATTATTATTATTATTGCTATATTCCTAAAAGGGTAGAGGCATTGTTCAGGACATGCCTAAGAGTGAATGGATGACCTCGAATTTATATGTAGGGGATGTTGTTTTTGAAATCAAAGTCAAGTTTAACAGAGGACATGTGGGGAAATGGGTTCTATCCTAGACATAAGGAACTCAAGGATCTTGTTTTGCTCCGAGTTCCCCACCTGGAAATTTTACACTTTGTGTGGAGGAATCTGCAGGACATGACCAGATTGCTGGCAGCATGGAGCTGACTTTGCAGCAAGTCCTGACTGGCCCGGCAGCAATTCAGGGCAGACATAGCAGTACATAATGCATAGTAGTACTCAAAAGCAGAGCAAGTGTCACAGAACTGGATCATGCAGCTGCACACACACCTGAGAGGGACTGGGTCTCTCTGGGCAGGAACAGACTAGTGGAAGACAGCTGCTCCTTGACACCTTTGAGTACTATTGAGTCCCAGTGGACATATGGGTGGGGTTTGTGGAGACACTTATGGTCTGGCCCTTCACAAGTCTCAGAATTATAATTTGGAACTATAGGCTTGACCAAACTCCTGATGGGTGACTCCATTTCTTGTATGGGAATACAGATTGTGTTCACATTCCTTGTGGTTTTCCCTTTTCCTCACACAAAAGGTATTTGTTGTTCCATGTTCTTAAAAGACAGCTGAGCATTTGCAAAAGCAGAAGAATCACCTGTAAAGATGACCAGACTCTGAATTTCTCAGAGGCAGAAAGAGACGTACAGTTCTGGGTGGAGGCTTCAGGTATCACATCAGTGTCCAAACTTTTCATGTTGCACCCCTCTCTTACCAGTAGTAGAATCGTTTGATGCCTCCACCAGCGTTCCCCCTATTTTTTTCCGTCTATGGGTGGCATAAATTTTCTGATGTGCACCAAGGCCTGTGAAAATATGTACCAGCAATAGAAACACATGCTGGTGGCTGTGGGTAGCTGTGGACAATCTGATAATCTTCTGGGCAGCATCTAACTGTCTCCTGAGTGGCCATCCAAGTGCTCAGCTGACAGTGAGCACTGGCTCCCTCCCCAGCATTGCACAGTTGATTCAGCAGAGGAGCTTGGGCAGAAGTTGGGGCTGAGGACAGACCTGTGCAAGGGAGAGAAGCTGGTATAGAGGTGGTGCTGGCCTAGAAGTAGAGAGCTGGGCAAGGGGGCGGGGCAGGGGGAGGAGTGGAGCTGAGGCAGGAGCTGAGTTGCGGGTGGAGCAGGGACTGGAATGGAGCTATGTAGTTAGGAACTATGATTTTCTTACTTAATGCACATTTGAAGGGAACATTCTCAGTTGTTTTATGCCACCATAACCTTGATGAACTCACTGAATAAATGAGAACTCTATGGAGTTACAATGGTTTCAGCAAGGGGTAAATCATAAATTGATCAGATGAAGTAAATTAGACTATCCGAATCACGAAAGCCAATGCATCTGTGCCAGCAATTTCACCAAAGACAGTTTTTCACTTATAAAATTTTGAACATATCAAAAATTCAAAATATAACATCTGAAAAAGATCCCAACTTGTAACCTGCATTAGTGTGTGTGTGTTTATAGACAAAGAAATATCAGAAGTGAAATGGTGATTATCTTCCTAACATCTATTCATTTAAATGAACACAAAAAGCCATAATTTGAGTGGCAGCGTTTATCTGTAAAGTATTATTCTGTCGCTAAGCTTTGATTTGAAACATTGCATGTCATTAGGTTCGTCTAAATTTCATTTCATTTCCCTTCCACAAAGTGGTAATGCCGTACATTAAAGTTAAACCTCAAAAACATTAAAGAGAAGGCATTTTAACCTGCATTAGCACTGTATTTAGCTAGCCATAAAGCTTTCTTCCCCTTTGAGATAAATACCCAAACACTTTGGCAGGCTAGGGCACAATAGCTGTGCTAAAACAAATAGATTCTTATAAAGAAGTACATTTTCCTTTTTTGATTGAATGCCAGACTTGGTACAATTATAGTGTAAAGTGAATCTTTTGCCACTGGAAAGCAGGGAACCCTTAAATATGTCCCTGTCATCAGACAATCCCCAGGAACCTCTCTGCTCTTTTAAAAGTTTTTTTTTTTTGTCTTGGCCAGCAGCCAACATCCACTTTAAGATAGTTGAAAGAATTCAGCGTTTCCCTCAAAGCCTATTGAAGTCAATGAGGACTCTTAAATTACTACAGTCGCCTTTAGATCAGGCTGTGGAGTTGGTGTCTCACTTTAAGGATACTGTTATATTAGTTATGTAGAGTAACAATTGTTATAGGTTGCACCTGGGACAAACCCTGCAATTTTCAGTCCAGTCTCACTTAGGCAGAAGTCTTAATGAAATCTGTGGGTAAAGGTGGAAGGATTTTATCTCCGTTTGTTGATTAACAGCAAGAGAAAGTAGGGCTAGGTCATTTCTTATCAACTCTTAATATTTAAATGATAGCACTGGTAAAAGGCAAATATAAGAAAAATGTGAGATGGTCTTAAATTGCTGCCTCAAAGGAGCCGTACAGTCAAAGTGCTTATGGCATTAATCTCTGAAATAAGGTTTTTATAACACACACATGAACATAACCCCCCTGCCCCAATGGTCTAGTTATCCTTCCTATTTCCCATGGAACATGTGGAACTCTCTGGGTTTTAAAAAATGTGTTTGTCTTTTTCACCTGTTCTCCCTTCTCCCTTAGGTTGATCCAAACCACATCAGCCTCTATTATTTTTTTGCTTTCCTGGAACACTCACAGATATTAAGTTGATCCTCTTTAAAGAGTCAGTACACTCCAGCTCAATAATGTTACTGACATTTGACAAACACTTATTTCAGTCACAGCATTTACTTGGTTTATAGTAAGTATAAAACAAGTTTATTATAGTCACGGGTCTGAGTCATACTTAGGACAAATAGCGAGTATATAAATTGTTACAAATAAACAACAACAAAAAGTACACTTGTAGGACTAAAACTTAACTTCAGCAAGTTACAGGTATTCCCTAAACAGGTTTCTGACCTCTATTGAGTTTCTCAGTTCTTCATCTCCCTTGGCTGAAGAGCTAAACCCTCTGGGTGCGTCTATACCACAGCTCTGTTTTGAAAGAACGTCTTTTGAAAGAGAGTATCGAAAGACGGTCTTTTGAAACAGAGTGTCCACAGATGCCAGCAGGGACTGAAGGTTCGAGGTGTTCTTTTGAAAGGCCCCCAGCGCAATTTCAAAAGAGAGTGTCCACACGTACCAGGGCACTCTTTCAAAAGAGCAGGGGCGGGAAGCACAATGGGCAGGGTCGCATGGTGGATGAGCCCTTGGGGGGCCGCTGCCTGCCATCCCTTTAAAGGCCCCCCCAAGGCCTCAGTCTGCACACGCTGAGGGCCAGCAACCTGTCCCCAGGCAGTTACAGATGGAGAGCAGAGAAGGCATCTCAGGCCCCCATGGACCCCTAGCAGCACCCCCCCCACATCGCGGCCATGGCCAGTGCTCTGGCCATAGTGTTGGCCGCTGTGCTGCAGCGGCTCCGGATGGCCACCACAATAGCCACCCTCCTAGAGGCCATCCTCAGGGCACAACATCCCCAGTTGGTCCTCTGGCTTATCTGCTGCCTGTGGAGCTTCCCCACAAGCAGCGACTGGTAGGACCGGCTGGTGCTGGAGGACTGGGGTGATGACTGGTGGCTACAGAACTTCAGGATGACCAAGGGAGCATTCCTGAAGCTGTGCCACTGGCTTGCCCCAGTCCTCCAGCACTGGGACGCACACGTGAGGCCAGCACTCCCCCTGCAGAAGAAGGTGGCCATCGCCCTGTGGAAGCTGGCCACCCTGGACAGTTACCGATCCTTCGGCCACCAGTTCTGGGTGGGCAAGGCCACTGTCGGGGCCATCCTCATCGAGGTCAGCCTTGCCCAGCTCACACCTAGACCACATGCAGGGGAAGGGGGGCACTCTGGCAAGGGGCACTGTTGGGAAATGGGGGTCAGCCCCTGCTAGGGACAGGGGCGGGGAGGGGGATGGGGACAGGCATAGGCGGGCAAGCCGCACTCCACCCCATGCTCATGAGTGTGCCCTCCCATCCCCTGCAGGTTATCCAGGCTATTGACAAGGTGCTCCTGAGGCAGCTGGTCCATGTCAGGGACCTGGACGATGCCATCTGGGGCTTCCAGGAGCTGGGCTTCCCAAACTACTTTGGGGCCCTGGATGGCACCAACATCTCCATCCAAGCCCCACAGCACAGCTGCGGGACCTTTGTGAATCACAAGGGCTACCACTTGGTAGTCCTGCAGGCTGTGGTTAGCACCAATGGCTGGTTCCCGGACATCTGGGACATCTGCGTGGGGAACTCCAGTTGTGCACACGATGCAAGGGTATTCTAGAACTCAGGGCTGGGACGTTGCATGGCTGAAGGGACTTTCATCCCTTGGCGGGAGCTCCCCACTGGGGACATGACAATGCCACCCTGCATTGTGGCAGACACAGCCTATCTCCTGCAGCCCTGGCTGATGCCGCCATACACCGGGCATACCCAGCTGAGCCAGGACCTTTTTAACGAGAGGCTGAACTGGGCCTGGAACACCATGAAGTGGGCATGTGGCTGCCTGAAGGGGTGTTTTAGATGCCTGCACACCAGGCTGGAGGTGTGCCTCCCCAGCGTCCTGGGGGTGGTTGGGGCCTGCTGCACCCTTCATAACCTGCTGGAGGCAAAACATGAGCCCTATATGCAGGGGTGGACCACCGAGGCAAGGTGCGGTTACAAACAGCCCCCTGCTGCCCTGTGCCACCAGGCCTTTGAGCAGGGGCCAGGGTGACCCCGCCACCTTGCACACACACCCACCACCACATATGCACAGGGGACACAGGGTGAAACATAAAAATAAACTGTTTACTGCACGATAGAACTGTGCCCCTCAATTTGTGGGGGGAGCTATTTACATGTGGAGGGGGGAGGGTGAACAGGGAGCCAGAGTGGGGGGCCTCACCCTCGACAGGACTTGATGGCCGGGATCCCCGTTGCCTGTGCCTGCCCCTGCCTCCCCATGTCCAGGGGTCCCGCCAGGGTCAGGCTGGGGCCGGTGGCACAAGGAGGTAGGGGCACAACTCAGGCATGGCACAGGGGGAGTGGAGGGCCGGAGGTTTGGCCTCCAGCCGGCCAGCCCTAGCCAGGAGCGTGTGGAACAGGCGCAAGAGGCTAGCTGGGGCAGGTGGTGGGGGGAGCAGGGCCTCCAGGTCGGCCTCATTGTGGGGTGCCATTGTGGGGGAGCAGAGGGATGGGGGATTGGGGAGGGGAGGGAGGAGTTGTGCAGGTGATGGGGGCGCAGGAGATGGTGGGGGGGATAGTGGGGGAGTGGGTGCAGGAGTGGCCCACGATGGGGTGGCAGCTGGGACCAGGTGGCCAACTATGTCCTGTGTGAGGGTGTCTAGGTTTGCTGCCACCCGGTCCCATGACTGCTGCTTCATGGCAAGCCACTCCCATACGATGCCCGTCAGTTCCCACAGAGTGGCCATATGGACTGCATGGACGGTGTCACTTGCCTCCACCTCCCTGTCCAGGTGGCGCCGACCCCATGCTGTCCCCTTCGGGGGCCTGGCCAGCTCCCCCTCACCCTCTGTCGTGGGGCTCCCCGGATCCGTCGTGGGGCTGGTCCAGCTGCCAGCTGCTGGAGCTGTGAAGACAAAAGGGGAGAGGTACAGGCTATTAGTCCCAGTGAGGGACCCCTTGAACCACCCTGTCCCTGACCCATCCTGGGGGCCCTGCAAGGACCTCATCTGGGGTTCCCCCTCTGGGTTGCGGAAGCGCTAGCTCCCCTGTGCCATCCTCCATACCTCTGCGGCCTGTCCAACCCACATGGTGCTGAGGGCCACACATCAGCCCTCTGAGGCTGGGTTGGTGGGGCAGTCTGGTCTGCCTGTGCCTGAGGGCTTCTGGGTGCCTGCATCCTTATGCGCAGCTGAACGTTGGAGCCATAGAGCTCCATCTGTGCTGTGAGTTGTACCGCTGCCTGCCATGGAGGATTCCCTCTTTCAATAGAGCGGGCTGTGGAGCATCTACACTTGCTCTCTTTTGAAATAATCTTTCGAAGGAGGGCGCTCTTCCCATCCTGGGAACGGAGGACCAACTTCAAAAGAATGGGGGGAATTCTTTTGAAGTTAATATCGAAAGAGCATCATGTGAGTGTAGATGCTCTGTGGGTTCTTTCGAAAGAACTCGGTCTTCTGATCTGGATTTCAAATGTATTTGCCAGTGTAGACACACCCTCTGTGATTTCTCACAATCAGTGGAATACTTTGGGGGTATTCTCTTGTTTCTGTTTATAGTGGAATAAAACTTTGACATGCAGTCTTTGAAAAGTAAGCTCAGATCCAATGTCTCTTTTCTGCCAGGGTGCAGACTGGTCACCTCCTCTCCTTGTTAACTGGAGGGCTTTGTTTGCCTTTTTACTTAAATGCATTTCCAACCTCTCTTGATTTGTACTTTGGAGACCCAATTCAAATAGTGGGAACCAGATTCCTTTGCCTGGAACATATGTGGCCTTGGCACTTCTTGCCAAATATATTTTAAGAACATAATTTTAGCACACATTTATAACATTTTCTACACACGCCACACAATGATTTCCAGGACCAGTATAATACTAGCGTTGTATATGATACTTTACATGTTGTCTTTTAGATACAGATTGCAAGAGCTGTGTGTTAGGTGCAGTGAGTAGGTCAGGCCTGACGAGTTGTTGAACCACCAGTGGGGCTTTGTTGTAGACAAATATGATCTGACTTGTTCTACTCAGCTGACAATGATGGTCATTACCTATTCCGGCGTACAGTGATAAAGTGTGGTACCTTGAATACTACTGTGTCTTAACTATCAGTAAAGGCCATCTTTTTAATAAGGATGATTGTACAAGAAAGGCTAGATTTTAAAGGATGGGCGTGTTGTTGCTGGAGATTCCAGGTTTGCTACACTTAATTCACAGCGGCAAATACAGTTAGTAATGGCTTTGCATAACTGACTCAGTTTGTGGCTGCCAATGTTTTTGAAACAGAACAGACACAGGTGTGTGAATGCTATCAAAGTCTGAAGAATCCTGCACTACCAGCTTATATTTTAAATTCAGAAATTTGTTTAAAAAAGACTCACCCATTTAGTATCAAGTAAAACATCCACTCATGTTACAGATGCATCTACTGAATTTAAGGTTTGCCTATGTGACCACAGAATCTAAGTTGAGCAGATGTGTGTCTGAACTGTTTTGGGGGAGCTGGGCAAGTGATTGTGGTGGGGTAGTTCTGGGCATACTGATTAAAACAAAATTCCATATCCTAGACTTCATTAGCTGACAAGCCAGGGCAGAATGAGGCCAAGCTATAGATCCTGTGATGCCAAAGTAAATCATTGGACAAGAGCTTATTTAAATGCATACACAGACTAGGCCTTTAACTGAAGTTGATTTGGGAATTTTTGACAAAACATTTTTTTTCTCCAGAAATGTCACTTCGTTGAAGCAAAAGCTATTTATGGGAAAGGTTTGGTTATGCCCAAATTTCCTCTTGGAAATTTTTGGGAAAAAAAAAGTAATCATCTAAAGGGCCATTTAAACAGAAAGAAGTATGTGTAGATATTAAATGGAAATGTTTCAGAATTATCAGGACAACATATTTAGATTGGCCTGCCCTCAATTTCTTTTCAGATTTTTCACTTGGAAAAAATTTCATGGTTTTGAAATTTTATCCCAGCTCTTCATGTGAAATATTTCAAATCTTGAAAATTCTCATGGATCAGGGAAAGAGTTTCCCACCCTGCTCTAATTTAAGATCCTCTTCTGCACATACATCCCATCAGAGAATCTGAAATGGCATGACATACATGGAGATCATTCTCCGGGGTCAGGAGCTCAAGGTTTGAGAAGAGTGGGATTATCTCCTTTCCTCCAGCAAATTATATTTCTAAATGCAGGACTGAAAAGAGGGAAGGGTTTAAAAAAAAAAAAAAGAGGAGTTCTTGATCACAGATGTCCTGCCCAAATGCTGGATTCTGCTGTATGATACGGGCAGAGTGCAACTAGGGCTACGTCTACACGTGAAGCCTACATCGAAGTAGCCTATTTCGATGAATAACGTCTACACGTCCTCCAGGGCTGGCAACGTCGATGTTCAACATCGACGTTGCGCAGCACCACATCGAAATAGGCGCTGCGAGGGAACGTCTACACGCCAAAGTAGCACATATCGAAATAAGGGTGCCAGGCACAGCTGCAGACAGGGTCACAGGGCGGACTCAACAGCAAGCCGCTCCCTTAAAGGGCTCCTCCCAGACACAGTTGCACTAAAAAACACAAGATCCACAGAGCCAACAACTGGTTGCAGACCCTGTGCATGCAGCATGGATCCCCAGCTGCAGCAGCAGCAGCCAGAAGCCCTGGGCTAAGGGCTGCTGCACACAGTGACCATAGAGCCCCTCAGGGGCTGGAGAGAGAGCCTCTCTCAACCCCTCAGTTGATGGCCGCCATGGCGGACCCCGCAATTTCGAAGTTGCGGGACACGCAACGACTACACGGTCCCTACTTCAACGTTGAACGTCGAAGTAGGGCGCTATTCCCATCCCCTCATGGGGTTAGCGGCTTCGACGTCTCGCCGCCTAACGTCGATGTTAACATCGAAATAGCTCCCAACACGTGTAGCCGTGACGGGTGCTATTTCGAAGTTAGTGCCGCTACTTCGAAGTAGTGTGCATGTGTAGACATGGCTTAGGAGAAGGAAAAAAAGCATATATGACAACAGGATATCCCTGGAGCAACTGAACAGCAGTTAGGCGTATACATGAGTCTAAGCAGCTTTCCTGCGCTCTGAGGAGAACTTGGGTTACCGTCCATGGGAATACCTCATTGTCCAGTTGCCACATTGCAGATTGCCTTGGTTACTATGATTTCCATATCATACATTTTTTTTAACCTTTGTTTCTAGGTTGCTTGATACACACACACGATGAGAAATGTGCCCAATGTCATTCATCAGTGCTATTAATCAGGGCAATGTCAGTGCCTTGTGAATCAAAAAACTCATCTGACGCTATGGGCCACAGCTCCCAAGCGAGGCAGGCCAGCACAGCTCCATTGACTTCCCGCAAGAGCAGCAACTTTGATTTACCTGTTAATGGAATACGTCTTGTATAAGACATGGTTTGGAGGATCCACACTCATTCCATCACATTCTTCATAGGAATATTTTATACAGAGAGACAAGAGAATCCCTTCTAATCTCATCACCTTCAGATTTACATGCGTTCTGCACCACTATTTATAAATATTTATTTAGTTCCATGATCTGGGAGAGTTCAGCCCTAAAGGGTGTGTGGATTGTGGCATTTTCCTCACATTCATTCTCTCTTTAACAGTGAGCTCCTTTCCCCCCTCAGCTTATCTGAAGTCACAAAAAGAGGGATGTAAGCCATTTCCATTTGAGCACTCCAGAGAATGTAATAACATTTCATTTGCTAGGAAAGCAGGTTATAACAGAAATGATTCCTGAACTGTTTGGAGATTATTGTTTCATGGATGACAGCGCAATTTGCCTGGTGAATGGTAAAATTTGACCATAATTCTTGTTCTTCTTCCATCTTAACATGACTACAGCCCAGATGTTAACAGCTATAATGTTACCATTTTTTGCCTAAAGAACGCCTAAGAATCTGTACATCCTACGACAGACCCAGGCCAGTTGGCGATAGCTGGAAGGACACGGTCAGGTATCAGGAGGAAGGTACTGGCAGGGGTCATTTGAGGAAGTAGCCCAGGGAGGGCTGTAGCTCTGGTAGTGGAAGGCAAACTTACCTCTTGCTGTGGCTGTTAGGGTCCCTGGGCTGGAACCTGGAGTAAAGGGTGGACCCAGGTTCCCCCAACCTTCCTCCCACTATTAGGCTGTGTCTACACGTGCCCCAAACTTCGAAATGGCCATGCAAATGGCCATTTCGAAGTTTACTAATGAAGCGCTGAAATGCATATTCAGCGCTTCATTAGTATGCGGGCGGTAGCCGCGCTTCGAAATTGACGCTCCTTGCCGCCGCGCGGCGTGTCCAGACGGGGCTCCTTTTCGAAAGGATGCTGCCTACTTCGAAGTCCCCTTATTCCCATGAGCTCATGGGAATAAGGGGACTTCGAAGTAGGCGGGGTCCTTTCGAAAAGGAGCCCCTTCTGGACGCGCCGCGCGGCGGCAAGGAGCGTCAATTTCGAAGCGCGGCTGCCGCCCGCATACTAATGAAGCGCTGAATATGCATTTCAGCGCTTCATTAGTAAACTTCGAAATGGCCATTTGCATGGCCATTTCGAAGTTTGGGGCACGTGTAGACACAGCCTTACAAAGACAACCCCTAAGAGGGGAGGCTGAAACTAAGGAGGGGTTTTACCCCAAACCCAGTTACTGGCCTATGATGAAAATGGCTCAGTAGACTGTTACCCTTGCCTACAGAAAAAGGAGAGGAGCTATGTCAAGGATCATAGTGAGTCTCCTAGGCATGCACTAATGTTTAGGTTTGCAGGACACCTTCCTCCCCCAAGACAAAGCCAGAGCTCTGCCACATCAAATCAGCAGCTAGTAGCCTTAAATTCTGTGACCCAAACTGATTTTATATGGCAAATCCACAAAGTTGTAAGAATTGGTAGGTGGGTATCAGTTATATGACTCATCCATGTGGAAGTTAGTGGTCACAGGAAATGGAGTATTTTCAGTCCACCCACTTTATCACCCTTGATTCAACACTATTTGCAGAGGTCCATCTGTGCACCTTGGCCTAACCAAGGGAAAAGAAGTCATTGTCATCTAAAATAGTTTAGCTGTCTCTCTTCTACTTGATATTAAATGCCGTTATCACTTTTACAACTGAAAAATGCAAATAATGCTTCCATATCTCAGAGGAGTGTTTTGAGGATAAATGCATAAATGGTTCTCTGGTTATGGAGGTCACAGAAGTACCTTAGATAGAAGATTCATACATCATTGTGGCAGTGAGGCCTAGTCATTTGCTCTGAATTACAATGAATTTAAACTTGCTGTGTAAAAGATTCTGCTAGTTAACAAAAATTAACCAGGAAACACACTAAACCCTTTTGAGATGAAAGAGATACTAATTTGGTAGCAGTATTTATTGTAAAGCCTTGTTTACATTAGGGGGAAAATACTGCTTGTTTAGTCTGCAGGTTTTAATTCTGTTTTCTAAAACACTGAAGGGCACTGTTTTTTCAGGTCCCCATTTGCAGTTAAATTGTGTTCATCGCTATAACCCTAAGGCCACTCCAGTGCTGGATGGTAAGTGGCTGCTTGTATGTAATAATAAATCTCAGCTGGCCCAACCAGCTCAGTACACCTCACATACTGTTGTCATTAAATTTATTTAGAAGTGTCTTGTAATACATCATTTGAACACTAATAACCCATGGGTCATTAATATTACTGTGAAGCATATGCAAGGATGATGTATGTGAAATTACGGATAATCTCTGCTATTAGGTTTTGGAGTGTATAAATGGACCAAGGAGTAGGATTTTTTTTTTTCCAGGCAAAGTGGAATGACCATCACCTTTTTGGCTCACTTGCATATCAAGCCAAGTGTGGCCAAGGACAATGGTATATTCATTTACATCATGGATTTCAGAAAGTTAATTTGCATTGTATAGTCACAGGAGGCTGAAAAAATTAACCTGACTTTGTCTACCTGGTAGACAGAAAAAGCTGGATTCCCAGGACAGATCCTGACTTTGAAAACAAAGAGAAACTGTGAGGTGATTAAGGAACTTGAGGAACAACTTTTGGGGTATCTGGAATTCCAGAAAGTAGAGCCTCTTATTTCAGGAGGCAAGAGAAGCTGCAAACTGACCATAAGCAAGAACACTGCTTAGACAAAGGAGGTAATTTCCTGAAAATAAGTGTTAGTCACATGGGTTTATTTACTTATCTCCACACTTGTCTCTTCTATCACTGACATCTTTGCTCTATGTCTCAGAGGAGTAGCCATGTTAGGCTGGTCTGTAGCTTCACAGAAAACACTCAGTCCTGTAAAAACAAAAAAGCAGTAAAGTAGCACTTTAAATTCTAACAAAATAATTATTAGGTGAGCTTTTGTGGGACAGACCCACTTCTTCAGACTGTAGCCATACCAGAACAGACTCAGTCCTGTAGCACCTTAAAGACAAAAAGATTTATTTTATTGGTTATTTATTGTTAATATCCCCATTCTGGTCTTATCACAAATCCAACACAATGCTTTGTGCTGTGCTGAAGGGTAAAAACTCCCAGCCAGACTCACAAGCTGATGTGTGCTCTATTTCTTTGTGTGGGAGGAGGAGGCAGCACAATTGATTCCTTCTGTGAGGGCCCAATGAGAGGGACTGGATAGTGCAGGGATGAGAGTTCTGAGGAGACTTAGGATTTGGAGGGGCTATTGGTGTCATCTTATGAGGAGCAGCCTGGGTGTGATCCGTGTGCTGTGAGTGGGCTGCTGGTATCAAGACTCTGAGTCAAAGCCACACAGCACAAAAATTACCTACTTTCAGGGCAGGCAGTGATCCCTTACTGGGCTGGGTGAACCCACAAAGCATTATTACAGCTGCCACTTGAAGAAGTACCTAGGAGTAATGTCTCATCTACACAGGAAGTTATATTGGTATAGTTATACCAAAATAACCCCCCGTATCAACACTCTTATTCCAATTTAAGAGTTTTCATCTCTCCCTTTTTTTCTTCCCTGTTTAGCTTGAACCTCTTCAGAAGTGGCATAAGCTAAACCGAAAAAAGGCCCTCTTGTACTGGAACAAGTGTGGCATCATAGAATGATATTACCACTATAACTATGTTGGTTTAAATGCATGTCATAGTTGGCATGAGCTGCCGTCTGGCCTGCCAGCATCAGAGGGGAGTTGCTAAGTAAACTCCATTGATGAGGTTTGGAATATTAAGTCAAGTCTCAGGGCTTGCTGATATGCCAAGGCCCTGGGCCTTACTGAACCCTGAAAAATGCATTGCTGGAAACCAGGCTGGCTTACCTGTGTGTTAGTATTATTAAAGTTATAAGTGTGTGCTGAGTGTTTCGACTGTGGAATACTTGTAGGATGCTGCATGTATTAATCATATCATATTTGTAGCCCATGTTATAAGATAACGTTTAAATGTTTGCTCTGTAACTGCACAACTGTTTGCTAAGACTGTAAATTCCCCACAGTCAGGAGCAAAGTGTAACCAAGTATGAAATGCTTGTTTAACACAAGAGTTGTTCTCTTTGTTCATCAAGAAAAGAAGGTCTGTAGACACCAGACAAGCCATAGTGGGCAAAAAGTCTTTGTTAATTGTCACCCCATGCCTCTGAAGAAGTCACGTGCACAAACCTGCATCACATTACAGCTTGCGTGCTGGGAGAAGGGAATAAAAATGTGTTAAGGAAAAATTGGCATTTTTATTCTATCTGGACAATCTTCCTTTGTGGTCTTATCATCAGTATAATGGTGGGAGTGGTAATGTAGGCAAAACACTGGCTCTTTTTAACCACTGTGTAGTCTATTCCCATTCAAAATAAGATGGTTGTATCACTTGAAGATAAAACACTGGTGAACATTGATGCCTTGTCTACAGTAGTACTTCTGCTATTTCTACTACTGATGGAGCTTCACAGGGGTAGTAAAACTGGGAGATTTATTCAAAACTGTCTGGTGTAGAGAAGGCTTTTGCACACTTGTAAAACTGAGCCCCAGTGAATAGTAAAGAAAAATAAGCTATTTGAATGTCGTAACTTTCATTTATATAACACCATTTCATCTTGCAGGATGCCAGAGAGATTTGCAAACTTAACTACATTCTATATACAATGATTACTTCATTCATGATGGAAATGCACGCTGTCTCTGGGGAAAACTCAGTGGCTGTTCAATGGGACACAGCAATGCTGCACAACAGCACTTGGTAGAAATGGTAACACTTGAAACTTCAGAGGAAATTTTAGGTGTATGGAATATAATTGCCCAGGTTAAAATTTGCCAAGGGTGATGACATTAACACAATCGCTCTTATTTCAAAAAGTACCATGGGATCTTTGACTCTAAATTGTCAGAATCTTGATTAAATCCAGAACTAACTGGACCATATCCTCAAATAGAACTGACATCATTAAATGCTCTTGAAGTCAATGGAACCATATTACTTTACCTCAGTTGAGGATATGGCCCACCACAGTCAGCAGAATAATGTCTACATGTCTAACACCATGAAGGAGAGGAGCTTCTGTAATAATTCAAAAGGGTGGTGACTGCTGTGCAGCTTTCTGAACTGCCAGGACTTTCTGCAGCAGGTGGGTGTTCCTGCGATGGCTCTTGTCAAATTACTGATTCACACAACTACTGAGATCGGAGAGGTTCACAGAACAAAGTGAGACAAAGCTTTGCCAAGTGAAACTTAGGTAAGGGGTTACTATTGTCTCCACTCTGTCTTGATACATGATTTTGATAGTAACAGAAGAGATACAAGACAGAAAAATACGAAACTAGTTGCATTTTGTTGAACAGATTGCACCTTGTAAAACGGGCGCTCTCTGGTCCAGCAACATCCCTTGGCCAGCAGGACCAGGGATGCTCCTGGACCAGAAAACTGGAACAGACAGTTAAGTCCAGCCAGCAGGCCTGCAGGGGACAGTAGGGCCAGGGCCAGAGATGGTGTTCCCCAGCAGCCCTGTGGTGGGCCAGGACAGTAGTGCCAGCATCCCCCAAGCAGCTGTGTGGGGCCAGGGCCAGGGCAAGATAGAGCACTGCAGTGGGGGCCAGAGAATGGAGGGTGGCATTAACCCCACTCCCTGGTTCAGCAAAATTCCTGGTTTGGAACTACTGAGGCCCCAAGGGTGCTGGACCAAGGAGGTACAACCTGTACAAAAAAAGACCTCACAAGTGTTTTGAAATATTTAATAAATTCCATATGCTGTAACTGTGACAAAGCTATATCTATTTCTTATGCGTGCTGGGAGTTAGCTCACAATTTTGGGGAATTCTGTAATTCCCTAAAATTGGATTAACTTTCAAGGATAATTTTTTTAACATCAATTTATAAAGTATTTATAAAGGTATTTATAAAGTTTGGCCAGCCAACTGTAATTTACTTCAGGCTTCAGTATTTAGTTTCTTGTGGTATGTTTCATCAGCTCATCCAAGAGCTTTGTTGTGCAAGGCTATCCAAATGTAATTTACCTTCTGGAGGTTACCTGGCCAAGTGGAATTATGACCTTGCCTTTTACTTCTGTGAACCTGGATTCACATGTGCCTGGAATTCACTACCTTAACGTATTTGGTGGTCTCAGTTACCATAATGTCACCAGTGGAAATTTGTCAGCATTACACAAGCTATTCAATTTTGACAAAGGCCAGGCCTATCTGCAACCTTGGATCAGGAGAGATCAAGTACTAGAAGAAAGTATTCTGAAAGTTCATATGTTCAAATGAGTCCAGCCCAGCCCACAGGCATCTAATGTTTACAACTGGTACTTATATGACAGGTAACATAAGCTCTCATTGACCTCAGCAGCACTGCAAGACTAATATTTTCATGCGAATGAACAGTTGTTGATCTGCTTTACTAGAATAATAATGCCATGTGGGTTCTTTATTCCATTTTTCAGATGGGCACTCCATCTCCTATGCTGCTTATGTATGAGTTTCTAAGGCATTTATGCAAAGGTATCCCGTTCCAGGGAAGTGTAGATTTTTCTGCATGCTACTTCAAGACTTCAGTACCATACACAAGGGATTTCAAACTTTTTTTCATTTGTAGATCCCTAAAAATTTCAAATGGTGGCATGGACCTTTTTCTAAATTTTAGACATGGTCTGTGGACCCCAGGTTGTAAACCACTCATCTGTGTTAATGACAAACTTCTGCAGACCCACACTGGCTACAAGTTGAAGACTACGGGGATAGTAGATGAGCAATCATGCCAGAAACCTGGAGTCTAAGTTTTACGTTTCTGTAGCTAATTCATACTTATTTGTTCAAAACACCTTGAATAGCTGCCAGGACCTGCTCACAAGCAACCTACAAACCATACTTATTGGCAGAAATCATTAGGTGAATAATTTTGAATAAGTGAATGTATGGACCATTTACAGTCAGAGGGAAAAGATAAAATTAATAAATTATTCATTATTTGCCAGGCTGCAGTGTTGCTATAATTCCTGTGGGATCCAATCCTGCAAGGTGCTGAGAAACTCTGGCTGCAATTATCCCTCTCTGATTCTCTAGCTTTACTTTGAGACATGTCAATTCCCAAATTTTCTTGCCTTACAAGAGACCACAAACAGACATAGGAAACTATGCTGCAGAATAAAATTCCCACTTTTTCCAACTTCATTAAATGGATGTCTTTAGACAAAAGAAATGGCCCAGTAAATAACTCTACATTGTGCCTCCCACTCACCAAAAATTCTCACAAACTGGGGAGAGAGCTGGTCAGCTGCTCTCAGAACATATTGGGAAACTATAAGGTTGTAGGTAATATCATGACTGTAAGACAGCCCATGGAAAAGGTGAAAGCTTCCACACATTGGAATGGAAAAGGGAACCTGGGCTACAGTCCTCCTAGAGGTCCATACAAATCTCTGCCAAAAGTCATTAAAAGAACTTTGACTTTTGTAAGGAGGTGAACTCAGGTGAATATTACCTGAATTGAGGTACTATAATGAACGTTTGGTGCAGCTCTTTTCTTTACCTTTGCAAGATCCAGCTTTTCTCCTTGGTCTGCAGGAAGGTGGGTGCTAATGTGCTGTTCCATGCTGATTCTTTTGGTGGATTATTCAGTTCTAGAGGTACTCAAGTTCATGCTGGGGTGACACGCTCAGTGGGTTGATTGTTAGAGCAGGTTGTGTATGAATTCTCTTTGCAAGACTCTGTTAGGATCACTCATAGCCTGCGCTGGGTGTTTTTATAGGTAGCTAGTGTATGTCTCAATAAATTATATATTTTGTAAAAGTAGCTTTGTCTCTTTAAATATGTTCATGATAAAGGTGCAAATAGTGTACTTTTTAGGAGGTAGGCTCAGAGAGAGACTATTTTGGCTAAATCATAGAGTACATAGCTGAGTGCAGAGTTCTGTGTTGATATTGGCTGTAGATTATCACGTGACAAAGTCCCATGAAAAACCACAGAGGAGCAGCACAGTTCCACCAAAGCCATTGTGTCCTGTAGGTGAATTAGGGCTGTGTGAATTTACATGCCTGGTATCTTATTTTTTTTTTTTTTTAATAGAAAGTGGCTCTGATGATGAATCTGGTCAGATTAGTATTTTGTTAAACTGACTATCGCCATGCAATGTGATATGTAAATATGTCTTATTTACAAGCATATCAGCCAAAGGACTTGCCTGTGCTATATCTTATTGTTCATGACAGTCAAATGACTATACAACAGTCATTTACAAATACAGAGCATTTAGCATGATCAGATGTCCAAATTTTGAAGGGACAGTCCCAATATCTGGGGCTTTGTCTTATATAGGTACCTGTTACCTCCCGAGCCCCATCTCAGCTTTTTACACTTGATAGCTGGTCACTCTAAGTGGGATCTGCCTTTCTGCATCTCTGCCTCCAAAGTTATCTAAAATTAATAGGCTGCATCTGAAAGTGCCGCTTCTTCTGGAAGCGGCACGTTAATAAGCTAACTGGAAGATGCTAATCAGGCATGGATGCAAATTTTCCACACCTCATTAGCATATCGGCACGTGGTTCAGAGTTCGGAACAAGCATATCGGCATGTGGGGAAGAAGGGGTTTCCAGAAGGAGGGTTTGCTTCTGGAAGATCCCCGCAGACCACACATCTCCTTGTGTACTTTGGAGTCTGGAAGAGCTTCTTTCGGACTCTGAACCATGTGCTGACATGCTAATGAGGTGTGAAAAATTTGCGTCTGTGCCTCATTAGCATCTCCCGGTTAGCTCATTAGTGTGCTGCTTCTAGAAGAAGCAGCACATGGAGATTCAGCCATAAATAATGCAAACAGTGCTCAAATCAAACGAAAGCTTATTTAGCAAAAGCAAGCAACAACAAACAGTACCACGCCCTACTCCAAACTTCCAAATAACAGAAGAGTCCCCAAGCCGAGGCGATAGCCTTGCAGCAGTGGCCTCACTATGATGATGTAAATCATAGGTACAAGCTGCTTCCAATAAACCATTCAACGTGATAAAGGGGTGCTATTATATTACAAAGCCCAGAAGGCTTGGGTATTTTCATTGGCATGAACTGAACAAGTTAAAAGTATTTTAATGAGCCTGACTGGGACATACTTTCTGCCCTTAGCTCTGATTTCACTATATTATTCATGTGTATGGTAGATCACCAGGACAAATTAGGAGGAGGTAATCTGGTTTGTTCCAATCATTCAGTACTGTGAAATGTCTTAGGGAACTATACAAAGGCAGCCAGGAACCAACAAAGTTTTATGAAATGTCATGTAATCGAATGTTTTCCTTTCAGAAACTGGCTTATATTCCAAATAACTGGTCATGACTTCCAACTGAGGAAAACTAGACTAGGTCCAGAGTCATAAGGGAGGATCCCTTGCCACTTGTCACATTGGTTTTCTTTGACTGGGCTAAGAATGGAATGGCAGATGTTCTTTTCAAGTCTCCCCTTTGATTTTTTGCTCCATCCTACAAACTGATTGACACATGCCCCACACCTTCTTTGTGTCATCTCCACATTAGAGTACTCAGTGCTCTTTCTTACAACCTGTCATTAATAAAGATGTTAAAAACACTGGACCCATAAGAAATCCCTGTGGAACCTCACTGAGATCTCCTTGCATTCTGACGTCGTTTCATTAATGGTTATTTTTTATTTGTGGTGGTCTTACCAATTATGTACCCACTTCATAGTAGTTCTGCTGAGCCCACATTTCTCCAGCTTACTTATGAGAATGTCATGTGGGCCTGTGTCATAGGCAGTGGGTGTAAAAGTCATGGGGAGGTTAGCCTCCCTTGGTGATGCCTGTGTTTTGTAGGGTTACCATATTCGACCTTTCAAAAAAGAGGTCACCCCTCAGACGGAGTGTATCAGTATCTACCAACTCACATTTGATTAGTATACTATATATACTATAACATATTCATGCAGTGTTAATTGGTAGATGCTCATACGGATACACTCCCTGTGTGGGTTGTCCTCTTTTTTATGTGGTAAACTTAGTGTTCTGCATATTCCCATCCCTGCTGTGCCCCTTTCCTAAAGCTCCCATCATCCATGATTGCTTGGTGAGTCCCTCCTCTCCTCCACTTCATCCTCTGTCTCCGATCTGGAAACTGGAAAGGATCCAGAGGTGAGGGTCAAAGGTGATCAAAGGGAAGGAATGCAAGCCATATGAGCAAAAGCTGAAGGAACTGGGTATGTTTAATTTGGAAAAGAGGGGATAAAGGGTGACGTATCATATACCTGAAAGGCTGCCGTAAAAAAGATGGAGAGAAGGAGGGCAGGGCAAGAGGCAATGGGTTAAAACTACAGCATAGCAGATTGAGATTAAATCTCAAGAAAAACTTCTTACATGTAAGAACAGTAGGGCGATAGAACAAACTGTCCAGGAAGGTCGTGGAGGTATTCCAAAGGCATCTGGATAGCCATCTGTTCTTAGTGGCTTAGACACAACAAATTCTGTATCTCAGCAGGGGGTTAGACTAGATGACCATTGTGGTTCCTTTGAACCCTGAGATTCTATCATTCTATGACTCATAGGAACCCTTCCAATTTACACCAGCTGAAGATTTGTGTCATTTCCATCTGCACAAATTCGGATCTCACCAGCCCCCACTGCATTCTTCATACAAGAATCGTGATTTGTCGTTTTATGATTGTCACCAGAAAATCTTACACTGAGAGTTTCCCCAGTTGCACAGTACTCAAAAATGGGAAAAAATAATGCAAATATTAAATAAAACTTCTTGTAACAACAAATAAGGAATTAAAAACATTATCTGAAATACTCTATCATTTATGATGTAATCTCCTGGCAATAGAAAACTGGCAATGTGCTCCAGTCATGCTTTCAATTATGTTACTAAGTAATCACACATTAAAGTCTAATGGCAAATGATTCTTTATTCCCAGGGTGCCCTGTCCAATTGTTTTCTAAATTGGTTTCAGGAATAAGGATGCAAGCATGACTGCAAAAATATTATTTATGGTTTGGGAGTTCTTCTTTTTTTGTACTTTCTGGCAGACAGTTCAAAGCAGTGTACAATTTATTATTTGTAAGTCCATGTTTTGCTTGGTCCTAATGATAGACATGCTTAGGTTGATGGAGCTGTCGAATTTCTTCTGCCACCAAATCTGACTTCTCAAGAGCCTTCCCAGATCAACAAATCTATGATTCCAGGTGCTTATCCCATGAGAAATTAATATTCTCAGAGGAAACATCTCTCTGGAGGCTTAATATTTTGCAGTCCCTTTTTACATGCTTGGTCCTCCATCAGACAGAATGTAGTGAAAAGAATACCCCAGACTCTGTGTGTGTGTGTGTGTGTGTGTGTGTGTGTGTGTGTGTGTGTGTGTGTGTGTGTGTGTGTGTGTGTCTTGCCTGTAGTGGATACAATTGATTACAGTAGGTATGCTGCCTCTCCTAAAACAGCAACAAACAAAAAAAAAAAAAAAAAAAAACTAACTGCCCAAGCATTGGAGAATCCAGAAATTCCAGATAGTTTTCAAAGGTATAGGAAAGTCAGACCTCATATTATGAAAGAAATGGACTTCACACATTTGAAATTTATTTCTAAATTGTATATTGTGTTGCAATAAGACATACTTATGTGGCTGAATGCAATGTTGGTGTAGCCCGGATATTAAGGAGACTAGGTGGTTGAGGTAATGCGTTTTATAGAACCAGCTTCTGTGGGCGAGACAGACAATCTTTCAAGCTTACACAGAGCTCTTTTTCAGGCCTGTTTAAACTTGAAAACTTATCTTCCTCACCAAAAGAAATTGGTCTAATAAAAGATATTACCTCACCCATCTTGTCTCCCTAACGTTTATATGGGTGACAGTTTCCTCTTCCCAACTTGGCTGATTTTGCACATCTCAGATGTCTTTCTTTGGCAGTTATTGCTCAGTGAAGAGAATTTATTAATTCATTTCACACATTCATATGATTCTGAAAAGTAAAACACAACAGGTAATACACTCATTACTCAACCCAGCCAAATTTTGGGTTAACCTTTTGGGTCTTTTGTGACCCCCTGGTGTTACATGCTACTGCTAAACTCTTTGGTTATGGTTACACTGCAGTGGTCTGTCAACAGAAGTCACTCGCAGAAGAGATTTCCAGACAAAACTTCTGTTGACAGAGTTTGGCCACATGCAAAAGCCAGTCGGAAGAGCGTGCCACTGTCACCAGAGCAGCTGGACTACTCAGCTGCTCTCTTGACAAAACAGGCACCCAGAAGCACAGCAGACAGGCCTGCCTGTTGTGCTGGATAGCCTGTCTATTGAGAAAAGGCCTCTCAGAGCGTTCACACAGCATTTTTGTTGACAGAATCTGTCAACATTGGTGTTATGCCTCATGGCTGAGAGGCAAACAGCTGCAGGCAAAAGTGCTGATTTTTGTCAACAAACTGTTGTCAAAACACATTTTGTGTGTGGATGTTCCACTGGCTTTGTTGCCAAAAGCAGGGTTTTGTTGGCAAAACTCACTAGTGTAACTGTAGCCCATAAGAACTTCTAAGGAGCAGAGAGGGAAAGGTGAAAAGTATGGCAATAAGAATGGACGGTGCAATGCACAGAGGGAGATAGAATCCATGAGAGATCTGTGCAAATCATCCCCCAGAGCCAGCTGAATCAGCTGTCTCCGTGAACGGCAACCCTGTGCTCAGTCCTGGGCATAGAGCTCAACTACTGCAAAGTTTAGAGAAATCTACGGGTCTTGAATCTAAGCTCCTGTGCAGCTTTTCACATTCACAGTTGCTGAGCTATACTACAACTCTTGATCATCTGAAGACATCCCATGATCTCCAAGATCTTCATATAATTTAGGATCTATCTATCTATCTATCATTGATAATTGATAAACCCCAATTATATGATGAGATATTGTAGAAGATTATAGTTGTCTCTTTATGCAATACATACATACATACATATGTGCACCTGATCTATTGTGATAAAGCCAGGCCAGTGGGCTACAGTAGTCTGATAGAAGGCAAACATACATTTCTCTGTTCCCAAAGTAACCAGGGCAGGAGCTGTGCCGGGCAATGAAGAGTTCACGACAGCCACTTAAGAACTTGCTAGAAGGAATTAAAAGTGACAGGTTAATCAAAAGATCTGCAGCCCATAAAGAACCTTCAGGGAGAGTGAGGTGGGAGGAACTGGAGCAAGGTGGTGTGCTTTAGTGGAGATGGGAGTGGTCAGATATGAGGATCAAGGTGCTGGGAGGGGCTGTTTGTGGAAGTGGCCCAGGGCACAGCTATAGCTCAGGTAGTGGAGCTGGAAGCAAGGTGGGGTTGGAATTCATGGGCTAAACTCAGCCACTATCCTAGATGGCTTTAAGTGCATTGGCAACTGTCTCTACTGGTACCTTCATTCCCTGTCCCCAAACTTCACACACGTATACAGGCAGACAGCCTAGCAGAACAGGTGTGAATGATGAGGAGAAGCTAAGAAACCACTTGTGTCAGTTTTACTCTCCCCTCCCTTGTATACTAAGCACACAGTTTTGTGAAACAGCACAGCTGGTAAACTACAGTGTACACTGACTAACTGAAGCTCCAGGAAGCTTCATCAGAGCCCAATATGAACACTGCAAAGCTGAGTGAATTCCAAACGTTAATTAAATAAAAGGGCTGCTTTTAGTTAAGACCCTAAATTGGTCTGATTTTGATATACTGAACAATACATTACTGTAAGGAGCTTTGCATGTAACTATGCAGAGAGACCATTTGGTTGTTTAAGTTAGTTCTAAAAGCAGTGCATCCTGCTGACAGCATATGATATGTACCTTTCTCAGAGTGATGCCAACACTAAAAGCCATTCAGAGTTCTTTTACTGCTGCCCACGATATGGCTACCATTTCTGGTCCGTAGAGACCCAGAAGGCTCAAGACTTGATTACCCGAGACGCTGCCCCTCTGCCTTTGCGAACTGCTGCACTTGGAGATGTCAGAGCAGGCGCTCTCTCGATTTAAATGGTAAGAAGTGGCTATTGATATGGGAATTCTTCTTGGGAGACTGGGGAGGTGGGCAGCAACATTGTCACCTTGGAGCTCTCTTCCAAGTCTTGCTGCAGCCTGGCTTTGTAAACCTTCTGGGCATACAGTAAAGCCTGTTGTTATTTTTTTAGGCATCTGGGGAGAATTGAGTTTGATTGGGTAGAAAGTTAGCGGGTTTGGCATAAGTGTATTGTTGTTAATGGGGGATTTGTTGAGAATACAGCTCCATCCTGCTATATATACTTGTTTAAGTCCCTACTGCATACATTTCCATTCATTTCAGTAGAACTTCTTTCAGGGTAATGGATTATCCAGTGTGAGTTAGATTTGAGAAATAGGCTCATAATGAACCTTTTAATGAAAAATGTTCAGGTACAGAGGGTTCTTTCATGTTCTAAAGTGTCCTGAATCTTGAGAATGGTTCACTAACCATTTAAATAAATATAGTTCATGAATCTAGGTATCTCTTTTCCACTTCTCAAATATAGTTAATCATGAACCTACTGGTTTCTCTTGTCTATATCTCAACTATGCTCCTGAGAGGCTATTAGATACTGGAATGTCCTGTAGTCTGTTGTAATTAAGAACAAGGTTTCAGGGCAGCTGTATATTAATTTACCCAGGTCATCCCCTGAACTGAAGCAGAAGAACTTTGAAAGGTTCCTAAACATAAAAGGAACAAAAATAGCAGCTACTTTAACTGAATTTAAATGCAAGTTTTTCACTGCCTGATTTTTAACTGTATCTATTTCCACCAGTGAAAATGAAGGGGACAGGAAAGAAAAATAAGGTTTGGAAAGTTCCAATTAGCATGAACATAATTTTGCTGATGTTTGATTTGCATTGTAAAGGGTAAATATGCTCAGAAATTAATTAGAAAACTGTCCAAGTTCCTTTAGCACATACTTTCAAAGGTTCTTGCTAATAGCCAGAAATGGTTTGGGTATCAAGTGTATAAAGTGTACTCAATTATTATGCGTTTTTGAATTTTGTAATAGTGCCTAGATGGCCACGATGAGATCAGCATCACTATGTGCTAGGAAATGTACAACCTTAAGTGAGAGAGAGTCTTTGTTCTGGCTACTTACACCGTAAATAGGAATGATAGACAAAGGGTGGGAGAAATAAAGTCTTACCACCGTTTTACAGGTTGAGACCTGGCGCACAGAGGGAGAAGGCTTATTCAGCAAAATATTAAGCAGGTGTCTAGACGTAACCACTTACTACTAGCACATATGAAATACTCCCATGGTCAAAGTTAGGCTTATGTTTACATTCCTTGCTCATTGCTTACGTGGCTTGTTCATAGCTAAGTATCTCCTGATTCCCTGTCCAGTGCTTTAAAGCCATGATCTTAGTAACCATTGACCCACTTCTGTTCACTAAATAGTCAGACAAGGTGGGTGAAGTAATATCTTTTACTGGACCAACTTCTGCTGGTGACAGAGAAAAGCTATGGCTTTCTAGTGCCATAGATCACTGCTTTAGATCACTGAGAGGCTCAAAATCTTGTCTCTCATCAACAGAATTTGGTCTGATAAAAACTATTGCCTCCCCCTGCTGTGTCTTGCTTATGTTCTGGGATCAGCATGGCTACAATAACACTGCAAATAATAACAGAGCTAAATAGCATGGCACTCTGTATCTTAATCTGATTGTTTTAAAAAGAGAAAAATTCAAGTTCTGTAAAGTTCAGTAGGTCTTACGGCTCTATGGGTATCAATGAGCAGCTAGCATGGTTATTAAGCATTTATTATCTACATCAGTGGTTCTCAGTCAGGGGTACATGTACCCCAGGGGGTACACAGAGCTCTTCTAGAGGGCACATTAACTCAGTGTTTCTCAACCTTTTTGATGAATTAAAAAATTGGACTTATTTTATGTACATCTAATTTTTTTATTTTTCCTTTTTTTCCCCCAACAATCATAAGTACGATGGCAAGTTTATTGCCTGTAGGCAATTTCTTCCAACCAACCAGTTATGATTAAGGTGGTTAAACAAATGTGTTGCAATGGCAGGAAAAAAAATGTTCATATGAAAATTGTAGGTACTGCGAATACCTTTTTTTTTTGTTGGATAGAAGGGTTCTGTTAAAAAAAAGATTAAGAAACACTTGTCTTGATTAGGTACCGAGTGGTGTTTATATACAGATATGCTAACATATGATGCTTTGAGTAATACTTTTCTTACAGTTCCAGATGACATTCTAAGCAGACTAGGGAATTGAGGTTTAGGTGAAGTTTATCTAGAGTAGGTGCATAACTGCCTGAAAGACTGCCCTCAGAGCATAATTATCAGTGGTTTTCTGTCAAAGTGGGAGAGCATCTCAAGTGGGTGATCCTGGAGGGCTCTATGCTGCACCTGGCAAGACTGAATATTTTCAGAGTTGATAAATGCAATGGATTGCATACCCATACAATTTCACATGATGATATACCTGGGAAGGAAAAGTCAAATGCACATATATAAAACGAGGAATAATTGGCAAGGTAGTACCCCGAAAAGGATCTGGGGGTTATAGCCAATCACAGATTGAATATGAGTCAACAATGTGATTCAGTAACAAAAGACTCATATAATTCTGGGATGTATTCAAAGATACATGAAGGAATTGACCCATTCCACTACATACTAGAGTATTGTGTTCAGTTTTGGATGACACACTTTCCTAAAGAGGAGGACAAATTGGAGATATTCCATAGGAGAGCTATAAACACAATAAAAAGGTTGAGAAAACCTGACTAACTCCGAGGGAAGGTTTAAAAAACTGGGCATACTTAGTTTTTAGAAAAGATGGCTGAAGAAGATCTCATAATTTTCAAATGCAGTAACGTCTATTTTAAAGAGAACAGTGATTATTATTCTTCATGTCCACTTGAGATAGTATCAGAGATGTAGTTGGCTTAATCTTCAGCAAGGAAGTTTTAGGTTGGCTTTTAGGGAAAAAATGCTTTCTAAAAGTCAGAACAGTTAAGTTCCAGAGCAGGTTCCAAAGAATGCTGTGGAATTCTCTCATTGGAGGTGTTTAAGAATAGATAAAACAAACACCTGTGAGGAATATTTACATATGCTTGATCCTGTCTCAGGGTACCTTTACACTTACCAGAAGACTGACGCGGTGGCAGTCAATCTTCTGGGGTTTGATGTATTATGCCTAGTGAAGCTGTGCTAAATCAAACCATTAGGGCTCCAGCACCAGTGAGGAGTAAGGGAAGTCAACACGAGACTTTCTCTCATTGGCCTCCCATTGTGGGGAAAGCAGAAAAAAAAATCTGTTTTGGATGTCGACTCCAGCTATGCAATTCATACAGCAGATCTTCAAAAAAAAATCTAAATAAATTTTTCCAAGTAATGCAGATCTGGCCTCAGCATAGGGGCTGCACTTCTTGAGTTCTCTTCCAGCTCTCTGTAGGGTGGGGAGGATAGCTTAGTGGTTTGAGCATTGCCCTTCTAAACCAAGGATTGTGAGTTCAATCCTTGTGGGGGCCCTTTAAGGATCTGGAGCAAATGCATTTAAAAATATGTTGAGGTGGTAGTAGGTCATGCTGCCAAGGCAGGGGACTGGACTCAATGACCTCTCAAGGTCCCTTCCAATTCTACAAGATAGGCATGGGGTTTTTTTGTGACACAGTGGCTGTGTCTACACTATGCACAAATCTCAAAAGGGGAAACATTAAAAATCTAAATTGAAACAAGGAATTTCAAACTAACATGGCCACATACACAAAGTGGATCGCCATACGGGTCCACTATTTCAAAAGCACCCCACAGCCTTTCAAAAGGGAGTGTCCACACAACAAGGTGAGCCCTTTCAAAAGAACAAGCCAGGAAACACCATGCATGGGGTCACAAGGCCAACAAGCCCTTCCTGGTCCTGCAGCCAGTGGCTCCCTTAAAGGGCCCTTACCAAACACACCCACCCTGCACACACAGCACTGGAGACAGCAATGTGGGGACCGTGCTCTTGGAAAGTAGCTGTGCATGGAGCACCACCAGCCAGTGCCTCCACTGACACTGGGGCTAACATGGCCATGGACATCCTGGCCATGGTGGAAGCCCTGCCACCCATAACCCTCCCCCCACTGGGGTCCTGTAGGCCCTGGCCACAGGGCATCCACTGCACCCTGTTCCCCATCCCCTATGGCAGCAGTGAGGACTGGTAGGAGAGGCTGCTACTGGGCCAGGGGGATGACAAAAGGTGGCTCCAGAACTTCCAAATGTTGAGGCAGACATTCATGGAGCTGTGCCAGTGGCTCTCACCCACCCTGCAGTACATGGACAACTGGATTCGGCCTGCACTCCTGGTCAAGAAACGAGTGGGGATCAGGTTGTGGAAGCTGGCCTCCCCAGACAGCCACTGTTCCATGGGACATCAATTCAGGGTGGGCAAGGCCACCAGGTTGGGGCCCCACACCCATCCCAGGAAGGGGGGACCGAGCTGCTGGGGGGCGGGCCTTGCAGGGGAGGGGGACCAGTGTCCTCTTCCTGTTTGGGAGGGTAGGGATGCTGTCCACAGATGCAGGTGCTGGATGCCACCATGCCTGGGTCTGGGACACAGCTGGGGGATGCAGGATGGGGTGTCTTCCCCCTGGGCTGCCCGATCCACCCATAACTTACCTGGGGCTCCAGAGAACACATCCGGGGACACCGATCATGAGGGAGCCTGGCTGGAAGTGCTGGAGCTGACCCTGATGATGAGGGGGCCTTCATCCTCTGAGCTGCCTCCTGGTCCCACCACCCTGGTTCACCCTGATGATTCTGGCTGGTTGTGTGGGTCTGCATTGGGGTCCAAGTCAGGGCTGGCTGTGTTGACCATGGCTACTGGCTCAGGGGCATCCTTTGGGCCGAGGAGCTGGTCCAGCATGCAGTAGTGTGGGCACCTTGGGGCGGCGTCTGCCCCCAGTTGCCTGCAGGCATCTCTGGCCCACCTATTGACCTGCCTCAGCAGCTTTACTTTCGAGCACACTTGATCAGCTGTGCACTGGGGCTGGCCCCACTTCCGCAGCCCCAGCGACAGCCATTCGAAGGCTGCTGCATTTTGGGGCTGCCTGGTGCTGTGCAACAGCATGTCCTCCTCTTGACAGCAGCAGAGAAGATCTTTAATCTTGACCTCTCTCCAGGAGGAGCTCCTCCTCTTCTGGCCCTGGGGTGCGGGAGGCTCACCATCTGGCTGAAGGGCTGAGTGGCACTGCTGTCTGTGCTGCTGGAGTATGTGCCAGGCAGAGCTTGAGCTCCTGAGGCTCTCAGCTTCCTGCACAGGGTTTCTGGGGCTGTGCAGCTTTAAGAGGCTGGCCTGGAGACCACAGAGCCCTGCTGGGGCTTGCTAGAGTGTCCCCACGCTTCCTGCAGCTGCCACCATGGAGGACTCAGTATTTCTAAAGAGCAGCCCCTTAGCATCTACACATGCCCTATTTTGAAATTCAGTTTCAAAAGGTCTGCTCTTCCGGAAATTGGATGGGAAGAGTGATTTCGAAATGTGTGCCCCTTTTCACTGCAAACAATTTTGAAAGAAGCAGTTATGCCTGTGGGTGCTCCGCAGCCCCTTTCAAAATTAATTTACAAACACGGGTCTAGTGCAGTCACACCCCATGTTAGCAAATAGTCATTTTCCTAGGTTCAGGAACCATATAAATTATTGCATGGTAACAAGATTTTATTGTCTGAATTGCAATAAGATAAATTAGCACTTTCATTCAACTTCACTATATCTTCATGATATCAGATTTTATTCCAAGTGGATTCTTTCTACACTTCTCTGGTTTCTATGGTTGTTTCAACAAATAATAATGCAACACAAGGAAGCAGATATATTACAGATATAGGAAAATGCTTTATGTCAGTTATGCAGTATGGAGGGTAACCTTTTCGGTGAGGAAATTTAGGGAGAAAGGCAAAGAAATCAACTAAATTTGTGATTTCACTGCAACTCACCTTTTGTGGACTTTGACTTCAGTGGACTTAGATGCATATGGTAGTTTGGATTATGTGATCTTTCTTGCAAGCACTGTGCACTGCATTTGAAGTAAGTGAGATAGTATATGTTCAGTAATGTTAGGCTTCAGATCCATAAAGATTAACATCTCTGACATTGAGAAATGGCAAGAGCCTCCAGGGATATTTCAGATATAGGAAAGTGCAGTGAGCCTGTCTGTATAACTGATCACACCTCAATTTACCAGCTTATTCAGAAATCAATGCTGCAGAAATATGTACAGTATCAGGGAAGTTTTCAGATGAGAGTATGAAAGTCTAAACAAATGTTCAAAATTATAAATGCATTATCATTTCTTAATCTGAAACCCAGTTACAGAATAAAAGGAAAAGATTTGCAGTTAATTTTAAGAACACGACCAAAGATAACTAGAAATTGATTCAATTTAATTTGTCCGAAGAATCAGATAACTTATTTCCATGGAACTTCAGCTGTAATCTAGAGATGAGTGAGCCAGCTGGGGTAGAAGCAGCTGACCCACACTTTCACCCGAACCGTGAACTGCTGTCAGACACAGCATTTTTGCAGGCTCGTAAGTGTTTGGGTAATTTCTGCTGCTTCTAGTTTAATTCTGTGTACCTAGAAACTTCCTGGTTTCAATCAGAAATGTAAGCCAAATCATCAAATACTGCAAAAATGTCTATTTTTATTTCTAGCCTCATTAGAACAGAAAATTTACCCATTATTACTACAGACAAAATTATACGTATGTATGTTTGAAGGCATACATTTGGGTTGGTGAATAACTGAAAGTAGCTCAGTTCTGTTTGGCCTCTGCCTTCTATGCCTACATGGCACTCCACCCAGCGCTGCTGCTGGCAGAGATATGCAAAATGAGCTTGTAAATGCTATTTGCATACTTCCGAAGCTCATTACGAAAGTTTGGTGTTGGCAGAAGTGGGTACTGGAACTGCAGAGGCCATGTGGATGTGCCTCTGCTGGCTAAACCCCACCTCTGTTGCCAGTCCCTTATGCATCTAACGTTTGTGGCATAAGGGACTGGCAACAGAGGGGGGGTTAGCTGGCAGAAGCACATCCACACAGCCTCTGCAGTGCTGGTACCCCCTTCTGCAGACGCCGAACTCTTGCAGGGCTTTGCATAGCTCTACCAGCAGCGGCACTGGGCGGAGCAATGCGCAGACCCAGCTGTAAAGAATAATAATGAACACAGAATTATACAACAGCTTCCTCCCAAGGAGCTGAAAGCGCTTCATCAACATTAATTAATTAAATCTTGAAACACCCCCTTTTAATTCACAAAGATAAAGTGACCTTAGTAAGCTAGCATTCATGACAGTATATAAAAAAGCCAGTGCTGTACTGGAAACGGCATATCTCCAGATCTGAAGAAGTGGGTCTGTCCCACGAAAGCTCATCACCTAATAAATTATTTGTTAGTCTTTAAAGTGCCACATGACTGCTTTCTTGTTTTTTCTATGTGCGGGGTAATTCAGTTATGATTCAGGAAAGCTTGTAAACACATGTGTAGCTTTCTGAATCAGAGCCTAATTGTTGATGCCTAATTTGAATTAGTACTTCAGAATTAGTGTGGGAAGTACAGAGCAGGTTGTGCTGGTGGAAGAGTGGCATTATATATGAAAGAAGGCATAGAATCAAATGAAGTAAATATAGTAAATGAACCACAGGAGGTCAATATTGTCTAACAGCATTTCCAACACTTCCCCTCTTAAAGACATTTAGGGGTAAATTACAGCTAAATAACAGCATAGAACACTGAGAACCAGGACTAGTCCCTGGAAAAAACAAACTTTATGGGACAAAGGGAAACTTAGCCACACCCTTAAAAGCAGTCATCTGGCTGACAAAAATCATGCCGGCTTATGGACGTTGCCGGATGAGAGATTTCTGAATTACAGAGGTTCAACCTGTATCTCCATCCTGATTGGATACATGTCACCTCAGAATGGGATGCAGAGATGTAAGTTTTTTGACATTTTAAATGATAGATTCTTGGAGTCGCTAGTCCTGGAACCCACAAGAGGAGAGGTAATTTTTGTCCCAAGTGGGGCAGAGGATCTGGTCCAAAGGGTGAATATTGCTGGACTGCTTGGTAATAGTGACCAAAATATAATTAAATTTAACATTCTTGTGAGAGGGAAAACAACCCAGAAGCCTAATGTTGTAGTGTTTAATTTCAGAGAAAAAAATGAGGAAGCTAGTTAAATAGAAAGTAAATGTTATAGTAGCAAAAATTAAATATCCTGTAAGCTGCATGGAAACTTTTTAAAGACACCATACTAGAAACTCAATTTAAATTTATAATCCAATGTAAAAAAAAGACAACCAATAACAAGAGCCATTGTGGCTAAACAACCAAGTAAAGGAAGGAGTGAGAGGTAAAAAAGGCATCCCTTAAAAAGGAGAATTTAAATCCCAGTGAGGAAGATAGAAAGGAGAACAAACTCTGGCAAGTCAAGTGTAAAAATATAATTGAGAAAGCCAAAACAGAATTTGAAAAACAGCTAGCAGAAGACTCAAGAAGCACTTGCAATTTTTAAGTACATCAGTAGCAGAAAGCCTGCCGAACAGTGCAGCCACTGGCCAATCGAGAATCTAAAGGAGCACTCAAGGAGGTTAAGGCCATTATAGAGTCAATATGGTTTTATACAGGGATATTATGAGACACCAATCTACTAAAATTCTATGAGGGGGTCAACAACATGTGGTGTGCTAATGTCCTTAAATTTGTAGAACGGTTTTGAACAGGTCTCTCATAAAAGACTCTTAAGCAAAGTAAGCTGTCGTGGAATAAGATGGAAGATCTTTTTATGGATTGGGAAACTGGTTAAAAGATAGGAAACAAGGGTAAGTAGTGGTGTTCCCTAGCCGTCTGCAATGGGGCTGGTAAAGCACATTGGAAAACATAATCCTAGCTGTATATACAAAATGATGGGGTCTCAATTAGCTGTTGCCTCTCAAGAAGGAGATCTTGGACACATTGGCTACGTCTACACGTGCACGCTACATCGAAATAGCTTATTTCGATGTAACAACATCGAAATAAGCTATTTCAATGAATAACGTCTACACGTCCTCCAGGGCTGGCAACGTCGATGTTCAACTTTGACGTTGGGCAGCACCACATCAAAATAGGCACTGCGAGGGAACGTCTACACGCCAAAGTAGCACACATCGAAATAAGGGTGCCAGGAACAGCTGCAGACAGGGTCACAGGGTGGACTCAACAGCAAGCTGCTCCCTTAAAGGGCCCCTCCCAGACACACTTGCACTAAACAACACAAGATCCACAGAGCCAACAACTGGCTGCAGACCCTGTGCATGCAGCATGGATCCCCAGCTGCAGCAGCAGCAGCCAGAAGCCCTGGGCTAAGGGCTGCTGCACACGGTGACCATAGAGCCCCACAGGGGCCGGAGAGAGAGCCTCTCTCAACCCCTCAGCTGATGGCCGCCATGGCAGACCCCGCTATTTCGATGTTGCAGGATGCGGATCGTGTACACGTGCCCTACTTCGACGTTCAACTTCGAAGTAGGGCGTTATTCCCATCCCCTCATGGGGTTAGCGACTTCGACATCTCGCCACCTAACGTCGATTTCAACTTCGAAATAGCGCCCAACACATGTAGCCGTGACAGGCGCTATTTCGAAGTTGGTGCCGCTACTTCGAAGTAGTGTGCACGTGTAGACGTGGCCAATGTGGCTATTTTTCTGAAAACATCTACTTGAAGTGCAGCAGCGTTTAAAAAAGCTGATAGAATGTTGAGAATCACTAAGAAAGATATAGATAATGAGACAGAATTTATACTGCCTCTGTATGGACCCATAGTGCTCCCACATCTTGAAAAGAGTGTGTAGATGTGGTCACACCATTCAAAAAAAGGGACATTGGAAAAGGTTCAGAAAAGGGCAACAAAATGGTGGGGGGAACACAAGATAAAAGGGGTCACCAAATGAAATTAATGGCAGCAGGTTTAAAGCAAACAAAATGAAGTATTTCTTCACACAGTTCACAGTCGGCCTGTGGAACTCTTTGTCAGAGGATGCTGTGAAGGTTGATATTATTTACAGCATCCAAAAAAGTCGTAGATAAATTCATGGAAGATGGTTTTTAGCCAGGAGGGCAGGGATAGCGTTTCTATCCTCAGTTTGCCAGAAGCTGGGAACGAGCCACAGGGGATGGATCGCTTGATGATTTCCTATTCTGTTCTTTCCCTCTGGGGCAAATGTCATTGGCCTCTGTTGGAACACAGGATACTGGGGTAGATGAACCTGTGGTCTGATCCAGTATGGCTGCTCTTATGACTATTTGCCCCCTCCGGGATCACCAGAAAAAATATGGCTCTAATATGAACCAGCTCTGTAATTTGGGGGGGGTGTGTGTGGCGGGGACAGAGGGCAAATTCTACTTTCCACTTAAACACTAGTATATATCTGGAGTAACTCAAATGAAGTAACTCATTAGATTATTCATAAAAATCTAAAAGGGTATTATACTGACTTCATCATGTAGTCTGTATCTTTTCATTTATGTATGCGGTCCACATTAATTGATTCCTTACTTTATCTTTATACCTAGGGATTGAAAAGGCTGGTATGCTTTTGTAGTAATCAGCTCTTCCTCTTGCTCATTTCTTTATACCCTTCAATAAAAATAATTCAAAGTAAAAGACTATGACTGTATATCCTGTTCATTAAAGTGGCCATTGGGTACTCAAAAATTCTGCCAATTAGGAACATAATTTCAACCGAAGCTTGCTGGGAGACCACTAAAAAGGCATTGTCTTAAAGCCCGAAGGACGAGCTGATGTTCAGAAACAATCTCTTTTCCATGTGAATGAATATATTGTTCACTCTTTGGAAAGCTGACAAAAATACTTGCTGAATTTTCCATTGCTGTTGAATTGTGTGATGTTAGTGAGCATAACTGTACCCTATACAAGTTCTTTAAAACCAGCATCTGAAAGGTGAAACCATACCCTCCTAAATGTTCTTTCAGAGTCACAAAGCCCCACCAATCTAGCTTGAATTGCCATTGTATTAAGGGTTAGATTAGATTGCTTCTATTATTTCAGTTTTTTTCAGGGACATTTTAATTTAGATGGTGAGATTTTGGCAAGCTAGACTTGGATGCTATGCGGCTCTCAGGTGGATTCATTTCCTTTTTGACAGATTTTATGCCATGGCCTGTGCCAGGTGAAGTAGAAGGGACAATGTTGCAGAAAAAAACCCAAAAACTAAAAAAAACAAACAGGAAAAATCAGTCATTGTGTGACTCTGGACTCTTCCAGCAATGCTGTTGCCTCTGCTTTTGGCTGTATTGTTCATATCTTTTATTCATCCTCGCTACACCCAAAGCAGATGCTGTTTTCGTTGCATGGCATCCTACTACAGAGGGTATACAGACACGCTTTTACCATGGAAATCTTGCTTTCATTCTTTCTTGCAGTATTGTCTTAAAATAATAAGATAAAGGTTACTCTCACTGAAAGTACAAAGCTGATCATTGCATATGTCAATGATAAAATGCGCACAGGAATAGGAAGAATTTACTTATTCACTTTTGACTGCATCACTTGTTTTCTGCACACTTTTATTTTTAATTCAAACTGTCATTTCTGTATCCATTCTACAAAGAAAGACAGCACAGGTTTCATTCTGGCTTTAATTTGGCCATCCTTTTTGCGCCCACAATTTTATGTGGAAATGAATTTGGGTGGAATTTTGTGCCCTCAGTGACTAGTGAGCAAAACGTAAGACATTTGGCTATCCCAAGGCCTGACCCAACACAAATTAAAATCTATGGAGAGATTTCAGTGAGCATCGGATCAGGTCTTAAGTACCTAGTTATGCCATCAATTACTTGTAATAAAAATTACAGGCACTAAAAATGTAGCCAGATTTTGAAAACTTACCCTTAAATGACTTGACTTGTGCTCACAATTTTGTGACCATAAAAAGGAGGTCCTGGTTAAGTCTCAACCTGGTTTTCAGAGACGTTGAACACATTTTCAGTGTCAGTGGAAATATATGAGAAGGTGGTATGAGTAAATCAGGCTGCATTTAAGACCCAGACAGTGCCCAGAAAATAGGTAAGTGGAAAGTGTAAGGCACCCGCTCTGCAAGATGTGGGCACACAGGAAGCTGCTGCTTACAAATCTGTTCTATAATTCTCTATATTAATGAAATACCATCAAACCAATTTTGCCTCCCATGACTTTTATTCGTGCATTTTTGTAAAATTTTTGAAACAGCTTTTCAAGAGAAGAAATAAGTGGAAGGATATTTCCACTCCAGCTCTGCCCCATTACTGTAGACAATAAAAAACAGCTGCTAGACCGTACATTGATAGTGCTAATTTGGTGTTTTTGTTTCTAGTCGCTTTGCATAAATTTTGAATTATTCTCATAAGACCTACTCTTTTTCTAATGGCTGCATGTCATTCAAGAAAGGCAAAATATAAAAATCACAAGTCGATAACATAGCAGTGTATTTAAAAAATAGCTGTTCTGATGTTGTCTGTTTCATTACAAGTTTGAAAAACAGAAATGGAGTGAAGTATTGGACATTGTTCTTAAAAGATTTAATTAGGGTATGATGGCTATTTAATATGTTGAGTTTTAATCATGATAAAAAGGACTAAACTCACAATTTTTCTGCCATTTTAAAAGTGTAATTGAAAAAGACTAATATATGGTACATTATTTTCAACGTCTTATATTCTAACCTCTGAGACACAATTCTACAATGGCTAAACGTATGTTTTGTGTTGAGCAGGTTATATTTTGTGAGGCAATAGTAGAATTTCTTTTCTTCTCTTTTTTTTTGGTTTTCCATATTTAGTTTTTGTTTACTTCAGTCAGTGTATCGTAGTAATCTCATGACAAATCTTTCCATACCTTTATCATCTCTCTTCTTTATATTAAGTAACAAATTAAAATAGATACTCTGCATTTCTAGGTATGTGTACTGTGGGGCAGATGTTTTCTTTTATATCAGCAGTTTTGCTAACCATTGACATTTCAAAATCATTAAAAGCTTTTGGTTTCAAATAATAATACACTATAGCCGTGTCTACACGTGCACGCTACTTTGAAGTAGCGGCACTAACTTCGAAATAGCGCCCATCACGGCTGCACGCGTCGGGCGCTATTTCGAAGTTAACTTCGACGTTAGGCGGCGAGACGTCGAAGTCGCTAACCCCATGAGGGGATAGGAATAGCGCCCTACTTCGAGGGACCGTGTAGTTGTTGCGCGTCCCGCAACTTCGAAATAGTGGGGTCCGCCATGGCAGCCATCGGCTGAGGGGTTGAGAGACGCTCTCTCTCCAGCCCCTGCGGGGCTCTATGGTCACCGTGGGCAGCCGCCCTTAGCCCAGGGCTTCTGGCTGCTGCTGCGGCAGCTGGGGATCCATGCTGCAGGCACAGGGTCTGCAACCAGTTGTCGGCTCTGTGGATCTTGTGTTGTTTAGTGCAACTGTGTCTGGGAGGGGCCCTTTAAGGGAGCGGCTTGCTGTTGAGTCCGCCCTGTGACCCTGTCTGCAGCTGTGCCTGGCACCCTTATTTCAATGTGTGCTACTTTGGCGTGTAGACGTTCCCTCGCAGCGCCTATTTCGATGTGGTGCTGTGCAACGTCAAAGTTGAACGTCGACGTTGCGAGCCCTGGAGGACGTGTAGACATTACTCATCGAAATAGCCTATTTCGATGTTGCTACATCGAAATAAGTTATTTCGATGTAGGCTTCACGTGTAGACATAGCCCATGTGTGGTATGAAGTAGGGGTTTGTTTTGTTTTCATCTTTAGGTACATTTGATTGGTTTGTCTCTACAATCATGAGGTCTAGAGTCTTACTTTTTAAAATTGAAAGTTGATCTTCTCATGACTCTGGGAGCTGGAGCTTAGGGGAAAACATCCAATATTGTGAGAAGCTTGAAAAAATCTTAAGAGTTGGCAATACTAGAAATTGGAAGCAACTCCACAGATTTCTTCAGTGTTATTACACTCTCCATTAGTATAAGTGAGAGCAGAATGAGATCAAGAGCATATGTTATGTACACAACATCGTATTAGGCATACTCCATTGAGAAGAAAGTCCCCCACTGACTTCAGAAATGGGCAACATGCCTGTGTGTTGTATCGCCAAACTGTCTGATTATGTCTGGAGAAATATTTGTCTGCCGAGATCATCAAACTCTACTTTTCTATGAACAACATTTCCAGAAGCCTATAGTTCTATTTTGTAATCTGCAGCCAAGAGCAGCAGCAGAGATAAGATTGTACCCATTAAAATCTTAGCACTGGATAATAATTTCGCTATGAAACAGTTTTTTTTTTTGGTGCTGGTACTTGCTGGTACTGAGTACTGGCACCTTGGCAGCCCCAGCCATGGAATTGGGTGGGGGTGGGAGGTGGCAGTGAGACAGCTGAGTATCTGTCTTTTTACAAAAGAGTGTTTGGCGTTTATAGCGCTATATCTCTGAGGTAGAGAAATTTTCACATTTAGTGAAGCAGTATACACTACATAACTTTGTTTCTTGAAATGATATGCAGTCTGGAGGTTTTAAAATATATTTTTTTCTTAGAATTACTAAATATAAATAGAATATTTTTGCTTTCACAATGAGAAAGTCAAACAAAATAAATTTCTCCCATTCCAAAGATTCTTCGCGTCATTAGAGAGACAGAATGAGTGAGGCAATATCTTTTACTGGATAGACGTCTGTTGCTGAGCAAGAGACGTTTTCGAGCTACACAGAGCTCTTCTTAGCTTTGTCTTCTTTTTAAAGGAAGATTGTGAACAACAGAGGGATATTTCAAGCACGGGGTCAAATTCTCCCTCGTGTAAGTAAACACAACTTCTATGGAACTCGCTGAGCCAAATTCAGTGCTGACAAGTTGTGATGATATTCAGATGAACTGGTTTTAAAAATCAGTTAGATACTTTTGTAGTAACATTTTTAGGGTTGAAAATCACCTTTTTTTTAAATTTTGAAATGCTCCATATGACACAATGTGCAGACCAAAAAAGGCTGAGCTATACCTTCTTTCCTGAAACCCTTGCTTCTCAACTCTCTCTTGTCCCAGCAATCATAGGAGGGAGGAGAGGAACAGGTCTCTAGATATTCACATCTTCTTCCAGACCTTCTGTGGAGTCAGAGTGGGGGTTTTACTCTGAATTTTCCCCTTGGCCAACTATATTGTAACAGTCTTGCCTGGATATTGGCTTGATTCATGCTAGGAAATTAGCTTGGTATAACTATGTTCCAATGGAGTGTGACAGCCCCCCACACTCTGCAGTTACAAGGACCTAACCCTCAGTATAGACACTACTAAGTTTTTAGGAGAATTCTCCCATTAACCTAACTACCATCTATCTCTTGGGGACTTGGGCTATTGATGACCATAGGAGAACCCATTCCATTTGGCGTAGGTCATGTCTTCCATGTAGTGCAACAGTGATGCAGCTGCAATGTTGCAGCTGTGCCACTGCAGTGTTTTAAGTTATGGCCTTGGATAATACCTAACATGACGTATGTGCTCACTGTGCAAAGAAAGTGAAACAGATGCACATGAAACATTTTATAGCAAATATCAACATATCCTGAACAAACTTTTTTGCTTTAAAAAGCTGGAATATGATTAAATGAAAAATAGAGACATTTCAGGTGTCTAGGCAGAAGTTCTCCCAGAACTGGGACGTGATGTGAAAATACTAGGACTTACCTGGTAAAATGGGTATGCACAGTCTCCATAAGGGTAATTCACATGTGGTGGATGTTGCTCAGAAAGAAAGCTAAGCGGTACAGCAAGTTATAAAATAGGAAACTGCCTTTTTTGTTTCAAAGTTTTTCTTGTGCCATGCTCAAAACAGATCAGTGTTCTGTTTTTGTTGTTGTGAAACAATGACAGAAATAAAAATAGAAACCTGTGGAACTCCTTGCCCGAGGAGGCTGTGAAGGCCAGGACTCTATTAGGGTTTAAAAAAGAGCTTGATAAATTTTTGCAGGTCAGGTCCGTAAATGGCTATTAGCCAGGGATAAAGTATGGTGCCCTAGCCTTCTGAACAAGGGCAGGAGATGGATGGCAGGAGATAAATCACTTGTCTTCTGTTCTCCTTCTCTGGGGCACCTGGCATTGGCCACCGTCGGCAGATGGGATGCTGGGCTTGATGGACCTTTGGTCTGACCCAGTATGGCCATTCTTATGTTCTTATGTTCTTATGTTCTTACATGTGTTTCCTTTACCAAAAACTGAGTTTTGAGTAAGAAAACACAGCTTGTGATAAAAGAGAACTTCTTACATGTTTCAAAGTATCTAGATAAAAATTTGAGTAAAAAAAATTGATGAAAATACATTGCAGGATTTTGCGGGGGCAGAAATTTCTTGTAATATCAAGAATTTGGGTGAAAAAAATCATGGTTATAAAACAGCCGCCATTTTGCTGTGAGAAATTTCAGCCACCTCAGAGAAAAGAGTTTGCGTGGCTAACATGGTCACTTGCTCTGATTTGCCTTCCAGAGGGTGTGCAAGTCCAGAACAATGCATTTATCAGAGCCATTTCATCCGCAGGGCTGGCTCATCCCCTGCAGTGACCACACGCTCCTGAGGCAGCAGGAGCCCAGGAAGCAGAGCAACGCGCACAGCAGCCTATGCTGCTCCTGCCCTCTTCCAGCTGGGTTGCTCCTCTTCACTGTGTTGGCGGAAAGCAGAGTGTCCTGGCCTCCTGCACTGAGCTCCTTCATGAGATGCAGCGCTTGGGAGAATGCAACAAGCTGGGGCCAGGCTGGGGTGGTCCACTTTTTGCCGATGTGATGAAGAGAAGTGCGCGAGGCTGGCAGGTAGGCAGTGGAGCAGGCTGCTGGTGTGCTCTGCTTCTCACCACCACAGTGACTGTGGGGCTGACCATTGCTGCTGCCCTGCACCCAAGTAATCACCTGGCTTATGTGGCTGGGGGGAGGAGGCTTTGGGGAGAAGACAGGAGGGTGCAGAACAGGGGGGTAAAGTAGGGGTGGTGCTTGTGGAAAGGGGTGCAGTTGAGGCAGGGTGGAGTGGGAACAGGGGTGGGACCTGAGGCACGGGGTTTGCCTTGGGCCTGCACCCCCTTAGAGAGAGCCCTGGCATTTATATACCATTTTATTAGAGCCTTTTCGTCCTCTCAGTATGTGTTAATCAATCTCCACACATGTTGAATTTCAGATTGGTACAAGTCCCATATTACCACGTTGCAGGCGCTGAAGAAGATAAATTGGGTGTGTCTATTTAGCCTTTCTCTTACTGGCAATACAAAGCCAAGAGGATGTTCACTGATAATTAAAAGTAATCATTCTTAAACTACTAAAAAGGAAAGGCCATTTATAATACATGTCTTTAACCTGTAGAAGTTTAGTTCAACAAGATGCTTTTGATGTGAAGTACTTAGGAAGGATTAGACATTTTTATGGGTATCAATAATAATCACAGTTGCATTAGGTTGTTTGTTTATTTTTTTCAGTGGATATAAACTGTCATGATTCAGGGCATAAGTGAACCACTAATTTGCATGGGTTAAGAATAAATGTTTCATAATTATCATTTACAGTCTTTTTCCCACCTTCCTCTGGGGTAGCTGCTACTGGACACTGACAGAGACAGGATAATGAGAGACTAGAAAGAACACTGGTTTGATCTGTTATAGCAACATAGGTATTGTCATATGAGACCATACCATCTAGTGCAGTGTCCTGTCTCTGACAGTGGCCAGTGCCAGATACTTGAGAGTCAGGTATAAGAAACCTGCAGTAGGGAGATGTGAGACACTATGTCATCCCCTCATGAAGTCTCCTAGTAACAGTCCATCCGAAAGATGAATGTTTGGACAGACAAATTTCTGTCCAATTGTTCCATCAAACATTCATTATTCAAAATTGAATAATGCAGACTGGTCATGCAGATTATTGGTATTATGTTTCCTGATTAAATGGCTTATCCTTTATAAACTCTGGTCTTGGAGCCTTAAAACTTCCTTTTGTCCCGTTGGAAAAATCTGTAGCTTTTTAACAAGAACCTAGTATTACAGTGGAATTCACCCTGAAGGTCAGGTAGAATTTTAAACTTCTCCTTCCATCAAGAATGAACATTGCTTCACTGTGAAACATGTTTTTGTTTTGCGATTAGCCAAATTTAGGCAATGTGCCCTGGCCCAACATTTGTTTCCTGAGAACATTCATCTGAACAAAACTTGCAAATTTCCATGGAAAGCAAATTGAAGGGGCTCTGCACACATGCCAAGGCAAATTCTATTTAGAAGACATGGAAATTCTCTGTTTAAGCCATGGCTCATAGAAGGTATGCAAAAGTCCAAAGCAGGACATAGTAGTGGATTGTTGTATTGATTTCAATACGCATGCATGGCCTTCTTCCACGTCATTATTTTAAGACTCTGGGCTAAGTTGAAGGCACTTTTGCGGAATTCTGATATCTGTTGATCGTCAGTTTCAGTGGAAAATCACTATTAAAGGTGATACGGCAGTAGATTTTGGGGACACCAGCAGCAAGGGAGTTAAAACAGATCTTGTGGGACTGCTACTGGTCCAAAGGGTCTAACTGCACAGGAATATAGTCTTGTGAAGTTGATCTAAGATACATGAGAAAGCACAATGAATACATGAAATTGGTGACCATTCTACTGTATTGGATCAATAGGGATCTTAAAGAAATTAATGCTTTCTTAGACCCTACTTGACATTAACTGAAAATATTCCTTTCTTGACTATTTATTTGCTCAAACCAATGTGTGCTGCCAGTGCTGATTAGGGTTAGACGTAAGCGATAGTGCTATCCTGTCATAATCAGGTGCAGTCAACAAAGTCTTGTTACGGTTTTCATGATTAACACAATGCAGCAGTAACTATAGGCCAGCTGTGCAAAAATGATTTACTTTTTTCTGGATACTGTTATGAGACTTTACTCATTTCAAAGCAATGACTGACTCTGTTTTCCTTTTTTTACACGAGGTCAAGCAATACAATTTAGTCCTTTATGTATTTCATATGACATTACAGGAAGCATATTGAATTTGGCTTCCGCCAGCCTTAGAACTATCAGTGCTTATTAATATGAAAGTCTGGATTCTAGAAGGAGAGCGCGAATTATTTGAACAATGTGTGACAGCACAAGTACCCCGCATCTCAGAGCAGGCTGTGATTCCTGTTCTGACAAACAGAGGTAGGCTCAAGTTGCCTGAGTAGCCAGTAGATGGCAGTGTTAGAGTGTAGATTAAAATGCTGGACTGTGCATGAAACAAGCCAAGTAAAAATGGCTTTTTGACTTGGAAGCATTTATTAAGTGAGCCCTTAGCCAAAGAATTGTCATGCAGCCAGGTTCCTGCTCTTGAAAGATCCGGGAAACCGCAGGTGCTGCTTTGCAAGTGCTTTCCCTGAAAGGAGACTGAAGCCTTTCTCAGAGCAAAGGAGAAGCACATATGTCTGCTATTAATTTATTCGGAGCCACACAACCTGCCAATCAGCCTTTACATCACTGGGTGCCTCGGGAAAAGCTGCTCAGCAACAATTTTTGTTACTTGAGAACTGGGCTTATGCTTTTGTGGCACTTTGAGACAGCAGGAAACATTCATTTTCTGTGAAACTCACTCAGCGTGCAGAAATCAATTTGGAGAAGACCTGAAATCTCTGACCCTTCCTGCTTCAGACCTATCCCAGCCTAACCCTTCTCTAACTTCCCCAGAAAGGAGAGGGAGGGAAACAAGAAGATTGAAATGGCAAGCCCAGACACTGAAAGATGGCTGTAGTCATCTCAGCTGAAGGGATTCGTGCACGGTTTGGTTGGGGAAACACTTTTGAATAGATTCAGAATGAGAGAAACAAGTATCCAGGATTTGATTGATCTTGAAACTAACCCACTGCATGTGACGGAGGGTTCATCTTGGCAGAAATTAACATTAGGAATAGGGATAGTAGACATTAATACCACCCATTCCTACCTCCCCCTGCAGAACAGATTTTCTCTATCTTGCTCCTGTAGAAGTCAATGGCAGATTTACTGTTGTCTTTAGTGAGAGCAGGATCTAGTTCTAAAGGATCACTTCTATGTCCTGAATTCCGTCATAAATTACTTTAGGTTTCTCCCGTACTGGGGGTTGCTAAGAAGTGATGTAAAGATCTACGCCAATGCATTTCAACCAGTGTGCTGTGAGAACTGCCCAAGTGTGCTGTGAAATTTCATCAATTTTCTCCTTGCAGTGGGTCTTTGCAGATCCACTGTGGGGCTGGATGTGGGGTGTGAGCGAGGGATTAATGATCCCATGCCATGTGGGCCTCAGGGCGCAAGGCCACCTGAGTCCCAGCTGGTACGGGGTTTGTCAATTTTCCCCTGGGGTGGCTCTTTGCGGAGCTGTCCCAAGCGGAACTGCCAGTCCTGCAGGAGCCCATTCATACTGAGAGGCAGCTGAAATGGTGCGTCCTGGCATAAATGGGCTGGCAGAGAGTCCACCCCTAATCCCTGCTGTGGCAAAGGAGGGAGGGAGCCTTTTGGAGGCTGGGTCATGGTATAAATGCTTACTCCTCCCCACCCCTTGAGTAAAAAGTGGGTGTGTTGTGGAATTGTTTGTCTCATTGAAGTGTGCCAAGTTACTGAAGGGGCTAGGAACCACTGATCTACACAAATAAAGCTTTTTGTAGATCACACAAACAAGAAGTTGTATTAGTTTTTGAAAACCAGGGAACTCTGCTACATATTTTTGAGTGGCGTATATTACCATCTTATATGTTTACACATGTATCAGCATCTCTAGAAATAGGGTTGGAGGTCTCTTTTCCAGGAGTTTCTCATAGAGTACTAAAAGTAAATGTGGACCTATGATAATAGTTATTCTTCAATACATAGTCAACTGGGACAATTGTATTTAACTCCCCTGGCAATCTTGCCTAGCCTTTCTTGTTTTATCTAAGAGCAAATTATGGGTCTGAATAGATCCAAATCTTCATTCAGATAGGTGTGGTCCAGAGCATTGGTGAAATCCATCACATCTGGTACTTCTGCTGTTTTTCTTATGGGCCAGATCCTATAGCTAATCCACAGTAGTGGTCTTCCGGCCAGGGCATGTCACCTGCAGGCTTCAATATTCTGCTGTACTGTTTTCCCATGATGAAATCATTTGTGGATGTAGTTGTGGATCCTTGAAGGTCTCCCTGCTTCCTTCCCACCCTATTGTCAACTTCATCTCCCATTACTTGCAGGTCAGGGACCCCAACTAGGCTTTCCCCTGTGTAGACTATGTAATGAAGCATGGTGTTATGCTATTTATGTGTCTCCCTTTGTGTGTTGTTGCAGAAGGCCAGGTCTGCCCCCCGATCTTTTGCAGACACCTCTATACTGGACATTTGTTTTACTGAATCTTTTAGAAGTATTTCCAGCATAGCGTTTTTCAGACTTAAGGCTTTCTTAGAGCATCTAATTCAGGAATGGTGGTGGTGGGTGGTGGTGGTGAGATGTTTAAAAAATCTGTGATCAAATCCCTAAACATGGCCAGAGCTTAAAAAAGGCTTGGAGCCTTTGAAAGTGAACAGAGTAGAAAGGAATATTAATGCTTTGGGGGGAAAAAATCTATGGCTAAATTTAGACAGCATCTTCCATGTAAAATGAAAAAAAAGGTGGCCAGAAGGAGACCCATAGAGCAAAACAAGACACTTGGTTTTGGACTTCCATAAAATTGAAAGAGTTCACACTCCACGGGTACTCCAGGCCTGTACAGGAGATTCTGGAGTGAGTTCTCATGTCGTGGTTGTTTTGGATTTATTCTTCTGGTGCAGCTTTCTTTTACCCTTGGAAGGAATAATCCACACAGAAGACTGTTTATGGATCCACCAACTGCCAGCATATAGCCTCACTATTATGTTGTTTTTGTAACATTAGTGGCACACTCATTTTGGGTAAAGTGGTCACAGGGCTGGAATTTGACCTGTAGTGTAATACTCTATATGTGATTTGTTTGGATTGCGCTTATAATTTCCACAGACACCCCTGCTCATTTGTGTAACATTTGAAAAAGAAAAGTCTTCTGAATCAAATATTTAACTGCTCTTGTTTACTCTCTGATGGATGGAATCTGAAAATAAAATAAACAAACACTAGCTATTTGATTGTGGAGTCATAATGTCTTTGATTCAGAGTGTGGAAAAGTTTTTCTTCTTATTCCTCCTAGACAGTGGCCCTCCTCCAAAACCTGTGGCGTGTTCTGTTTGGATTAATATTTAAAAATTGAGATGCTTATCTCAAGTTTTTCCTCACTCTTGTGTTGGAAATGGGTTTGGAAATTGTGAAAGAATAGGCTGTCTCAATAGACCGATCGTACTTCCTGTATTTGGTTGGGTCAGAAACATCTCAAGTGCAACCTTTCAGGTTTGTTGTTTTTGCTTCCTGCTTGGCCCTCACATCAGGACAGAGACAAAAGGAAATGTGTTAAAGGAACACTGTTGAGAGAGAACCTTCTAGCAAAACTGTTCCATACCTGGATTCTTTAAACCTCACAGCCCACATCCTATCATCAGAACTGATGAAATGTCGACTTCAGTAGAAGTGGTTGAAATCAGTGGGACTCCAGCCTGACACAGGACAGCCTGTGTGGATTTTCTCGCAGGACTGGGGCTTTCATTGTTAAAGTGGCAATTGCCTTAATTGTCTTTCATTTATTTTTCATTTATGCAACATATTTACCTGTGACACTGCTCTCAGCCTAACTTTGGCTGACATCTCGTTACAGAGAAGAGTGAACCACAAAGATTTGAACTTCATAAAATAGATTTGGGTTTAGTTTCAAATTTGGCAGAACTCTGATCTGGCTTTCTTTTTATCCCTGCTGTTTTGCCCTTTCCTCATTTGGACTTAATGCACATTCTATACTAAACCATAAGTGCTTCTTTAGGGTCAGATCTGCAAGCTGCCAAATCTCCTCCTGAGATCTTCTGAGACCCAGTAGAGTTCAGTGGCTCTTGAACACTGTCAGGAAGTGCACAGCCCCTTGTAGTTCATTCTTTGGAGTCCCCATTTGTCAGGCTAGTCTTTTGGAGTAGCATAAAATAGGGCCCCAAATCTGTAAATTGCCCGTCAGAGACCACTGCATCAGCGTGGGTCCCCACTGAAACCAATGAGGTACGATGTAGGAGCAAAGAATTTCTCATCTAAAACAGCTTGTGGGACTGGGGGCCTAGGTATATAATTTTAATTGACAATACCGTATATCGCTCCACCAACTCCAGTCCGGAGTACAGCTAGTCTGTTTCAAATCAGTTTGGAGCATCAGTGAAAATCTGTTTGGCACTTGCTCAATGCCCTTTTCCAAGTTAAAGCAGATTATTCATAGTTTCCTTTAATGTCTGATGTTTTGTTTATGGGGAACAGTTCAAGGAAGTTTTTCTTTAATTCAAAACAAACATTTTGCTTGTGCGCAGCTTGTCTGAGCTTTAGCTGTTCTGCTGGAGCCTGAATGCATGATAGGTCTTTCTAGAACAAGAACATTTTGTGGCTCAAGAGGGAAAAAAAAAGTTGAAAGTGAAAAATGTCCCACTGTCCCATGGTGACCCCCAGCTGACCATTTCCCACTTGTCATTCTTTGCAATAAAACTCTCATTAGCAATTAGAACTGTGAGGCATGTTGTGTACATACAACAGTTGGCCATTTTTTATCCCACTCAAGTCAATGGGATCTTCCTCATGAATTTTAACGGGAACTTGATCGGGGCATAAAATATAATTGGTGATGTTTATGCATTTTTCTAGTTCTCAAAAGTACAAATACATTCAAAATAAACATAAAACAAATAAAAATATATTTTGGAAGTGACAGCGATGAGCCAAGTATTAGTAATTTTGACCAGTTAAAATTAATTTCAGCTAAGTACTGGCTATAAGACACATCATCTGATGGCTGTTCGGTGGGCTACACAAAATCAGTCTATTATTATTATAAAGAATTTTTGGTTAAGCACTGATATTCTGATGGATGTTGTACAAGACACAAAATACAGACAATCCTTCCTTAGTTCACCATGAAAATAAGACACAGTGTTGTCAGGATGTACTGGGGATCCTTGAAGAGAGATTAATTCAATTTACGAAATATTTTTCTGGTTATTGGCAAAGTGGTTCAAGAATTTTCAGAAGCAGACATCGATATCTCAGATATTGTTGAACCTCTCTGGTCCAGCACATTCTTGTGTGATAACATCCATAGTGCAGCATGATTTTTAATTAGCCGGATGACCACTTATCATGGTAGTGGCCAAGTTTCCCGTGGTCCCATAAAGTTTATTGACAACAAACAGTCCTGAATCTCAGGGTTCTGTGCTATTCTTTAGCTGTCATTTACCCTTAAATGTCTTCTAAGTGTCCAGTAAGCAGTGGAAGAGTTGGTCATATGGCTAGCCCTCCCGTGGATCCCCTCTCCGAATCGTCACCTTATCATGATAAGTGGGCTTGCAAGTTCCAATGAACCTGAGAACAGTGCCACAGAGAGTCTTGTGCTCCCTGCAGGGTCACCCATGGCATCAAGATCAAAGGGGAGGGTCCAGACAAAGAATTATCCTAAAAGTCCTAAACGGCAGGACATGCAGAGGATAGCAAAGGTAATGCTGCAACAGCTGGAAGGTAGATGAACGTGGCAGAGGACAGGAGACTCCCAGTTGTCATGGATTCCATGCCATTGGACCTGAGTTCTCCATCTGTCAAGAATCACACGGTGGCTGCAGTGCGACAGTCCCCAGTCCCCATGTTAAAAGAAGTCACGCACTGGAGTCTTCCTGTGTGTGCTACCCTCCTAAACGTAAGCCCTACAGCAACTGGCAAATGACGACGGGAGCAGGACTGTGAAATGTGGAAGCTTTTAGTCATGAACCAGCATGTAGGTGGTGGATATATGTATCAGTCATTCCATTTTGAGGACTGAGGTGGTAGAGTGGTCCAGCTACTGCATCCATAAATGAGCAGCCCTATTTAGGATCCCCTCTGTTCACCCCACATAGGGAGGGGGCTAGAAAAGATATCCTAAACATAGTCCACCTCAGTCCCCCTGACTGGATAACTGCACCCAGTGGGTGCCCCTCCATGCGGTCAAAATCGAACAGTAAACTTTGGAGCATGTACTATTCAGACTCTCATGGACAAAATGGACAGTGAGCCACCTGAAAGATGCACTGCAATTATCACTCCTGAACTGTGATGATTCAGCATTGATATCGCTGATCTGGCAGAAACATGTAGACCAGAAGAAGGACAGCTAAGAGAAGAAGGTGGAGGGTAAACGTTTTTATGGAAAGAAACCCCAAAGGAAGAAAAACAATTCATGGAATAGGATTTGCCATCAAAAATGAACTGACAAAGATCCTATGTGAAGTCCCTGTCAACATCAGTGAGTGTTTCATGACTCTCCACCTGAAGCTTGCCAAAAACCGACAAGCAACTGTCATCAGTGCTTTTGCACCAACTCTAGATGCTGAAGACCATGTGAAGGAGAAGTTCTACATCCAAATGGACAGTGTCCTTAAAGACATCCCCAAACAAGACCAGATTATTCTCTTGAGGGATTTCAATGCCAGGGTTGGAAGAGATGCTGCTCTCTGGTAGACTACCACTGGGAAAGAAGGAGTCAGTAACAGCAACTCCAATGGAGTGCTTCTTCTTACAAAATGTGTGGAACACAAATTGGTCATCACAAACACCCTGTTCTTCCAGAAAAACAAATTTAAGACCTCATGGCAACATCCTCAGTCAAAGAACTGGCACCTCATAGACTATATGTTATCATCCCTGCTTGGGATCAGTGTGATGTCCTTCTCACTCATGCAGTGATTAGTCCTGATGACTGCTGGACTGATCACTGCCTTCTTTGATCCACAGTGGCAATTAGGATTATCACCAAATGGAGAAGTCATAAACAAATCTGATGAAAGATGAATGTACAAGGCCTGAAGGACCTCATCAGACAAAATGACTTCTAGATAGTGCTCCAAAGGAAGCTGCTGACAGTACACCCTGAAGATGTGAAAGCACACTGTTATCAACTGAAAAATGCCATCATTGGAACTTGTGGAGAAACCATTGGCTACTGCACCAGGAAGCATCAGGGTTGGTTTGATGAGAACAATGTGGAAATTGGACTCTTGACTGAAGTGAAAAGGAAAGCCTTTAGGGTCTAGCAAAATGACATCAATTGCACAAGTATCAGACAGGTAGCCATGTTAGTCTGTAGTTTCAAGAACAACAAGAAGTCTTGTGGCACCTTATAGACTAACAGATATTTTGGAGCATAAGCTTTCATGGGCAAAGACCCACTTCATCAGATGCATGAGTGGGGAGTGGTGGTTTCAGAGGGGTATTTAAAGAGTGGGGTCCCAGTAAAAGGGAGGGCCAGAGCTGACAAGGTCTATTCAGCAAGGTGGAAATGGCGCAGTATCAATAGCACTTATCAAAAGAGGAAAAACCAAGTCAGATGACACAGTGGGACCTGAGCCTTTGTCAGAGTCTAATGGGGAGCCATCAACACCCAAGGCAGAGAAACTGTCTTTGTAAGCTGCGAGCCACTCCCAGTCTCTGTTTAATCCATGGTTAATGGAGTCAAATTTGCAAATAAATTGCAGCTCAGAGATTTCTCTCTCCATTTGATTTTTGAAATTTCTTTGTTTCAGGACTGTCACCCTTAAATCTGCCACTGAGTGTCCAGGGAGATTGAAGTGTTCACCTACAGGCTTCTGTACATTACCATTCCTGATGTCTGATTTATGTCCATTTATTCTTTTACGGAGACACTGTCCAGTTTGGCCAATGTAAATTGCAGTGGGGCATTGCTGGCACATGATGACATATATATTATATTAGTAGATGTGCAGGTAAAGGAGCCCCTGATGGTATGGTTGATGTTAGGTCTGTGATGATGGTACTGGTGTAGATATGTGAGCAGAGTTGGCAGCGAGGACTGTTGCAGGGGCTGGTTCCAGGCCGAGAGTCACTGGTTTGTGATTTGTAGTGGCTGGTGAGGATTTGTTTAAGGTTGGCAGGCTGTCTGTAGGCGAGGACAGGCCTGCTTCCCAAGGTCTGTCAGAGTGAAAGGTTATTGTTCAGGATGGGTTGCAGATCACTGAGGATGCACTGGAGAGGCCTTAGGTGGGGGGCTGTATGTGATGGTCAGTGGTGTTCTCGTGTTTTCCTTGCAAGACTTGTCTTGTAGCAGGTGGCTTATGGGTACCCGTATGGTTCTATCAATCTGTTTCCTCACTTCCTTAGGTGGGTATTGTAGTTTGAGGAAAGCTTGGTAAAGGTGTTGTAGATGTTTGTCTGTGTCTCATGGATCAGAGCAAATACGGTTGCACCTTAGTGCCTTCCCAAGGAAGTCAGTGGTATCTCGACCTACTTAAACCCTATGCTACCAGCACCCCCAGCTTTCTTTGAGATACCACGGACTTCCTCAGGAAACTACAAAACTACAATCCATTGGTGACCTTCCTGAAAACACCATCCTGGTCACCATGGATGTAGAGGCCCTTTACACCAGTATACCCTGTGAAGATGGACTCCAAGCTGACCTGGAAGAACGCTTTCTCAGTTCTCATCCCCTAGCGCCCCTCCTCTACCTGTGCTACATTGATGACGTCATCATCATCTGGACCTATGGAAGGAGGCTCTTGAAGAGTTCCACCATGATTTCAACAGTTTCCACCCCACCATCAAGCTTAGCCTAGACCAGTCCACACAAGAAATTCACTTCCTGGACACTACTGTGCAGATAAGCGACGGTTACATAAATACCACCCTACACAGAAAACCCATGGACCACTATGCTTATCTACATGCCTCCAGCTTCCATCCAGGCCATACTGCATGATCCATTGTTTACAGCCAGGCACTAAGGTACAACCGTATTTACTGTGATCCGTCAGATAGAAAATCAAAAACCGAATGGAGAGAGAAATCTCTGAACTGCAATTTATTTGCAAATTTGACTCCGTTAACCAAGGATTAAACACAGACTGGGAGTGGATCACAGCTTACAAAGGCAGCTTCTCTGCCCTGGGTGTTAATATCTCCCCATTAGACTCTGACAAAGGCTCACATCCCTCTGTCTGATCTCACTTGTTTTTTCCCTTTTGATAAGTACTATTAATACTGGGTCATTTCCACCTTGCTGAATAGACCTTGTCAGCTCTGGCCCTCCCTTTTACTGGGACCCCACTCTTTAAATACCCCTCTGAAACCACCCCCCACCCCCACTCATGCATCTGATGAAGCGGGTCTTTGCCCACAAAAGCTTATACTCCAAAATATGTTAGTTTATAAGGTGCCACAAGACTTCTTGTTGTTATCAATTGCACAGTGAATAGAGAAGCACAAGCCAAGGCCAAGGCAGAATTGCAACATAAAACAAGAACTCTGAAAAAAACAGTGGTGGACTGAGAAGGTGCAAGAACTCCTGCATCTCCCAGTCATCAATGATACAAGAGGTTTCTTCAATGCTACAAAAGCTGTTTATGGACTGAGAAACCATGGAATCAATTCCCCTGAGATCAAAGGATGGTACCCAACTCTTGAAGACAATAAAGTCATTGCTTCTCGCTGGATGGAGCACTATAATGAGCTTTTGAACTGCCGCTCCACCATGGTCCTAGAATCCCTTAGCTACTGCCTAGAGATGATCTTGCAACACTGCCTACCCTGAGTGAGGTCCAAGCTGCCATCAAACTGATGAAGTGCAACAAGGCAACTGGACTAGATGGAATCCCCACCAAAGTCTTCAAAGGTGGGCCAGAGCACCACAAATAGCTCCACCTCCTGATACTCAAGATCTGGCATAGGGAGCAGATGACACAAGATTTCAGAGACACACTGATTGTCAGTCTTTTCAAGAAGGGTGACAAACTGTGGAAACCATTGTGGTATCTTCCTCCTGGCAACAGCCAGGAAAATCTTAGCTTGAATCTTGAAAACCAGCTCCTGCCACTCTCAGAAAAAATTCTCCCAGAATTCCAGTGTGGCTTCCAACCATTCCAAAGAACAGCGGACATGATCTTCACTGCCCAGCAACTGCAAGAAAAATGTCGTGAACACAACCAAACCTTATATATGAGTTTAATCAACTTGACCAAAGCATTTGACTCAGTCAGTCATAGTACCCTGTGGACCATCTTCTCAAAGACTGGCTGCCCTAAAAAAATTATTAGCATTTTAAGTCTGCTTCACAACAACCTGAGTGCCACAGTATAGAAGAACAATGGATCCCAAAGTGACCCCTGTGAGGTCAAAACAGGAGTCAAGTAAGGCTGCATCATTGTCTCATCACTGTTCTGCATCTTCATCGCCATGACCCTTCACTTCATTGATGGCAAGCTTCCAGATGGTGTGAAGATTATCTATAGAGTGAACAGGAAGCTTTTCAATCTCAAGAGACTGAAGGCTAAAAGCAAGACCTCCACAACCTAGATCATGGAGCTCCAGTATGTGGATGTCAGACCATCTTAAGTGTCTTTCCTGAAGCATATGAGAATCTTGGCCTCACACTGAACATCAAAAATATCAAGGTGCTCTACCAACCTTTACCAATGTGATAATCTCATGCACCTTTTATTGAAATCAATGGAGAGCTGCTGGAAAAAGTGGATCACTTCCCATATCTTGGAAACCATCTTTCTGCTAAAGTCAACATTGATGGGGAAATCCAGCATTGTCTGAGCCGTGCAAGCTCTGATTTCTCCCACCTGAGACAAAGAGTCTTTGAGAACTGGGGCATCTGTCCCAAGACAAAACTCCTTGTATACCATGCAGTGATTGTTCCAATGCTCCTATATGCATGTGAAACCTGGACAACTTACAAAAGTTATTTGCAGGCACTTGAACAATATTATCAACACTGCCTCAGGAGAATCCTAAATATTTCTTGGGAGGATAGGCGCGCACACACTAGTGTCCTGGAAGAGTCAAACACGACCATCATTGGAGTAATTGTCATTCATCAACAACTTGGTTGTACTGGTTGCATGGTTTGGATGTCTGATCAGTGCCTCCCAAAACAGATTCTGTTTGCTAAATTGGAGGAGGACAAAGGAGCATTGGGAGCCAGTGAAGCAATATAAGGACATACTGAAGGCACACATGAAAAGTGCAGCATCAGTGTCAACACTTGGGAAAGCCTTGCCCAAGACCATCCCCAGTGGAGAATGGTAATCTTTGAGGTGGTAGTGCAATTTGAGAGATCCTGCTGCAGTGCAGACAAGGAAAGGTGAAGAAGAAAAGAGCGTCAAAAACTGCCCCGCTTCCCTCCAACAGCTACTAATGCCTGCATCTCCTGTGATTAGATCTGTGGGTCCTGAATTGAACTGATCAGCCATCAAAGGAGTCAGAAATAGGAGGGGACATGAAGTTGTCCTACTCATTATTGAGTGACCACCAACAGAGAAGAGGTCGAGCAAATTCTCTTTTTTGGAGCTGGTCAGATCCCCAGGGTACTGGACTGGAGATGTTCAACCTGTAGTGACAACAAATTGAGTTATTCAGTTGTGATGCAGGTACTATTCAATATTTTGCTGAGGAATGTGATTTTTGGACTGTGAACATCTCAGGACAAGGGACTGTCTCTGTGTTGAATGTCTGGAAAGCACCTAGTTTTAATTAACCTTCAGGTTAGCGTAGTTGTAGGAACTCACTTCGTGAACCGTCATACCAGGAACTGATGGGCAAAATGTATAATTCCAGAAAGTGTGGCAGTTAAAACTAACTGCAACATACAAATAGAGAAAGCTGTCTTCAAAAATGGAACAACAGACATTGCACAGGTGGCTGGATGGTTGCTTTTGCACCTCTGGCATGCCACATGTAGGGAAGTACTTATTTACCTTTTCTTGGCATGCACACAGTGCAAACAGAGTTTAACATCACTGTAGCAAAGTGAGGAGGGTTTGGGGATGATGAAAGCATCCAGAACCACAAAGGAGTAAAAAATAACAGAGAAAATGGTTGTAATAGTTCCATGCAGAGTGACGGACAGTCATATTGCATCTGTTCTGGTTGTACTGGGATGTGGGAACTGGAATGGAAGTGAACACGTTTTTGAGGCTAGTGGGGAGAGAATAACTTAAGAGCAGACCAGATAGGTTGATTATGACACATAATGGACATAGAATGGAACAAAGTCAAAAGCAGAAGTCGGTTGAAAAAATAAATGGATTTAGACAGAAGTTCCAGCGGCATCCCAAGATGGTAGTGCTTAATCATCAATAGTCATTGTCTTCCTCTCCCACAGTGACTATTGACAGCACATGATCATCATGTCTCTAAAACCTTAGAAGATGGTGTTGCACTCTCTGAGTATGACTGGCATTTTATTTCGTTTTAATCTGTGGTGTTTTACAGCCTTTTCTGATGGCCTTACATAAATGTTGAGGAGGTCAGAGGACAGACTGTACCCCTCAGGGACTCCACAGGTGATGCCTCTGCAGATGAGGAGCAGCTTACTGCTATTTTGACTCTGGATTCAACCTGAGGAAATTGACTGAGGCCAATTCAGGATGATCTTACAAACCCCTGATGCAGCTATGAGGCCACAGAGCAAGAGTCCATGGCTGACCGTATTAAATTGTTTGAAGAAATCTAACACTATCAGCATGGTGGGAAACCCTCAAATTCCATGGCTAACAAGAGAACCACTAGTGACATCAGTACTGTCTCTGCTGTGACAGAGTACTAGGTAACTATAAGAAGTTACTTCAGCGCAGACCTCATTAAGAAGAGCTGTAGCTAATTAGGCCATTAGGTAGATTATACAAAAGGCACAAGGGGAGGGAAGCAGAGTGTGTGTGCATGGGTTTGCTCTCTCTTTCTCTCTCTCTCTCCCGCTCACCTCAGGAGCTAAGAACCCCTTAAGACTGCAGTGGTGAGGCTCATGTGTAAGGGTGGGGGAAGCAAATATTGGAAGAAAGAGTGCATAAGGGTGTTTTGTGAGCAAAAATGTCTCTGATCTGTTGGTGGACTTGAGCAGAGGCAGGAGCTAGCTGGCCCTGCCATGATCTGCTTTGTGTCCTGGTGGGAAATCTGCTTTGGAGTGGTCTAAGGCACTGACTGAATCAAGGCATCTTTTGGTTCTGTCCACAAGTGTGCTTCTCAGCTAGTTTCTGTAAGAATGGGACATTAGATACTGAATGGGAGCTGAAGTGATGATTTCCTACGAACTTCCCAGATTATAATGAACTTTAAGGTTCGTGACAAATTTTCTTCCACAAAGGATTTATTGGGGATCTCTGTTATCCCATGCTCAGAGTTACAGCTGTGATGCTGTTTTTTGGAGGTGCAGAACTTCTGCAATATCTTGCTACATTAGTGAGCTGAATTTGGAGTTGGGGAAAACCCAGTATTCTGTGTCTTGAATTAATAGAGGAGATTTAATTTTGTTCTTGAGTGTCTGTTCTTTCAGCTGTAGACAATTTTATGTTTGAATTTATCCCCAGTTTGTTCTTTCTCCCTCCCCTTCCATCAATATTGCCACACCAGTTCACAATGGTGATCGTCATGTCACCATTTCCACAATTTTTCTGTAATATTAACGTAAATTTGCAGTTTCTTCATTTCCGTGGAGTTACTTCAGTCTCAGACTGGTGAAACCTATTTATTAAAGGTAACTCTTAGGCTACATCTACACTCAGTGGGTTGATCTTCCAGGTTTGAGTTTGCACATCTAATATGGATTGCGAAATCGACCTCTCTGGGGTTGCAGTCAACACCTGTACTCCTCACAAAATGAGAGGAGTAAAGGAGGTCGACATTAGAAACTCTCCCACCAATGTTCCCCAGTAGAGATAGCCAAGTTAGCCGAGCACAGATATGTCAGTTCTAGCTATGCAATTGCCGTAGCTAGAATTGCATATCTGTGTTCAACTTCTTTTGCTCAGTGTAGACAGCCTGAGATTAATAATCACACAATCATAGGGCCGGAAGGGACCTCAGGAGGTCATCTAGTCAAGCCCCCTGCTTCAAGCAGGATCAACTCCCACTAAGTCATCCCAGCTGGGACCTTGTCAAGCTGGGACACAAAAACCTCGAGGGAAGGAAAATCCACCACCTCTCTAGACAACACATTCCAATGCTTCACCACCCTCCTGGTGAAGTAATTTTTCCTAATATCTAACCTACACCTCTTCCTCTTCAACTTCAGACCATCACTCCTTGTTCTGCCATCTGACACCACTGAGAACAGTTTCTCACCCTCCTCTTTAGAGCTCCCCTTCAGGAAGTTGAAGGCTGCTATTAAATCACCCCTAAGTCTTCTCTTCTTTCAACTAAACAAGCCCAAATCCCTTAGCCTATCCTCATAGGTCATGTGCTCCATCCCCTTAATCATTTTTGTTGCCCTCCCCTGAACCTGTTCCAGCAAATTCACACCCTTTTTATACTGGGAGGGCCCAAAACTGGACACGATATTCCAGATGTGGCCTCACCAGTGCCAAATAGAGGGGCATAATAACTTTTCTAGATCTGCTCAAAACGCTCCTCCTAATGCACCCTAGTATGCCGTCAGCCTTCTTGGCTACCAGGGCACACTGTTTACTCATATCCAGCCTTTCATCCACCATAACTCCGAGGTCCCTTTCCATCATACTGCTCCTGAGCCAGTCAGTCCCCAGACTATAACAACGCTTGAGATTCTTCTGTCCCAGGTGCAGGACTCTACACTTCTCTTTGCTGAACTGCATCAGATTTCTTTGGGCCCAGTCCTCCAATTTATCCAGGTCACTCTGGATTCTCTCTCTACCCTGCAATGTATCTATCTCTCCCCCTAGTTTTGTGTCATCTGCAAACTTGCTGAGGGTGCAATCCAGTCCCTCATCCAGGTCATTAATAAAGATGTTGAACAACACCAGCTCCAGAACCGAGCCTTTTGGCACTCCTCTTGAAACTGCCCGCCATCCAGATATTGAGCCATTGCCCACTACATTTTGGGCCCGGCCATCAAGCCAGCTTTCTATCCATTTTATAGTCCAAGGATTCAATCCATATTTCCTTAACTTACGGACAAGAATGTTGTGGGAGACCGTATCAAAAGCTTTGCTGCAGTCAAGGTATATCACATCTACTGACTTCCCTGTGTCTACACAGCCTATTACCTCATCATAGAAGCTAATCAGATTGGTCAGGCAGGACTTGCACCTGGTGAATCCATGTTGGCTACTTTTGATCACTTTCCCCTCTTCCAAGGGTTCCAAAATGGATTCCTTGAGGATCCCCTCCATTATTTTCTCAGGGATTGAGGTAAGGCTGACCAGTCTATAGTTCCCTGGATTGTCCTTCTTTCCTTTTTTAGAGATGAGCACTACGTTTGCCTTCTTCCTGTCATCTGGTATCTCCCCCGATCTCTAAGAGTCTTCAAAGATAATGGCCAAAGGTTCAGCAATGACCTCTGCCAATTCCCTCAGTACCCTTGGGTGCATTAAATCCAGACCCATGGATTCGCGTACACCTAGTTTTTCTGGATAGCTCAGAACTTGTTCCTTTCCCACAGATGGCTGCCCTCCACCTTCCCATACTGCATTGTCTAGGACCGTCTTGTGGGAGTTGACTTTGTCCATGAAGACTGAGGCAAAAAAAGCATTGAGTACTTCAGCTTTTCCTACATCATCTGTCACTAGGTTACCTCCCTCATCCAGTAATGGCCCCACACCTTCTCTGATAACCTGTTTATTGTTAACATGCCTGTAGAAACCCTTCTTCTTACTCTTCACATTCCTTGCCAGCTGCAGTTTCAATTGTGCTTTTGTTTTCCTGATTACTTCCCAGCATTCTCCAGCTGTACGTTTATACTCCTCCTCAGTCAACTGTCCATGTTTCCATTTCTTGTATGCATCCTTTTTGAGTTTAATAAATTTGGGTCACTCAGGGGTTCTGGAATCAGCTGCACTAGACTAAGAGAGTTGACCACAGATGGGCAATTCTAGCTATGCCAATTGTGTAGCTAAAATTGATGTAGCTGCACTTGGCTAACCTGGCTGTCTATACAGTGGAAGGCTGATGGGAGAGTTTCTTGCAAGGAGTGCAGGGGTCAACTGCGACCCCGGATAGGTCAATTTTGCTCAGCTGTACTAGACACATGAAATTGAACCCCAGAATCAAATTGCGTCTCTACGAGATGCTTGAAATTGAACCCCCGAAGATCAGTCTTGAGTGGGTTGATCTTCTCGTGTAGTAGTGACCTGCCCTGAGAAAATATCGGAGCTGAATGCATAATAAAAAAGATCAGTTACTAACTGATTTTTCCAATGTCATGAATGTTTGATGCTTCTGTAGATCTTATTGGGGGTGGGTGGTAAGACACCTTTTAAATGAGACATTCCATCTGAGAATCTCCAGCACCATAAGCATTGTGCAATAAAGTCAAGGAAAAGATATCTTGGAAGTTTTTGCAGTTCTTTTCAGAGGAATTTGTGCTAGATAGTATGAATTAAACTTCTTTATAAAAATAGGTTACTCATATTCAACTATTATAAAAAATCTACTCCAGGGTTCATGAAGATTCAGCAGTTTCTGATAGAAAGAGAACACTCATTTCCTGAACTCATGACCTGAATCTGAGAGGGTCAATCTTCTGCAGAAGTGTGGCTTTAGGCCTAGACCTAGATTCAGGTAGTCTTGCTCACGGGACTGTTTGTATAGGAATGGGCTAGTCCACATGAGGTTAGAAGAATATACCCCTTAGATGACCCTACACTTAATTATTTGACTTGTTGCTTTGAAAATTTTGAGAGCATGTGCTGTGTCTCAGGATGCTCATTTGGACCACCTAAAGCAGGCGGAATGCATTGGGTACAGTAATACCTGAAGTCTTTCGTACCTGGAGGTTCCAGTGTCCTCCTTTAGACTGTGCTAATGACTAGGCACATGATACTGCATGCTGCTTGTTAGGCTCCTCCCCCTTCAGGCAATACCTTGTAGGCTTTTGCACACCGTGGAGAGTGATAAATTACTTTCTGGCTAATATTTTGTGGTGTTAATAAATTGTTTAATTTTCTAAGTATCAGCTAGTTCAGTAGCTCAGCAGCACCTGAATTTGCAAGTGGGTACTGAGAGATTTCTTCTTTCTACATCACCTGTATGAGACAGAATGCTTCTTTTCCACTTATTTCACTTCACCATTAGAAACCAACGATGGGCACACTACAAGAACTTGAGGTAAAATGAATTATATTGAAAGTTAAGCTCTTTCTTTTCTTTCACAAAACTATGAAATACCCATTTTACAAGACAATTCTGAGCACTTGATTAAGATGGGCCTGTTTTATCAGAGTTTCTTACTTGACCTATCATATATTTTGTGCTATGATATTATTCTAAATGCCTGTGGTATAGACATCCTTCCTCTACCTCTTTGCATTTCTGTTATCTTGTTTGGTGATTTGTTTTTAATCTTAAGGCATAGACCAATCCACTATTGTTTTCTGCAATGATTTTGCTCAGAGGTTCACGCTAAACAACCATAATGCTATATTCCCAGGACATCCATAAATCTGATATATTTTGACGGTTTATCTTGCAGGCAGTAAATATTGGTTTACAAAGTGCTTTTCATGAATTAGATCAAATTACATTTGGGCTGCTGTAGTCCTGTAGAAAGAGGTGCCAGGCATTTGATGCAGGAGACCGTTGTATTTAACTTCAGGGAAGAGCAAAACTTATGATTTTATCATCAAAGGTGAAGCACCAAAGCCCTATTTCTTGTTAACATTAAACCATTTATTCTTATTTAGCTGTCAGTTTTATTACAGACTTTAAGTCTGATGCTCATGACAAAAAGTTCAAGCATGCTTCAAAATGAATTGCTGACATACATGTTTCAGAAAGCTGTTTTATAGATGGTAGCTTAGGATGACTTATCGTTTACCACTGATGATGAATTATTATAAAATTTAAAAATTGATATTCAGAGCTGCTGAAATTAGCAAGTCTCACCAAAACACATTCTCACTCATTTATTGTACTTATGGGATGGTATTGTTCTGTGACTGCTGAGAGAACATGATGATATTTGAGATTTTTGCTTAAATGATTGTCCAACATCCTGTTGTTCCTACAAGCAATCCTTGCTCAGGGGAGTACTCTAAGGAAAGTACTAAAATATTCTATAGTAATCATCTGAAGTCAGTAGTGGGTTACAATGTCTGAATTTTCACTCATACCAGAGAAATCAAAACAAAAAGCAGTCAAGTAGCACTTTAAAGACTAGCAAAATGGTTTATTAGGTGAGCTTTCGCTGTCCCACGAAAGCTCACCTAATAAACCATTTTGCTAGTCTTTAAAGTGCTACTTGACTGCTTTGTGTTCTGATAGTGTATAGACTAGCACAGCTTCCTCTTTGTTACTTACCAGAGAAATCAGTAGTAATTCCCATGAAGTTAGCAGAATTACACTGGTGTAAAAGTAGTGTAAATAAGAGGAGGGGATTACCATAGTAGACTGGCATCTATTTATTATAAGGGAATTATAACTGAAATCAATGAACTTCTTCTATAAATAAGGATTACTTGTGTCTATGACACAAATAAATGCAGGGCCAACTTTACTAACTTGCTTGATGCTGTGGTATTGCATTCCATAAATGCTGCTTGTCTATATTTGTTCTAAAGGAGGAAAGGTTATTCCATTTTAAAGACTCTCAAGTTTAACTGCCCTGATCCATTTGGAGAGGAATCTTTCAATTCTTTTGTAGATACCTAGCCCAGCTGCTTTGCTAATTTCCCAGCCACTATCTTGCCACTTCTGTAACAGATGTCTGGCTCAGTAGCTCACAGATCAGCCCAGTGGCTGACAGCAGATTGCCAAAACTGTGAAAAGAAAAGATAGCTTTACCATGTAAAGATAGCTTAACATTACTGGAAATTTCAGGGGTGCTTTGAACTGGTCACTGAGGCTATGTGCACATGAGAAGCTTGTTAACAGAAGTCACTGTTGGAAGGGATTTCCTGTCAAAACTTCTGTTAACAGATTGCATCTACACATAAAAGCGGATCGAAAGAGCAATCTGCTCAGTCAACAGAGGGCAGCTGGACTGCCCGGCCCTCTCTTAACTGAATGGCTGACTGGAAGCGCTGCAAGCAGGGCTGCCCGGTGAACCTGAAGCCCTGTCCATCAACAAAAGGGCCCAGGAATATCTACAGGGCTGTTTTATTGACATAACACTGTCGAGAGAGCCATTATACCTGAACAGGGAGAGATTTAACACTGATGGCAGATGTGCTGGTTTTTGTGGACAAAGTGGATTTGCTGTATAGACACTCTGCGTTTTTCCAGCAAAAGTTTTTTTTGGGGGGAAAAGCCGCTCATGTAGATGTGGCATTATTGTATGGGGTGCAGATATAATTTATACATAAAATACAATTAATAGATGTTTGAAAATGTTGTCCTGTATCTTATATTTTGTGTTTATTCTTATTTTTTGTCTGACTAAGTAATTAAGGAGTGAAAGGATGCTCAGTGTAGTTCTGAAAAGGAAAGAGGAGCTGAAACTCAGTGGTGATCATTATAAAGTTCTGTGCGGAGAGGAAATTTTTTGCCTATACAGAATATTTCCCATCACTCTATTCTCTCTCAAATTCCATGAATAGATCGCCGCGTGACACAAAACCCACTGAAGTAAATTGTAGTCTTTCTGTTGATTTCGATGGAGCTTGAGTTGGACTCTACTGTTGTTGCTGCTTTCCTATCTACTTGCCTTACAATAGCATGAAGACACTGAGAAGCGACTCCCAGTCTACATACACATAGTAACAACCTCTGTCCCAAAAGCATACGGGTTAAATTGTTGAGATAGACAAAGGTTAGGAGGTGAAACAGAGGCGAGGAGTGACTTGCTGGGAATAGACCCCATGTGTTCTCACTCTGCGGTCCAGTGCCCTATCCAATATTATCACCCTTGTTACATTATCTTGTTGTATTACTGTTGCTACAAGCCTCCCATGGAACTGAGAAATCTGATTTGTTTATACATGTTCTGCAGTGGAATGGCAAAAACCAAACAAACAAAAAAAAAGAAGCAAACAAAAACAACCAGGGGGTGGTGGTGCGGGGGAATATCCAGTCTTGAACAGGAAAAGAGTCTTACATGTGAGCATCAACCAACCATCACAGCTGTTTCTAAGTCTGAAGTATACAGAGATCTACAGAGGATGCGCATACATTGAGAGCAATTTTGAAATGAATCTAAGACTCAGTCATGAAGGAGCAGGGTAGGGAGACCATGTGAACATTAATTTTGCAGAGTCTTGTGTTTCCAAGATAATGATTTGATCTGATGGCTGATCATCATGGATGGACAGATTATAGGAAGTGTATACAAAATTCTATGTAATTTCAGTACTTTGGACTCTGTGACAAAATACAACTAATGCTGATCACCTTGATGTCCTATTTTCTACTCCTATTGTGTCCTATGTTATGTAAATTTTAAAACATAATTTAAGCAACTAGAACAGCAAGCCTGTATAAACAAATCCCCCAAATCATTGTTTGTTTGAGTAGCAGAAATGACAGTGTTCTGAGGATTAATACGACTCCATGTCATCCCTAAGTACACTAAGATCAATCCATTTTCAGTTCACTACCTAAGGTGCCCCAACATATGACATAAGCTGCGCAATCTACAACCTACATTTTCAAGAGTGACTGGTAATTTCAGGTTTCCCACTGAGAGGTACCTTGAAGCAAATTGGTCTTCAAGAGTGCTGAGCATCCGCCTTGTGAACACCAGGATCCTTTAACATGATTTGTCACTCAAAATCACTGCAACTTTTGAAAGCTTAATGTAGACATGTGCAAAAGTGTTGTTTAGGTGAAGAAATCTGAGCACGAAAAACATTTCACACATAGGAAAGTGTATTTCAAATGCTCAAGTACTTGCACCAACGTACATATTTAGTGCAATTTTGATAGTGACTTTGGAAAGGTTCTCCTGTGAAGTGATGAGCTCTATGAAGCGGGAGTTGTCTTCTGTTATATGTTTGTTTGGAGCCCAGTGCAAAATGGCACTCTGAAGCATACAAGTGCAATTGAAATAGAGATTAATAAATAGTACATGGAATAAGGCTCTCAGCCCAAATGAAAAGTTTCTTCCATTTGGGAGGGAAAAGTGCATATCTGCAAAATCAAAATGGTTCACCAAAAGCTGCTGTCATTTCCAGCATTTTTTTTTCTTTTTGTTGATCACCAAAAAAATTCTGGTTTCTTGAAAAAGTTCACATATCTCTATGGAAATATTTTGTTGAACAAAATCAAGATTTTTACAAAATGAAATATTCAAATAACTATTTAAAGGATCTTATTCAAGAGCTGCCACAACTCACCAGTTAGCTATTACATGGCCTGCTCTCATTGGAAGCAAGATCAGGCCTATCTGTCGTAATACGCTTGGAAAACCACAACCATTGCTATTACAAGGACATTGGATCCCACACTATGTGGAACTGCAGTGTTGCCTGTGAATGGAGTGCTTGGGTGTCCACCCTGGCGTGATTTGAATACCAACCATCTGATAAGCAAAGCACCTACAACCAGCAGCATTTATTTCTACTGGTGGTGCACACCTTCACATGCCTCAGTGCACATAACATTTATACCGCACATGGATGGAAAAGAAAATAGAGGGCACATTGCTTGGGAGCAAGATGAGGGTCAAAGTAGTGCAATAATAACATTCTTATGTTAGTTGAGGGAAGAATAAATAATATACAACCAGAGAATGGCAGTGAACTTTCACTGTTTGGGATTTTTTTCATTGAGGGCATGTTAAAGAAAACTGCCTCATAAAACTCTTAGGCAAATCAGAGCCATAAATCACGGGCAGCAAAACAATTTTCCCCAAGTCAGTGGCAAATTGTTGCTATACCTTGAGTGTAAATTACTAACAATCAACAACTCACCTAGGAAATGGAGCAAGTCTACCGTATATTTACAATTTATCAGAGGTGAATACACTTTTGACAGAATTTAAGAGCCACATAAAAATATAAAGAAATGGGCTAGACCCTCAGGTCTTGCTCAACTCCCTTTAGTATAGGACCCAAGAGCTGGGGTAAAAGCTGTTATGTGCAACCTTTATATTTCCTCCTCCCAGTGCTGGGTCTGTCTGAGGGATGGTTTGATCCCTGATCAAGTTAGATTTATTCTATAACACAAGACAAGAAAATACATATGGGCCACATTGAGATGTTGTTTACAAAATGTGGTGTAAATCTAAACAAACTGCCTGGACTGCAAGTGAGGTACTCTGCACTTACACTATTGTAAAAGAGATCAGAATCTGGCCTATCTAAGTGGATATTAAGGATGAACATCCATATGTGCATTTTTTTCTCTTGAGAAATGGTAACAAAATGAAGGACGTACAAGGGACACACTTTAAAACATGCTCATTTGTCATGGCTACCTGTTTTTCTCCTGCTGGTAGTGCTGCAAAAATCTCTCTTTTCCAATGTGCTCTATAAAATAAATAGAAGAGATGCTCCTCTCTGTCTTTAGGTTACCTGATATTTCCCTTGTGTATCGCAGGTAGCAATGTAATCATTGCGCACATAAAATAATTCTTGCTGCTGCACTTATACCTCTAAATTATCAGAGACTTGGCATTTGAACTTTTCAATTGTTTGGAAAGACTGGGCAACAAAATGGCAGGTGAGATCCAATGTCGATGAGAGTAAAGTATTACACCTTGTAAAACATAACCCCAGACACAAATGCAGCTGGTTATAGGTACTCTGCTCAACAGATGGGTGGCATTCGAATCTCTCCTCATATAAAATGAATTTTAACAGAGAGAAAGCCGTGCTAGTCTATATACAATCGAAACAAAAAAGCAGTTAAATAGCACTTTAAAGACTAACAAAATAATTTATTAGGTGATGAGCTTTCGTGGGACAGACCCACTTCTTCAGACCATAGCCATACCAGAACAGACTCAATATTTAAGGCACAGAGAACCAAAAAAGTAATCAAGGTTGACAAATCAGAAAAAAATTATCAAGGTGAGCAAATCAGAGAGTAGAAGGGCATAAGGGAGCGGGAAGGGGGAGTCAAGAATTAGATTAAGCCAAGTATGCAAAAGAGCCCCTATAATGACCCAGAAAATTCACATCTTGGTTCAAACCAAATGTTAATGTGTCGAATTTGAATGTAAAAGAGAGTTCAGGAGCCTCTCTTTGCAGAGTGTTGTGAAAATTCCTCTTCATTAAAACGCAAACTTTTAAGTCATTAACAGAATGGCCCACTCCACTAAAATGTTGACTGACTGGTTTGTGAATCAGGAGTATTCTTATGTCTGTTTTGTGCTCCTAGACTATCAGAGTGGTGATAAGCTCTTAAGGGAAATATCATAGTCAAAAGAACTAATGAGTGGGAAAATATTCCTAACATTGAGAAAGTATCCTGAGTTACAAAAAAAAAATTGTTCCTGGCTGGTCTTTCACATAGACTGTTTCCTTATGTTAATATACTATAATAACACTGGAGTTTTAATGAATATTGTTCCGAAGCCAATTATAATTTTATAGATAAATGATAAAATAATAAAAGAATATTTTCTGTAGCTGCTAATACATTGTTATAATAATTGAAAGGGATAAAATTAATTAGTTTTAATTTATTTCTAAAATGTAACTATTTACGCTGTCTGTATTGAGTACCTAGCTCTTTTATATAGCGCTTACCAATCCTATGTCTCTTAAATGTCCCAACTTACGTTGGCAGGATTGTTGGTTAGGTAATTGGAAATTAAGGTTCAGTCTTAATAAATAGATAAGAATATTCATAAATGTTTGACTTCTAGCTATGGGCACGTAGTAAACTCCAGATCAGAACTTGTAGCTTGGCACCATCATAAGTGTGTGTGCGCTCTTTATTTATTGGTTGGACAAGTCTGTGAAGATTTGAAGAGTACTTAAATACATGAAAAATTAAACAGTGCAATGGAACTTTCTTTCAAGTTTATTTTATTGAAAGTGACTGAGTGGTACTCACTGTAGCCTCAAAATTGATTAACTTGGTTTTAGAGGCTATCACTTAGGCCATGAACTTGGGATTCTCTAGATATGGCCTATTCTGTGCCTATTCAGAGCCTCACTGATGTCACTGAAATCACTGAGTTCATCCCTGTCAGCGGTATGAGGGAATGGATATTACTAGATATTTCTCATGTATCATATTAGTGGAATTATGCTAAACTAGTGGCAGCAAGATGTGATAACATTTAGCATTTATTCTCCATCGTTCATCAAAAGAGTTCAGTGGGATTTTCAAATATTAAATATGAAAGTTGCAAGTTACAACCCCCCTGTGTGGTAGGAAAATAAAATTATAGCCATAAAGAGGTTTAAATGGTGGTACAAGGTGGTGAAAAGTTTTGCTCTGTGTCACACAAATTATGTTGTGAAAGGTGCCTATGTATCCCATGAACTAAACTGTAGCCCTCTGACAGTTTTCAGAGCGAAGGGTTGTTCTATTTTTTTCACAGCATTCCCTCTGCAGCTATTAATTCTCGATATTATGTGTCATATCTTGTGAGCCATGGAACAGCTGCTAGAAACAAAGCCACTGGGGCAACTGTGGGCAGAGAAGTCCCTGCCTATCTAATTTCCTCTTCCTCCACCTCCCAAAGCAGTCAGAGAAGCATCACCAGCACATTCTGCTTTGCCTGTCAAGGAGAACACATAAAGTTAGGCTCATTGCTTCTTCCGATTTGACCTTAGATAGATTTTGGTACATTAGCATCTTCACTTCCACCTGAGAAATCTGCCCTGCTCTGGGATGGTGGATCATAACAGCTAGTTAACATTTAAGGTTTGTGCATCCCTCAGTTGATACAGAAAACATATCTGATGTTTGATATATTTAGGTGAAGTTATTAGTTGAGTGGTGTTCTGAATATGCAATATCTGCCTTGTATTTGCTAGAAGACCAACATGTTAATCCCACAGGCCTGGATTCACAAAGGGACTTAGCATCACAAAGCCTAACTTTAGGCACCTAAAAAATCACAGGAACAATGCTGGGGTTCAAATCTGGGGTTAGTTGCCTAGCCTTTATACAACGAATGGGTACATAAACACTTTCAAATGTGATCTGCAAAATCAGCATGGTAGATGAAGAACAACCTAAGTTAGCCAATGGCAGATGTTGAGGAGAGGGGTGTATCCTAAGCTAAATGTCTCACATGCACATAGGTCACACCCCTCTCATCAGCACTGCCTGACTCTGTAGAGTGATCCATAGCTGGGAGCTCCCTCTTCTGGAGTCAGGTGGGTCCATGGGTCCAGATTTAATGTATCCAAGGGTAAGGAGGGAGTTGGAAAATGTCATTGCAGAGCCTTTGGCCATTATCTTTGAAAACTCATAGCAATTGGAAGGGGAACAGGATGAGTGGAAAAAGGCAACTATAGTGTCCTTCTTTAAAAAAGGAAAGAGAGACAATCCAGGGAACTGTAGACGAGTATAGCCTTACCTCAGTCCCTGGAAAAATCATGGAGGGGATCCTCAAGGAATCCATTTTGAAGCACTTAGAAGAGGAGAAAGTGATCAGTAGTAGTCAACATAGAATCACCAAGGGCAAGTTATGCCTGACCAATCTGGTTAGATTCTATAATAAGGTAGCTGGATCTGTGGACGTGGAGAAGTCAATAGATGTGATATACCTTGACTTTAGCAATGCTTTTGATACACTCTCCAACAACATTCTTGCCTGTAAGTTACGGAAATATGGATTGGATAAATGGACTGTAAGGTGGATAGAAAGCTGGCTAGCTAGTCAGACCCAAAAGATTGTGATGAATGGCTTAAGGTCTGGTTGGTGGTTGGTTTCAAGTTGAGTGCCCCAAGGAGCGGTTCTAGGTCCAGTATTGTTTGGCATCTTTATTAATGATCTGGATGAGGGGTTGGATTGCACCCTCAGCAAATTTACAGATGACAGTAAGCTAGGACGACAGTTAAATATGTTGAAGGGTGGGGATAGGGTCCAGAGTGAACTAGATAAATTGGAGTATTGGGCAAAAAAAATCTGATGAGGTTCAACCAGGACAAGTGCAGAGTCCTGCATTTGGGGTGGAAGAATCCAAACCATTGTTACAGGATGGAGACTGACTGGCTAAATTGTAGTGCAGCAGAAAAGGACCTGGGGATTACAGTGGATGAGAGGCTGGATATGATTCAACAGAGTGCTTTGTAGCCAAGAAGACTAATGGCATATTGGGGAGCATTAGTAGGAGCATTTCCAGCAGATCTTGGAAAGTTATTATGCCCCTCTATTTGGCACTGGTGAGGCCACATCTGGGGTAATATGTCCAGTTCTGCCCCCAACCAAGTATAGAAGGGTTGTGGATGCATTAGAGAGGGTCCAGTGGAGGGTAACAAAAATGATTAGGGGGCTGGAGCACATGACCTGCAAGGAGAGGCTGAGGGATTTGGGCTTATTTAGTTTGCAGAACAGAAGACTGGGGGCGATTTGATATCACCCTTCAACTGCCTGAAGGGGGACTCTAGAGAGGATCGGGAGAGGCTGTTCTCAGTAGTGACAGGTGGCAGAATAAGGCACAACGGTCTAAAATTACAGAGTGCGAGGTGTAGGTTGGATATTAGGAACACCTATGAGGGTGGTGAAACACTGGAATGAATTAAATAGAGAGGTGGAGAAACCTCCATCCCTAGAAGTTTTTAAGTCCTGGCTTGACAAAGTCCTGGCTGGGATGGTTTAGGTAGGGTTTAGGAAGGGGGCTGGACTCAATGACCTCCTGAGGTCTCTTCCATCCCTATGATTCTATGATTCTAGGTGAATTAGGTACCTCTGTTGTTTGTTTTTTGAATGCCTTGTTGGGTGCTGGCCTCACTCCACACAAAATGGCCAGAGGAAGGTGTGGGAGGTGCCAGCCTTGTGACATTTAGCTCAGTGATCAGAGCACTCACCTGGGGTATGGGAGCTCCCAGAAGAGGGATTTGAACAGGGGCTTCCCTCCTCTCAGCAGGAGGCTCTAACCTGGTGGTTTATGGGATATTCTTATGTACAGCTCTCTCAGTCTCTCACGTGGAAGCTTCTTCCCATGTGGATAAATAATTAGCCAGGGAGAGAGTGAGAGTGACTCTGTAGCCTGGTATTAGAGTTGCCCGTTTTGGTTGCATGTATTCCTGAAGGTTTCATCAAATGACATAATCTTTCATGAAAGAGTAATCTGTAATCATCCTGGAGGGTTAGGTCACCCACTGGGAAACTGGGAGACCCAGGACCAATTCTGTCTTTTTCAATCACTCTATCACCCTAAGCAAGAGCGCTAACCACTGAGTTAAAAGTTCTAAGGTGCGCGGCGGCATCCCTAGGTTTCGAATGAAACTTTAACTGATGGGAGGCCTTGTATCTTTCCTTGATTTGTGGATCTCTCTGCAGGGGAAGTGTGAAACGGTTGAACAGCCACCTTGATTGAGGATGCAGTGCACATACCTAGAGGCTGAAACTTAGGTGTTATCAGGGTCTGTCTTCTGATTTGTGGTGCCTTACACACCCAAGCACTTCACCACCCCACACACAGGGGGAGGGTAGCTGCTCCACAGGGGTTCTGTGCTCAGGAGCTCTGGGGAACAGGGAGCAGAGCAGGCAAGGAGTGGTTCGAGCTGCAAGAACACAGGGATGAGATTGGGGGCAACTTGTCTTCTTTCCCCCAGCCCATCTTGAAGTCACTCAGTGCAAAGGGAGCCCGGCTGGTTCTGATGGGCCCTGCCTCCTCCTCAGCCTCACTGAGGCAGCATGGAGCAGGAGGGAGGCAGAGCTGCTGGTGGGGCAAGGGGCTGCAATACCCCTCTGCTTCATAGGGACAACTGAGGTGCTAAACACCAAGCAGGTGGGCAATGGTTTTAACAGGGAAGGTGGAGTCTCGCTGGCTGGAAACCTCTCCGCTCAGCTTCCCCTGCACCTTTGCAGTGTAGGTCTGGGCAGCTGCTGTGGCTCAGTGCTCAAGGTGCCAAGTTTTGCAACTCTGGGAGCTGGTGGGGGCAGTCCCCAAGAGTCACAAATGCTCTGGGCAGTGCAGGCACCAGGGACACATACACAGCCCCTGGCTCTCTCCCTAGCCAGAGCCCAAATGGGTGGTTTGACTCCCTTTGCAGAGTGGTGATTCCCTTCACCAGCCCATTGCTCTTGCTTCATCTCCAGCTAGCCCCTGTGTGCGCGTCCACCAGCCAGTTGGTTGAACAAGTCCCTTGCAAACCACCACCTCTTCTCTCTCTGCTGTGTCAGAGGGACCCAGGCCAGTAGCAGAGCAGGGGCCAGCCGGGCAGCTGGTTGGAGGTGAGCAGCAGAGGAGTTTCTCTTGCTGGTGGAAGGTTTCTGGGTACAGCCTGTTGGGGGTGTGGGGGGGGGAGGCTGGCTGATGGAGCTGGCGCCATGTATGCAGAATGCAGCTGCCTAGGGTACACAAAATTTTGGGCACATTGGTGTCCCCAGTTTCATAGTGTCTTATGCAGCTGCATATTCATGTGTGCTTAGGGATGGCCCTTGGGGTTTGAGGACATTTTACCCTGGATGCATAGGTGCTGAGTGAGTTTAGGTGCCTACAGGAGTTGACAGGAGTTTTGTGTGTCATAGGCTGCACCCACACTATGAGATAAAATTTATATATAATAAATTTGAATATTTAATCTCAATATTATGAATTAGAATAAAGTGTCCACAAAGCTTCTTGAAACTGGACCCAACTTTTCTCCGTGTCAAATCTCTGCGTCCGCATTACCCCATCCAAGTTTGACAGCGTGAGCACTGCATTGTGGGTACTTATCCCACAATGTCTTAGCCCCAGTTGCTAGTGGGTGTTTCATGTTGGAATCCCAGAATTCCAAGCACTAGCCCAGAATTCAATGCATCACTCACTAATCAAGTGGAAAAAGAACTGGAGATCACACCATTTTCCTGCTGCAGCATTCCAGCATAAGCATGGATCCACAAATGCTCCAACTCATAGCACAGATTGTTTCGGCAACCACAGCATCTCTCACGCAAATTGCCCTTTGATTCCAAAGCTCAGTGATGCTCATCTATCCTACTGCTGCTGCTGCTGATGGTGATGAGGATGGTGTTTTGGAACAGCAATTGTGAGAACTGAGGTCCGAGAACTCGGAGCTGGTGGCTGTCATGACTGCATTGATAACAGCGAAGCAGCATTTTTAGACTCAAGAGACCAGCTCACACTGGTGGGATCACATCATTTTGGAGTCCTGGGATGACCAGCGGTGGCTACAGAACTTTCGCATGCGCAAGTCCACCTTTATGGATCTTTTTGATGTACCAGTGCCTGCCCTGAAGCACAGCCTCTCCAAAATGAGGCCGGCTTTAACGGTACAGAAGCGAGTGGCAATTGCACTGTGGAAGTTTGCAACCCCCGACAGTTATCAGTCAGAGGCAAATCATTTTGGGGCGGGCAGATCTACAATGGGGTCTGTGGTGATGGAGGTGGCCCATGCAATCTGTCGGCATCGCTTCAGGAAGGCTGTGACCCTGGGAGATATGCAGGCCATAGTGAATGGCTTTGCTTCCCAGGGGTTTCCTAACTGCGGTGGGGCACTAGATGGCACGCACATCCCCATCATGGCCCTGGCCCACCTGGCGTCAGAGTATATTAATTGAAAGGGGTACTTCTCCATGGTCTTGCAGGGGCCGGTAGATCACAAAGGTCATATTACCGACATCACCACTGGTTGGTCAGGGAGGATACATGATGCACACATATTCCAAAATTTAGGACTGTACCGAAAGCTCCTGGACGGGACTTTTTTCCCTGATCAGAAAATCAAGATTGGTGACGTGGAGATGCCCATTGTTATATTGGATGACCCTGCTAACCCTCTGCTTCCCTGCCTGATGAAACCGTACACGGGAGCCCTGGACCCTAGCAAGAAAAACTTTAATCACAGACTGAGCAGGTGCAGAATGATTGTGAAATGTGCTTTTGGATGTTTGAAAGCGAGGTCCAGATGTTTATAGACTCCTTGTACGTTTCTGAAGATAATGTCCCCCCCGTTATTACAGAGTGTGCTATTTTGCACAACGTATGTGAACCAAGGTGGGAGACTTTCCTGTCTATCTGGAATTCTGAAGCGGAGGCAATAGGCAGGGCTAATTCATAGCCGTCTACGCTGCCCTCCATCAGTCGCCATGCTCAGGGTGCAGCAATAAGGGGCGCTTTAAAAAACAGCTTTATGACTAATCTGTAATGCACATGGCACCTATGTACGTCTCTGCCATAATGCCAATAAATCAAACCGTGCCATAATGAACAGATGCTCTTTCTTGGTGGGAGGGGTTAAGTTGCAGTAAATAGAATGTGCTGTGCCTTCAGCACCCCTCCCCACCCGGTTCGCTAAGCGCGTGTCTGCTTGCGGACCAGGGGATTTCACTGCCCAGCTGTGCCTTCAACAGCACTAACCCTCCCCCCACCCAGCTGTTTTGATTTGTGGCCTCCCCCCACTCGACTCCTGCAGGACAAGAAATCACACTGAGCTCAAATGAACGTAAAGGGGAAGGAAAAATGTTTAGAAAAAAACAAAAACAAAAAAATAGATGTCAATTTCTGTGCTTCTGCAGGTTGCCAAAGAAGACATCACCCTCCTAAAACTAACCGATATGGAGAAAGAACAGCTACTTCTGCTGTGTGACCAAAAGCCTGGAAAGTTGCCTAAAATACTGTGTCGTGCCATGACAGCAGATCGCTATCTGGTTGCCTGGTGTGGCAGGGTGTGCTCCTGTGGAAGCCACAACAAGTCAGGCCTGCCCAAGAATCTTGTGCAAAAAAGTACAAGAGCTCCCGGATGAGGCCTTAGAGGAGATTTCCAAAAAGGAGAAGCGCTTTATCCCAAGAAACAGTAACATGCTGTTCTGAGGGGTACAGAAACACAGCTAACAAACCTGTACTTATGCAAAACCCTATAGCTATACTCACCCCCAACCCACTTCTGGCACGCAAAATAAAGATTTACCCAAATTGCTTGTTCCAGAGGTTTTGGGGACTGGCATGGAGGTGACCGGCATGGAGCGGAACACTGTGGAGGGACTTGGTATGGAGGGGACCGGTTCCAGGTCTATGGTGAAGAGTTCTGGGCTGTCTGGAACAACTTCCTCTTTCCCCTGCTCGTTGCTCCCTTCCTTTTCTCCATTGCTCCTTTCCTCTAGGCCATGCTGCTCCTCTGTGCTCACCCTGGAATTGATACCAGGACCTCCACAAATATCGTAATTCAGTTTGGACTCCGTGGTGGGGTTACTCCCCGTAAGCAGGGGGAGCTGTTGATAATAGTGGCAGATCCATGGAGCTGCCCCTGACTGCTAGTTGGCTTCCTGGACTTTTTGATAGGCCTGACAGAGTTCTTTAACCTTCACCTTCCACTGCATACAGTCCTGGAAGCAACCTCAGGCGGCCATCTCACGCGCCATGTGATCATAGATGGCCGCATTTCTCTCGACCACCTGAAGTCTCTTCGCCACCAATGGGTCTCCCCAAATAGCGATGAGATCTAGAGTCTCCTGGTGGGTCCAAGCTGGGGCTCTCTTGCAAGCCTGCGAAGTGCTAGTCAGATCACTACCCTGAGTGCTCACGACTGCAGTAGAGGACTACCGATAATTGCTACCGATGCGATGTGATGGCTACCGATGCTGTGCAATGTGATGAGCAAAGGGATTTTTTCATAATGGACATCCTTTTTATTTGCAGGGCTGGGCCACTAAATTCCAATTCAAATTTTAATTCAAATTCAAATTCAGTCCAAACTTCGCTGGCTTACTTTGACCTGGTCCTGCACACCTGACAGCATTGTACAACGAAGTGGCCATACTTGGAAGGAACTTTGTAAGATACATATGGGACATTTCTGGATGCTAACAAATTCTAATTATGGACATGGTGCTTCCACACGAGCCTTAATTCGAGATTTTAAATTCAAAATAGATGCTATATCCGTCCTGTAATACTGATATTCTGTAATTGGCATTTTGGCTCAATAAATTGAGTTAACGATATTACGTGAAGACAGTCACATTTTAATATTGACTTAAAGCCTTGAAATTTGAATGTATCTCGTAGTGTAGACACAGCCTCAGTGACCCCTAAAATTGGAACCTAGGCAATTAAACCTGGGCTAGAGGCACCTAAGTACCTCTGTGAAGCCCACCCACAATCAAATGAATGCATGAAGTCTCACAGAAATTCCCCAGCCTCTAAAATCTGAATAGTGTGCTCAGATGATAGTCTGGCCATCCTCAGAATTAATCACTGCACATTTCCTCAGAAGCAGAGGTATTAATCTGACAGGTTTCATTCTGAAGGGTATGTTGTGTGGTCTCACACAGAAAGCCCTCAGAATTAGAAGTTACCATTCTCTGTTCTGTTCTGTGGCCAGAAAGGAAGAACAGGGTAAAAAAATCCCACTGCATTTCATGCTTCATATTTTTGACCAACTTTTCTGCATTTACCCTGAGGTTATCGCATGCTGTATGTGGGCCCTTGCAGGCATTTTCATACCTTTTTTTTTTTTTTAAATCAGGTATTAATAATCAAGGATGAACAGTGACAATCTCAGATGCCATTATGAATCAGCAACTTTCTAAAAGAAATTCACTGCAGGATATAAGAAGTCCTGAAAGAATTTAGTTATCATTTCCCCCCTGGTTTTAATTTTTGGGTGGGTGGAAGGACTGAGCAGAAGAAGAGGTGTGATTTGAAGTTGCCAGTGGGGTTAATTCCTTGGCTGTTCTGTCAAATGTTAGGTTCCAGGACAGATATTTGTGTATATATGAACAACTGTTTTTTAATAACCTGCCAAGAAGCTATAATCTTCCCATTGCAGTCCCCCTGGGATTTAATTAGAATGGTTTTCCACAGCCTGACATGTTTATGGGGCATAGGTAAAGAGACAGTTCATAAAGCTGTCAATTTTCTGAGAAATTAAAGAAAAATTGGGTGGTTTAGTGCCTTGGCAATTCCATGCAGCTGATACTAGCATTGCAAACAATAATATCAAAGGCAACGTAACAAGATACTGATGCATTAGAGGCATGGGGGGGGTGTTAAAAATTCTGTACAAGGGCATTTGTCAGTTTGAATGCATAAAGAGAGAAACATGGAAAACAAAATATAAACTTGGGTAGCTGCACATTTGGCTTCTCAGGTTTCAGCAGCAAGAAGCTGAACAATAGTTTGTTCATTGCTTCAGCAGGAGCTGTAAGTTTCCCTCACCTAGGGCAAGCAGGAAAGCATGAAAACTGTTATGTGTGAGGAAATAGAGTTGTTGTCTGAGACCAGTTGCTGCTAATGTGTATGCTAGTCATTTACTAGAATCTCAGTATGCTGTCTGATACAAGTAAGGTGTGTAAAACCCTTGATAGGGAATCATAAAATTCTACTGCCTCCTCTTTTTGTAAAGAAGGAAGATGAGCTGTTCAGTGTGGATGGACATTTCACATCTTAAAAAGAGAGCAGAGGTAATTGCTAATTTTTATATTCAGGTATGAATTGTTTGCTCCAAACTGGCGCATGCCAACGCTCACCCCTAAAACATTTCCGTACAGTGTGGTATGGGGAAAAGCCTATTAAGTATCAATTTTTGCCCTCTTTTGCACCTTGCTAATCCTGATGACTTCAGTGGACCTGCATGGGTGTAACTGAGAAGAAAGTATGGCTTTAAATACACTCATCCCTCATTAAACAAGTACTTTACTTATGAGGACTCACTTAAACGAGGGACACATATACCTACCTTTGTTCGCTCGAGTGAACTCCCCGCAGCTAATATGAGCCTTATCTCACTGCCTGCGGTTCCAACCTGCTGTACTCTGACACTCCCCCACCCATCCCATGGCCCCAACCTATGGTAGCCTGACCTCCCCGCCACCCCACAGACCAGCCCCAGCCGCCCCACCCCCCCACCCCCTGCCAGCCCACAGACCGGCCTGGCAGCATGACCACTGCCAGCTCCGTGGCCCCAGCAGCCTTAACCCCCCACCAACCCTGCAGAGCAGCTTGGCAGCCTGATGCCCCCCATGGCCCTGGCAGCCTTAACCCCACTGCCAGCCCACAGTCTGGCCCTGTGGCAGCCTGACCCCCCTCCTCCTGCCAGCTTACAGACTGACCCGCAGCAGCCTGACCCCTCTGCTGGCCCCTCAGACCTAACCCACCGCAGTCTGACCCACCTCCCATCGGCTACACTCCCAACCTGCAGCAACCTTAAAACCCCCCTCACCTGCCCCACAGACCCTACTCACCAACAGGTTTTAACCCTCCCTCCCACACATGGCCCCAGACTGCCCCCAGCCTTTAAACTCCCTCCTCTCCCCAACCCAAGGTTCTCTTACCTTTCAAAAGCAGCACCACCTGCTGCCAGTCCTTCACCAATCAGAGACTTCTACGTGTGTTTTAATGGGAATTTAGCATCTCCCTTATGAGTTTTCTCCTATAAGCAGAAAGGTGGGAACCAATTGTGCCCGTATAGCAAGGGATGAGTGTATTTACTATCTTCAGTACCACACAGTACATGTTATATTTGACACCCTCTCCCCTCCCCACACCAAGGTCTTTGCATCTGTTTTTTGCAGCAAGATGCATAACCTGAATCTACACTTTGCCTTGTGTGAAACTTCTATAACAACACGGATGCCAATTGATTTAAAATGGTATAAAACCATTGTGAGTAAAAGCCTCTTACTGTATAATATGGTCAACCAAACCCCTGAGAATTACAGTGGGATTTGACATTCTGAACTGAAACTGATCCAGCTCTGTGTATGATATCTAAGAATAATCCCATATATTGATGTACTACCTTGTGTCCTGAAGGATCCCAAACTGGTACTGAAACTAAGGGCACAGTCTTACAAACAATTCTTTGTGGGTCGCAATTGGCACCACTGCAGAGCCATTGAAGTTTACCTACAAATGGAAGTTTGCGTGCAGGGATCTCATCACTGCTGAAGGGCAGCCACCTGAGAATCAAGTGGAACAGTGCTTTTAACTATCACAGAGCAGCTTTACACAAAATGCTAGGGTGGGAGAGAAGTGAAGAATACTGCAATCAACAGAAACTACAGAAGAAAATTACATAGAAGAGGAAAGTAGGGTAAAGGATGGCTACTCAGGTGAAAGAGTTACTTTGAGATCATTGTATGCCTTTGACTTTCTTAGATGCCCTCTAGTGACACAGTTATCTAAAGCAACCTATAGGTTACTTTAGGTGGATCTACTCTAGACCTGAAAGCCAATCTTAGATACGCAATTCTAACTATGAAAATGGCATAGCTGGAACTGATATATCTAACATCAATTTATCAGACCATCCACACAGAGGGAGGGAGGTCAACGGGAGAAACTCTCACAAGAACAATGAGTACCAGAGTTGACTGTTGATTTGATTTAGCATGCCCCTACTATGTACATGATATTGAACCCTGGAAGATCGACCCTGATCAGGTGGATGTTCTGGTAAGTATAGACATACCCTTAGATTTCCAAAGAAATGACTAAATTCCTTCATGAGAGATTCAGCCCAGGGACAAGTATAAAACCTTTATCATAAACTAAGTTGTGCATTAGAACCGACCCAGCTCTGCTCTGAGAGGTTGGCCTCAGAAACCAGATTTATATGCTTACCTTCCAATGTTTTTTTTACTAAAAACTGGTTTCTTTGTTAACATTAGCACTCTTCAGTTTACTCAGCCTTTGACTTTTCAAAACTAAGACAATGTGATTTTACATTTAAAATGTAGCTCACTCTCTCCTTGCAAAGGGATGCCAGCTAGTGAATCATTTGATACTCCTGATCATATATTTAAATGCCTCTTTTCTGACTATTCTTGGTTGTGGCCCATTTTGTAGTTTGTTTATAGTATTTATATGGAAAGTTGGCAGATCCCAGTTGCAAAGAGACCTCTTAATAGATTTTCCACTATTCCAAAAACAGAAGAGACATTTGAGCAAGATTTCAGGTTTAATATTTAGCTTACCAATAACTGGAGGAATATTGGTGCAGATCCCCATCTGGTATAAATTGTCAGAGCTCCATTGATGTCAGTGGACGATCTGCCCTGTCGATCATATTGCCTGCTTACATAGACCTTGATCTTCTACCAGGGAGCAAGTAATTAAGAACATATCTGTACAAGAAATTGTTTTGGGAAGTGATGAGAAAAGCATATTTTCTCTTTGCATGCCATGGGATTTAAATAATCTCAGCATTTTTCCTTAAAGTTATATGGAAATCTGGCATTGGCTAAGTTGACGGCTGTCTGTGACTACCGAGGATACAGTAAAAAATAAAAACACCTGTATTTATGGTTACCTTGTCTTCCCTGCCTTTAACTACATTTGTTTATTTATTTACCAGCTACATATTGTTAAAGTCTTAACTTGGGATCTCTCTGGGCCAGGGACTGTCTGCTATTTGTTTATACAGTGCCTAGTACAATCGTAAGTTGACCCTCGTTTGTCATCCTTAAGCGTTACCACAATAGCAAGGATAATTAATCTCTTGCCACTTACTGTGGATGGTTTTATTTGTCGACAGTATGTTCTTCTACCCTCTTCTCTTTCTGTTTTGCTCCTCTGCTCTGCCTTCTCTCCTTTCTCTTGTGTATTTATCTTCATTAAGGTTTCTGCTCTTTTCTCCTTCCCCGTTCAAGTCTCTTCTCTTCCCAGCTTTTTAAATTATAGTCATTACTCCTTTAAAAGATATTGTAAGAAGCCATCAGACACAGAGTTTGTGTGATGTGTCTCTTATAAACCATAAGCCACCTGAGGGAGAATACTTACTCAGCCCAGAACATCATATTTTTGTTTCTTGCAAGAATATTTAACTTCCTGTCTTTTTCTCATTTCTTTCTAAGTTCCTAACATACTTACTTTTTTTTTGTACTTATATGAAATAAAAGCTACCAAACCATCAGATGTAGTTATTGTTTTATATTCCAATACGTGCATGATAAAAAGGGAAAATAAAAGTTTATGTGCAGAGAATAAAAAAAGAAAGGAGTAGAAGTCTAGGAGAGTCTGTGCTATAAGTCAGCAAAGTAACACAGAGATTGAGTGCTGATCAAAGAAACTCAAAAATTGTTTGACAGCATTTGATTTAGAACAGGCACGCTGGGAAGTCTCCTGTAATAATTTATCCTACCTTTCATTTGGAGATTGCTGAGCTGTCTTGAAAGAATTCAGAGAGTGCCGAGTGTGGCCACTCTTTTCATTTATGATTTCAGATGATGGGATGCAATGTAATGTGTCAATGTGTGATCAAGGTGTCACTCTGTGTAAGTACTGCTCTAGATGACTTTTTTTTTGTTAATAAATCACTATGAAATGAACGTTCATGGTGAGAAACAGTTTCCTCTATACTTCATGGGTCTGATGGAAAAAAAAAGTGTGAAACAGAAGAGCCACACACCCTAATTCTGCATAGACTGTACATTGCTTATGTAGTAGTTTTCAGTCTATGGCTGTATGTTGTTTCACTCTGCCTGCCTGCAATGGGAGCCTGAACAACTTGACATTATCCTGTGTCTGGCTCCAAACCCTTCACCATGTGTGTTTCTTCTCTCGTTTTTAGGGCACAAAAATAACATAAACTAACTTCCATATCTTTTAAACTGGTAACATAACATTTTCCCCTTATCCTGGAGGATAAACCTGAGAATAAGTTCTTATTTCAGGCCTGCACCCTATGAATATTTAGTATCAGCAGCTATGTGGTAATCAGCCAATCACCACCAGATTTTAAAAATCAGAACTCAGGACCTCTTGAAATCAAGGGTTTGGCTTAAAAATCATAAGACTTTAAGAAATAATAGAGGGGGGGAGCGGTCTGTTAAACTTTTGTTTTTTCAGTCTTGAAGGCTCAGATTTTCAAGTTTTGCTTTATAATAACAAGGGCTAGAAACTTACTTCTGGTTTGTCATAGTGAAAGCTAAGATTCTAATTAAATAACTCCAGGACCTGAGGCTTTAAGAAAGACAGCAACTACTGCAAAACCAAATAGCAAAAGAACATCAAGATTGTCAGCAAGGCAATGCAAGTCTAAACATGCTCCTTTTGGTAAAGGCCAACTACTCTGTGGCAACAAATCCAAATCCAATACACTGGACCATTTGTAGGGTGTATGTTTTTTATTGCAATAGATCCCCATTCTGGATGCCCTGAAGTAGTCTGTATGAATTCAGTACGGCAACACAGACAGTGGAAATGATAACTCTCTTGTTTACCCTGATGTGAGTTCTTGAAAAGATTGTGAGTGACCATGGAACTAAATTCAAGTGCAAAGCATTTAAACCATTTGTCATAAAAAAAAAAAGGTGTTAGATCAGCCCCTTGCCATCCTGCCGCAAATGGATTAGTGGAAAGGTTTATCCAAATGTTTAAGCAAGTGATCTGTGCTATGTCTCTGGATAAATATAGCTTATAATACAAGATTGTGAATTTTGTGTTGGCTTCTTGCAATGCACTATATGCTATAGCAAATCAAATACCAGCAATGCTGTTTACAGGATGTAATGTAAGGTCTTGTCATCTTAAAGCATGGTCAAATAGTCACACGTGTTTTTCATGTGAGAAAATAAGGTTAAGAAATAACTGAGAAAATTCACAGAAAAATGGTGGGAATACATCACAGCCTGGTTCTTTCTGTCTTACTGGACAAAAGTGGCAAAGAACATATCATGGGAAAAACAGGTAAATCAGCTTTGAGCACAGTTTCCATGTGATGGTCTCCCTACTGAGACCACTGAACCTACAGTGTAGCTGCAGAGAGCGACTTGAGATTGCACCAGTTAGCCCTTAGTCTCTGATTCTCCTACAAGTGATCTTATCACTACAGAGCTGGGTGATGACATAGTTACACCAGAAATGCAGATATGGAGATCCTTTGTGATGATCCAGAGAGAAGCTGCAGTGCACATCTCTGACTTAGTTTGTAGCATGTTGTATCTTCCATGGTACTAATCTATTTGTAAACTTTAAAAAAAAAATCTTTTCCCATTAAATTAGGAGGTGTTTATTGTGTATAGTTGGGGTCTCTCTAGTAGCCTTCATTGTCTTCTCTCTTTGAGAAGCTACTAAAGCTCTGCTGCTGCAGCAGTATATAGAGGTGTTTTGGTCTTGCATGTTGTGTATAATTAGTAAACAGCATAATTTGGACCCCATTGCATTTGTGTGCTTCCTTTGTACAATTTTTGTGGAGTGTGGAGTGAAACATACAGGAAACATCTACCTTCCCACTGTTTTAGAAAATCCTCCTGTTTTAAAGCATTGCTAAGTTTTGCAAATCAGAGGTGAAGACTATCTTCTTCTGTTGCTCTGTATTCTGCATGTGAAGCAAATCCAGCTTGCTTTACTTGAGCGAGTAATCTTATTGACTTGAATGACCCATAGTAAATAAATCTCTTCTGTTTGGACTCAGGTCTGCAAATATTTATGCATGCACTTAATTTTGCACACTGAGAAGTGCCGTTGATTTCTCACAGTACATTATGTTAAAGAGATGTGTAAGCCTTTGCAGGATTGTGGTCTTTGTGACCAGTCTTGAAGCTCTGACTTTTCTTCCCAATAGATCAGGATTATTTTGCTTAAAATAGTTTTGTAAAAAAACACATCAGGTCGTTTTTCTGGCCTTTTATTGTATGCACATGTGATGATGTCTTCACCTCGCACTTGCCTAGAAGGTGTTAATAAATATCAGGTGGGCCAATTAACCTATTCACTTTTCCGCAAAAATTCTGCATATTTTATTTATCAAAATCACACCAGTTTCACTTATGTTTCATAATTTATTTAAACTATGATACAGGAAAAAAATCACAATAATTGTTCAGCATTTACTAATCACATAAAAGTTAAGTTACAAATGCTTGGTATTTGTATTCCATTGTGTACTTGCATTCCAGTTATAATCCTGGATTTTCATGTAAATTACTTTACAGAACACCAAAGCATAGAATGTAATGTTAAATTACTCAGATGTTCACACATGACAGTCATACAATTTTGCTCATCATTGCCCTGCGGTTTTTTCAAAATGGATGAGTCTGGTTTCATCCACTTGGTGGCTGAGACATTTGATACAATGCAATCCTTACAAACTGCAATACCCCTATGCAGCCTGAGCTCCTGAACTTCTCACTCTCATGGGCTGGCTCAGCATTCAATGGTCTCACAGTGTCTCCCCGGGTGCCTGGCCAACACACCAAATGCTCCCCCCCGCCCCGACTTGGCCACCACAGAGCTATGGGATCTGATCAGTGTATGGGGAGAAGAATCTGTTCAGTCCCAGCTGCCAGTGACCTGTAGGTACTGGGACCTTTACAGGCACATCTCTTGATTCTTGTATGAAAAGGGCTATTAGCGGGACATGCTGCAGTGGAGAGCCAAGATTAAAGAATTCAGACAAGCTGATTATAAGGGCTATAATGATTATATAATATACAATAATATAATATATATAACCACTATAAAGATGCTTGAGAGAGTCATCCTTGAAGCCCTTTTTGCTGAAGACCGTGCACTGATGGCACAAAAGGAATCTGATCTCCAGCTCATAGTCAACAAGTGTGCTGATGCCACTCACCTGTTTGGTTTGACCATCAACGTAGGAAAGACCGAGGTACTGTTTCAGCCTGCCCCAGCATCTGCTGTTCTCCCCGCTTCAATCTTTATTGAAGGAACAGAGTTAAAAACAGTAGAGAAGTTCAAGTACCTTGGCAGTGTGATAGCCAATGATGGCTCCCTTGACAAAGAAATCAATGCCGGAATCTGCCAGGCCAGCCGGGCACTAGGACGTCTGAGAGTGAGGGTATTGAATCAGCACAATATCTGACAGTCCACTAAACTGAAAGTGTACAAGGCGTAGTCCTGACCAGTCTCCTGTATGGCTCTGAAACCTGGACCTTGTACAGAAAACATGTAAAACTGCTGGAGCGCTTCCACACAGACAGCCTGAGGTCAATACTGCACATTCAATGTCAGGACAGAGTTATGACCCTGGAAGTCCTGGACAGAGCAGGAACCACAAGCATTGAAGCCATGATTCTGAAAGCCCAGCTTCACTGGACAGGGCACACCATACGAAAGGAGGAGTCAAGAATCCCTAAGCAACTCCTCTATGGTGAACTCTCCCAGGGCAAAAGGAATCAAGGTAGGCCTCACAAGAGGTATAAAGACTGCGTGAAGGCCAACATTGCTCATGCTGGTTTAAAACCAGATCAGCTAGAGCAGCATGCAAAAGATCGAACAGGCTGGCGTGCTCTCGTACAACACGCATATGACAACTTTGAAGAGCAGTGACGCGTACGCCTCATTGATACTCGTGAGAGGATGAAAGCAACAGCAGCAGCCACACCAACAGAGCCAGGACAGTTCCCTTGCCCCCACTGTGAATGCCCATGCCGTTCAAAGCTTGGATTCCCCAGCCACATGCGAGTCCACAACCGATGAGCTTGTGCAAGCTCAAGACGTCATCGTTGGACACGATGGACTACCTATATATATATAATAGATATAAGCGCTATAAAGAATCAAAGCTTCAGTGCTTCACCAAAAACCTGCTGTTTCTATAAGAAGCTGGACGCTCTCCACAGTGGTGACCCCACCTCAACCACCAAGAAGCCCCTGGATACTTTGGAGGCCATGGAGGAAGTAGATGGGAGGACCTAACATGGAGGATGAAACAGTAGATGAAGAAGTTGAGGTAGACAAGGACCAGGGGCTCCCCTTGGGGCAGCTGAATGAGTCTGTCAACCAGGAACTGTTCTCCACTCCTGAGGGACATAACCAGTCTGAGCAACCACTTGCTGGGGACCAGGAAGCAGGGGATGAGACACAGGATAAGTAGCTGTGCCTTGTGGAGTGCGGGGCTGAAGGCACAGAAAACAGCGAGAGGCTGGCCGTGTTTCTGTGAGCTGCATGTAGCCCTGTGTTAATCAATATGGCTGAGCAGGTTATTGATGCTTGCTGTGATCTCAGTGGAATCCTGTGGAGAGAGGCTATTGTAACTTTTCATGAAGTACGTGTAAATTTTCTGCCACAGGTTACAAAGGAGCGCAGCTCTGTCCCCTCCCCCTATTGCAGGGTACTAGCTTGCACCATCCATTATGCAGTTGGGCAGGAACCAAAGCAGAAGATAGGTGGGCCGAGCAGGAAGAAAGCCATTATGAGGCTTTTTATATGGGCCAGGATTCATGAAGCTGCATGCATCATGCACCTTTCCAGGCCACCCAGTGTTTCCCAGCTGCTCAAGGTAAGCAAGGAAATCAGGGCACAGTTTCTCCAAACTAATGGCTTTTTATATGGGCTATATATCCAATGTCCACAAAGCCACCCGCTGCATCCTGCACATTTTCCAGAATCGCAGTCCTCCATAGCAGAATCTGATGTGTTGCTCAGGCCACCTTGAGCAGGGAGATGTCTGCCATGATGTTACCTGCTCGTGGAGAAGTGTGACATAATTAGAATTATGCTCCCGCAGAGGAAATTTCTAATCCCACCTGCAGTTTCTTTGGTTCATAGGCACAGGCACCTTCAGCACCAACCAGAAGTATGTCGTTCTGTTGATGTACTCAGTGGTACATGAACTTGCCAGTGGTCCATGTTGATGTCTGTGAAATGTGCCTGGTGATCCACAAGCACCTTCAGCACCAACCAGAAGTATGTCGTTCTGTTGATGTACTCAGTGGTACGGTGGACCAGTGCTAAAATAAGAAAACGTGTGTCATTTACACACCCCGGCTACCCCAGCTGGGAAATCCAGTGTCCACAAAGCCACCCGCTGCATCCTGCACATTTTCCAGAATCGCAGTCCTCCATAGCAGAATCTGATGTGTTGCTCAGCACACCCGCAACAGTGCAGCTCCAACAGTAGACTTCCCTACCTCTGAACTGATTTACAACTGACTAGTAGCAATCAGGAGTCACCAGCTTCTACACAACAATTGCCACATGCTTCTCCACCAAGAGGACAGCTATCATTCCAGTGTCCTTGAACTGCAGTTTGGAGGCCAGCTCAGCACACAGCTCCAGGAAGCTTGATTTATACATCCTAAAGTTCTGTTGCCACTGGTCTTCATCTCACATAGTGATGCAGTTCCACCACTCCGTGCTGGCTTAGGGTAAAATTAGCAATGTTCAGAAGGGTGCAGGCCTTGTTTGCCCCTGAGCTAGAACATGGAATGAGGGCACAAAATGGGGCAGTGAATGGGATGATTGACAGAGACAGCTAGTGAGGAATGACTTAAATACCCCAGAAGGGAGAAACATGGATCCAAGTCAGGAAGGAGCTGCCAGAGTTGCTGTAGGGCAAGCAGTGAGCAGCAGAATGGGGCCTTGGGCCTGGAAGAAACTAATCTCCTGATTGGCCAGGGGGCAGTGCTGTTAGTGTTGAGTGAACGTGATGAGAATAGAGTTTATCTTGTTTGTTTTGTTCTGTCGAAAGGTTAAAATTGGCTTTTAATCTCAGGGGTAACTACAGCAGTGATGGGCAACCAAGGCTAGTGACTGGGCTGCATGAATGACCTGATTCAGGCTCCATCCTACTCATCCCCATCCCACACAGAACTTGAACAGCTCTGGAAGGGAGAGGCAGGAGCTGGGATGAGCAGAAATCAGGGGATTTGTGGGGCTTCAAAAGCGCTGGGATGGAGTGGGAGGAGTAGGAAGTGAGGAGCTCCAGTGCAAGGTAGGTGTGTTGGGGAGGGGGGCACAGCAGGGGTCCCTTGGCTGGAAGTGGAGCCTTCATGGGCTGCATGCAGCCTGCAGGCCACAGATTGCCAACCACCGAACAACAAGCTTCAGCAATATAGCTTTTTCTATTTTAAATCAGAGTTGCAAACCTTAGATTTACAATATTATTAAAGTAAATGTGCACTCAGTTAGAATAAGAGATTCATCTTGTGAGCATGTGCATTTCATGCTACTTAGCTCAAATGTAATTTTAAATGTAGTATTTAGTGTTTTCCCCCTCAGTTCTCTTTTGTAAATTGCATCCATCAGGCTCCACTAATTTTCATTTCATCTGTTTAGTTATAGAAATAGGATCGTTAAGTAGAAACTGAACCTAATTGTTTGGACTGCTGGAAAGAGAGATGCATCCCAGTACAGTGGAAAGTGATTCCTCTCTATTGCACTTGTCTTTGTCTTCCTTTGCTTTCTATCTCCCTTCAGGGCTAGTGCCGTGATTTGCACTGTCACGTGCTCATCTGTGGTGCTGCACCTTTTATTTCTGTATAGCTACTTCGACACTAGAAGCATCTGTCTACAAAAGTTACTGTCGGAAGAGATGTTCTGACAAAACTGTGGACAGATTGCACCTATACATAAAAGCAGATTGATCTTTTCACTTGCTCTGTTGACAAAAGGGCCCCCGGAGTGTCTACATGGCTTTTTTGTCAACAGTTTCCATTGACAAAATGCATTTTGTGTGTACGTGCTCCGTGAGTTTTGCCGACAAAACCCCAGTTTTGTCAACAAAACTCTACAGAGTAGATAGAGCCTATGTGATTGTTTGACTTATTTCTTTTCTTGACTCTTTTGTTTTTTTTTTAATGTAGTTCCTCCAAGCAAGCTGCTGATCGTTGGTAATATTAGAGGTTTTATTTAGGCCTACAGATACAGCACAGAAGCTTTGCAAGCATCCCAATAATGACCCCATATATGTGGCTAATTGGTATCATTACCTTATAACAGCTTCTCCTACCAGTTAGGCCAAAACATTTGGCAGTCTAAGAAGTGTCATTGTGCCATATCCTTAGATATTTTCCATGTGCTTTTTCCTGTTATCTAGGAATCATATTTCATTAGCCAATAGGTGACTTATTGGAGCCTCCTTTATGTATTTAACACTGAAAAAAAATAACTGATCAGAGTGAATCCTGACCTCTAAGAATGGCTTTTCTCTGGAAGATCAGAGATCAGTCTCTGTCTTGCAGATCCTCTGAACCTTTATGCTAAATTCAGAGTATGCAATCGAAAGTGCATTTTTTTTATTAAATGAAGGAGACCAGATAATCATTTGATTTAAAATTACTGCCCTGTTGATTACAGAAGGACAGCATGGTGTTCCTCCCAGTGTACACAAATACAAGTATGTCTAACTGGAGTGAAATCATTCTGTGTTTACCACTTGACAAGTGCCGTAGTGAGGGTGGCATATCAGCTGGTCCAACAGGTTGTGTGACTGTCACACTGGAAAGGGTTTCAAAATCTACAGCAGAAATAAGGGGTATTTATGAGGAAGAATGCAATAAAATAACCTGTTTTTCAGTGGATCAGAGGAAAGGGCTCTGAACACGGTCTTCGGAGGAATTCAACAGCATATCAGTGGAGATAAAGTGGATATAAGAAAAATGCCACGTGTATGGAAAGCATTAGGAAAGGTCATATATTTCAAGAAAGAATATTGTTTACAAGGAGTGTTAATAGGTTTCAGGGGAAATGTTAATTTTTTTTCCTGACTGAAATAGCTACTGTAAGTTTTTAATGGTTAATCATTCATTCTTGAATTTTTATATTAAGCATTTCATATTACTTTATTGACTTAACTTTTATGCTCTTCTTCATTTTGACAGTAAAGAATGACCAGGCAATACTCTTTGAAAATTGGAGACCATTTGCAGCTGCTCTCTGCTGAGGAAAGTGAATAATAGGGTGCCCTCAAGGAATTTCAAAGGTATCACTCAACAGAAACTTTTGTGTCTGAAGAAAACTAGATCATTTTATCATGGTAGGCATACTGATATGTTTGCTTTAATAAAATGCCATATTTCTGCCTTTAATCTCTTGTCAACTAGCTATTAAAACCCCAAAGTGTATGTGTGCAGCACATGTAAACACTTGTGGTTTTTGAGGTTGCCACAGATCATAATAATAAGGCATGTAATTTGTGTTTTGTGAACAGCCTGTAATAATTTATAGAGTAATGGAAAAAAGAAGCAAAGAAGGGTTTTTCCCTAGGTCAGTCCAGCAAACTGATTTTATTTGATTCAGTGACCCATGCAAATGGCTTTTAAAAAATCACCTTACTAAACCTTACAGAGTACTATGAAATGACAGCCTTTGAAATTATGATTATTTGTACCATGTATATAGAGGTGAGGAGCTTACTTATTAGTATTACAAGGTAATTCTTATGTGTGGTCCTGATTAGTTCTCCCTTCCCCAGCAAATCAGGCCTCCATAATTTTCAATAATGTGGCTGCAATGAATTGTTCTTCCAGTTATGTGCCCACAACTCACATGTCTTTTCTTGGCAATAAATTGAAGGCTCAGAATTGTCCCTGCAAAAATGGAGGCTTGATCTGAAAATGAGGGCCAGTATTTATTCTGTAATAATTTTTGTGGGTCTACTCATGAAATCTTTATACTGTGTTTGCTTAAGCAAGACTTGATGGAGGTTTGTCTGAATGAGAACAGAGAGATGACTTGAGGATGTGGCTCTAACCATAATAATAAAATATATTTATTTATAAAGTTATTTTTTACATACTTGGGTGCCCAGGGCATTGTACAACATAATACAAATTAAAATATAAGAAATATGTTTTTTTAAATAATGGTCTGAAAATCACCAAAATGAAAACAAATAAGTGATTCCATTTCAAAAACAATAAAATTGGGCTACCGATGGTCATAAATCTCCACACTTTTGAACTGAAAACATCTAGAGGTTTTTTTTCTTTTGGTATTTGTTGAAGTGGTGGAGATGAATCAAGATGGATTTTTAGGAACCTACAAGCTTCACACCCAAGGGTCTTCCACAGAGAAGGCACAATCGCTTGCTGATAGGAGAGATTGAGATCCCTAAAATTCAAATGGCCATGGAGGAGATACCATTGCCAATGAAGCTGAAGGATAAGATATAACTTGGGCCTGTACAACTAATGGTTCTCTATATGATTTGTTATTTTGTATAGGTCTGTTTTGGTACCTTGTGTTCATTTAATCTCTATACTTAAAGAGTCCAAACCTTTTCAGTTGCTATTACGGACATTTCTCCATGCCTCTAATAATTTCTTTTCCCCTTCTCTGGATCTTTCTGTTTCTGCTGTGTTCTTCTGCAGATGCGCCATCAAGGGCCAAAGGAAGTGGCATGCTAATACATGGAGTGAAAGATGCTAATGAGGCATGGATGCAAATTCCCCGCACCTCATTAGCATAACGTCACATGATTTGGAATCCGGAAGACAGCTCTTCTGGACTCCAAAACGCTGTGTGGAAGCGAGGCTCCGGGGGGAAGGGCTTCCAGAAGGAAGTCCTCCTTCTGGAGGCCTCTTCTTCCCAAAAATTTTCGGGGAGAAGGGCCTCCGGAAGAAAGACTTCCTTCTGGAAGCCACCCCAGGGGCCACGCTTCTACACGGTGTTTTGGAGTCCGGAAGAATGGTCTTCTGGACTCCAAATCATGTGATGTTATGCTAATGAGGCACGGGGAATTTGCATCCATGCCTCATTAGCATCTTTTGCTCCATGTATTAGCATGCCACTTCCTATGGAAGTGGCCTGTGTAGAAACGGCCAAGATGTCTAACTGTATTATCACTTATTTTCAGTATTATTCACTCTCTCTCTTATTAGACCCTGGCATTGTGTTTGCCTTTTTGACCACAGCTGCTCATAAACAGTATGTTTTCACTGACCTATCCACAGCTCTTTTTCTTCCTTCAGGGGTTGCAGCATTCTGTCTTTTTTCCTGAATGGAGCAAGCCAATTTAAACTTCTTTATATGTATGAGTAGTTCAGATTTTCATTCTAATGTGTCTGTGTCTGTGTTTGAATTTCCTCTGCTGTTACAGTTTCCTCTTCTGTTGCACATAGAATCAAAGAATCATAGCGCTGGAAGGTACCTCAAGACATCATCTAGTTCAGCCCCCTGCTTCAAGCAGGATCAGCCCCAACTAAGTCATCCCAGCCAGGATTTGTCAAGCCAGTACTTAAAAACCTCTAGGGATGGAGAGTCTACCATCTCTCTAGGCAATGCATTCCAGTGCTGCACCACCCTCCTGGTGAAGTAGTTTTTCCTAATAGACAACCTACACCTCTCCTTCTGTAACTTCAGACTGTTGCTCCTTGTTCTGCTGTCTGTCACCACTGAAAACAGTTTCTCTCCATACTTTTTAGAGCTCCCCTTCAGGAAGCTGAAAGCTGCTATTAAATCACCCCTGAGTCTTCTCTTCTGTAAACTAAATAAGCCCAAATCCCTCAGCCTATTCTTATAGGTCAAATGCCACAGCCCCTTAATCATTTTTGTTGCCCTCCACTGAACTTGCTCCAGCAAATCCACGTCCCTTCTATACTGGGGGGACCCAAAACTGGACACAATATTCCAGATGCAGCCTCACCAGTGCCAAATAGAGGGGAACAACAACTTCTCTAGATCTGCTTGAAATACTCCTCCCAATGCCCCTCAGTGTGCTGTTATGCTTCTTGGCTACAAGGGCACACTGTTTACTCATATCCATCCTTTCATTCACCATAACCCCTAGGTCCTTTTTCACTGTACTGATGCTTAGCCAGTTGGTCCCCAGCCTCTAACAATGCTTGGGATTCTTCCATCCCAAGTGCAGGTCTCTATAGCTCTCCTTGTTGAACCATATCAGATTTCTTTTGGCCCAATCCTCCAATTTACCTAGGTCATTCTGTATCCTATTTCTACCCTCCAACATATCTACCTCTCCCCCTAGATTAGTGTCATCTGCAAACTTGCTTAGGGTCCAATCCAGTCCCTCAGCCAGTTGTTAATAAAGAAATCAAACACCACAAGCTCCAGAACTGAGTCTTGGGGCATTCCACTTGAAACCGCCTACCATCCAGATATTGAGCTGTTGACCACTACCCATTGGGCCCGACCATCAAGCCATCTTTCTATCCATCTTATTGTCCATGTATCCCATCCATACTTCTTTAACTTATAGGCAAGAATGTTGTGGGACACTGTATCAAAAATGTTGCTGAAGTCAAGGTATATCACATCTACGTATATCACATCACATCCATAACAGCTGCTATTCTGAAATAACTTTGTGACCATCTACACAATGCAACCACAATTTTGAAATAATTTTGAAATAGTGGACAGCTTATTTTGAATTTGATAAACCTCATTCTACGAGAAATAGTGCCTATTATATCAGAATAGGGACTGTGTAGGGAGGGAACACGGGCTATTTGTGTCCAAGGGCTCTTGTCTGAAATAGGCTATTTTTGTGTCCGGATGCTCTACTTTGAAATAAGTTATTCTGGAAAATTTCTTCTGGTACAGCTTATTGCAAAATAACACTGCTATGTAGACATAGCTACATTGCCCAACTTTAAGTCCTTCTGAAATTCTTTACCATCTTCTCTAGTCTTGACTAACTCATGTAATTAAGAGTTGTTCACAGATCTTAACATCTCACTGCTCCTTTCCTTTTTCACACAATAAATATATTAAAAAACAAACTCACTAAATCAATTCTTGTGACAACAAACTGCTTGTCTTCTTTCAGGTTAAAATTTGACCATTTACTCTTATTCATAAACTAGTTTATAAATCATGGAGCATTACCTCTAATCTATGAATACTATTTTCTGAACCTCTTGTGAAGGACTTGATCATAGTGTTTTGGTGGTTCAAATAGATTATATATTTGGGATCTTATATTTTATTTGCTGTTATTGTGACTCCCTCAAGTAATTCAATGCATCCGAGAGCCGTCATCACCCTCTACAGAAATGTTGTGTTTTTATAATTCTTCTTTTGAATGTTTTGCAAAAAATACACATGTACGCATCAGGACAGCTGTTTTTCAGTCTAAATGAGGCAGCGAGGGTGCCTGAGCCTGGGTTTCCCATGTCCTGGCTAGTTACCTTAACCATCCAGCTGTAGAATTCCTCTGATTTTTGCCTAGGCCCCAAAACCTTCCGCATGTGCTTGGTTTGTCAAAAATGTGCCTTTTTATTTTTTTCAAACATTCCTATGTTGTCCTTTGTCTGACTCATTCAAAAACAGAGTCAGTGAAGCAAAACTAATGAAGGAGTGTGAGGATCACTTCATGGGAAAACTGAAACTGCAATGTCTGCCCTTTCTGGGCAAGTGATCTGACAGTAGCAAATGACACTGTTCCTAAATGCCATGGCTCTATAGTTCATTCAGAATAAGATACATTTTTTTAAAAAAAGTTTTTTGGAAATCCTAGATTGAGCAGCTGTTGACATTTCAGCCTTACTCATTATCATAGCCCTGACCCACAGCCCTTGCTGACATGAGTAATCCCATTCATTTTGGTGAGACTACTTGTGTAGGAAAGGGAACCTTCCTGGAAATAAGTGAGGTGTTAAAGGTTCCAGTCCTCATATTCTTATGGAATATTGAGATTGGGGTGAGTAGGAGAGGACAGGAAAGATGGTCAGATGAGTAAGGCATTGCCTTGGGACTTGGAAGAGATGGCTTGGGCTCCTGACTTTACAACAAACTTGCTGTGTGACTTTGGGCAAGTAACTATGGCTATGGCTACACTACGAGATAAATTTGAATATATTAAAATCGATTTTATAATGCCGTTTTTTCTAAATTCAATTTTGAGTATCCTCACTTCCCACAGGCTCCCAACAAATTTGACATATTGCTTCCACACTGGAATCACCAAATATCGACTGTTGCAGCAGTGCATTGTGGGAACCTATCCCACAGTTCCCTCAGCTCTGTGTTCTGAGCCAGGAGCAACAGCGCTGTCAGTTTCCCAGGTCCAACAGCTTGGGAGACCCAGGAAACTGACAATGCAACAGCCCTGGTCAAATTCCTGGTTCCCGCTAGTACAGTAAACTCTCCATTTAATGGACTAATAGGGCTGTCCATTCTTCCCCATAGCCCCTGAAATGTTAGGGTTTACTCCTCCTCCCCTCAGACTCCCCCAACCCCAGTTCCATCCCAACTTCCCCCCAAAAATCCTCTTGAAAACAACCCCCCTGGAACACTGCCCGCCCAAAAACCCTCTTAAAAAATCCCAAACCCCAGCCACTCACTGGATCTGGTGGAAAAGCTGTTGGAACCTATAGGTTGGGTGCCTGCCCAGGGGCACCCGGCCCTGTGCCGGCTCAAGTAGCCCAGCAGCGGGGTGCCTGGCCCCATGTGTGGCTCCAGCAGCTCGGCGATGGGGTGCCTGGCCCTGTGTACGGCTTGAGCTGCTCGGTAGCGTGGTGCCTGGCCCCACTCACAGCTCAAGCTGGCCAGCAGCAGGGTGCCTGGCCCCTGCCACAGGAGTGAAGCAGCCTGGTCAGTTTCCCAGCTCCTGCTAGTAGCAGGGAGCTGAAAGCCAGGTGCAACAAGTGTAGCTTTGTGGGATAGATAGGGGACACCTGTGAAGGCAAATAAATTTGATATTAGAACGTGGCACTTCCACACTGGCCTTTAATGAACTTCTCAGTTCGAAGTTAATGCTATAACCCATCAGGTAACTGCAGTGTTGTAATTTCGAGATTAGTGCACCCCAAATTGAGCTAATGGTGTTTTCAGTGAAGACAGTCACTGGTAACGTTGAGCTAACTCTGTTAAATTTGAATTTCTCTCAAAGTGAGACACAGCTTTTGTCTCTCAGTGTCTCCATTCCTTGTCTGTCAGAAATGGATGATAAGACTTCCTGTCACCCATTGTGTGTTCACCATGTCTATTTAGTGTTAATTCTGTGGGGATGAGTTAGCCTCTTGCTCTGTATAAATGCAGTGCCTACCACAATGAAGTCTTGATCTTGGTTGATGCCTCTAGGCTCTAACATAGAAGAGATTTTTAAAAATGATATAGTGGATGGTAACCTTTTTATTTTTTCAAATCTGCCCTCTAAGGCCTTGAGGAGAGAGTTCTCTGGTCTCAATTAGCCCTACTTTTGGTACAGGCCCTGCGCAAAACAGGCCTATAACTGGGATGTCATGGGGAGTAGTTTGCCTCAGGATTGAATTACAACGTACACCTAAAAGGTGGGCAAAAAGGGTTGAAAAATGTACAGGGAAATGCACACAGCACCAAGCTCACACTGCATCTGGCACTAGCTAGTGCTATCAGCTTACTTTCTTTGATGTCCTGTCCATTAAAATGGTCAGGAGGTGTGTATTTTTCCCATCTTCTTAGTGCAAAGTCTTAGTTTTGCTTTAGCTTCATTTTTGCAGTCGGAACAATAAAATAAGCACAGCAGACAACTATGTTTCCATCACCTTTTCTGCACCTACCCATTTCCTTGTCTGCTGGCTCCAGAAATATAACATGGATGGCAAGAGCCTTCTGTCTCACAAATGTCCAGTGCTCCCATTGCCAGGATGAGAAGAAGAAGCAGTAAACAAATAATACTCTGAAAAGGGGACAAGAGTTTGTTGAGTGGCACACAGTGACAGACCAACTGTGGGTTCTGTTCTGGAAAGCAGACAGCTAGTGAGTGGGACAAAGAAAGAACAGTCTAGCGGGACAAAGATAGACCTCTAGGTACAGAAAGGCTGTGTCTACACTAGAGAGTTTTGTCAACAGAATGCTGTCGACAGTAGTGCAGTGTAGACACTTCTGTCCACAGAGATGGCTTCTGGTTGCTGGGCAGCCCTCTTTGCAGGGCTGCCATTCTGCTTTCCGGCAGCAGAGGGCAGTGCAGTCTGGCAGTTCTCTGTCAACAGAGCAAGCTGTGGGTAGATGCAATCTGTCGACACAGTGCGGTCGCGATTTCCCTGTCCACAGTAACTTCTGTCGACAGATGCTTCTAGTGTGGACATAGCCAGGGTGTATAAACAAAGAAGCAGTGAGTGTAAATAGGCAGCCATACTGACTGTGAAAGCATGTGAAAGCAGAGACACAGAGAAACAGCTTACTCTGCACTGAGGATCTATAGCCAGTAGAGGGAGTCCAGGTGCAGCCAAAGCAATGTGTGAAGTGCACATCCGGCAGAGGGTGATCAAACACAGATAGTGCATAGTTAAGCCCTGCCCTCTGGCCCGTGGAACAGACAGCTTGCAGGAGGCATGAAGTCTACCAGGAGAACAAAGAAATGGCACTTTTTGTAACCAGTGTTGGTGAGTCAATGTCCTCTGGTAACCATGAGTGGTGCACCTCAAACATCTTGAGCAATTTTAACCTGCAACCTCTTTCTGGATGGACAAGTTTCAGCCTTGCTGATAGTGATCGGTCCAAAGGAGTACAGACTGCTGCATGACTGTGGTTTCCAACTATGCCTGGAACAGCAATTAGTGCAGCAATGCAGAAACATGTTTCTGCTACTCCAGCACTCATCACAGAACAGTGGTAGTTTCATCAGAGACAGCAAAGTGGAGAGTCAGGAACACAGTTTGTTTGTGCCGTACATTCATTCTCAGAACATTGTCAATGTGTACAAGAATGGATTTTAGAATCACAGACTCATAGAGCGCTAGAACAGGAAGGGACCTCAAGTAGTCATTGAGTCCAGTTCTCTGCCCTCTTGGCAGGACCAAACACCATCTAGATCATCTCCGATAGGTGTCTGTCTAACGTGCTCTTAAATCTCTCCAGCACTGGAGATTCCACAACCTCCCTAGGTAACTTATTCCAGTGTTTAACCACCCTGACAGTTAGGAAGTTTTTCCTAATGTCTAATCTAAACCTCTCTTGCTGCAGTTTAAGCCCATTGCTCCTTATCCTATCCTCAGAGGCCACGGAGAACAATTTTTCTCCCTTCTCCTTGTAACCCTCTTTGAGGTACTTGAAAACCACTATCATGTCCCTTCTAAGTCTTCTCTTTTCTACACTAAACAAGCTCAGTTCTTTCAGTCTTCCCTCACAGCTCATGTTCTCTGGACCTTTAATCATTCTTGTTGCTCTTCTCTGGACCTTTTCCAATTTCTCCACATCTCTTTTGAAATGTTGTGCCCAGAACTGGACATAATACTCCAGTTGAGGCCTCATGAGTGCTGAGTACAGCAGAAGAATGACTTCTTGTGTCTTGCTCACAATACTCTTTTTAATACATCCCAGAACTATGTTTGCTTTTTTGGTGACAGTATCACACTGTTGACTCATATTTATCTTTTTGTCCACAATGACCTCTAAGCCCCTTTCCACAGTGCTCCTTCCCAGACCATCACTCCCCATTCTATATGTATGAAGCTGATTGTTTATTCCTAAATGGAGTACTTTGCATTTGTCCTTATTAAACTTCATCTTGTTTACCTCAGACCATTTCTCCAGTTTGTCCAGATTATTTTGAATTATGACCCTATTCTTCAAAGCAGTTGCAACCCCTTCCAGCTTGGTATCATCTGCAAACTTAATAAGCGTACTCTCTATGCCTGTATCAAAATCATTGATGAAGATACTGAATAGAACTGTCCCAAAACAGATTCCTGCAGAACCTCACTTTTTATGCCCTTCCAGTGTGACAGAGAACAATTAATAACTACTCTCTGAGAATGGTTATCCAGCCAGTTATGCACCCACCTTATAGTGGCTCCATCTAAGTTGTATTTGCTTAGTTTATGAATAAGAAGATCACACGAGACCTTGTCAAATGCCTTACTAAAGTCTAGGTATAACACATCCACCGCCTTTCCCTTATCCACAAGACTTGTTATCCTGTCAAAAAAAGGTATTAGCTTGGTCTAGCATGATTTATTCTTTATGGATCCATGCTGTCTGACACCTATCACCTTATTTTCTTCTTCCAGATGTTTGCAGATGAATTCCTTAATTATTTGCTCCATTGTCTTTCCAGGCACAGAAGTTAAACTGAGTGTCTGTAGTTTCCTGGGTTGTTCTTTTTTTCCCTTTTTATAGATGGGCACTATGTTTGCCCTTTTCCAATCTTTTGGAATCTCTCATGACTTCCAGGACTTTTCAAAGATGATAGCTAAAGGGTCAGAAACCTCCACTATTAGCTCCTTAAGTATTCTAGGATGCATTTAATCAGGCCCTGGTGACTTGGAGACATCTAATTTTTCTAAGTAATTTTTAACGTGTTCTTTATATATTTTATCCTCTAGACCTACCCCCTTCCCACTACCATGCATTATGTTAGGCATTTCTGCATTGGACTTCTTGGTGAAGACTGAAACAAAGAAGTCATTAAGCACCTCTGCCATTTCCAAGTTTCCTGATATTGTTTCTCCCTCCTCATTAAGTAGTGGGCCTACGCTGTCCTTGGTCTTCCTTTTACTTCTAATATAGAATTACTTCTTGTCACCTGCATCTGACGAAGTGGATCTTTGCTCACGAAAGCTTATACTCATGCATTTCAGTTAGTCTATAAGGTGCCACAGGACCCCTCATTGCTTTTGCAGATCCAGACTAACACGGCTACCCCTCTGATTCTTGTTAACCCTTATGTCTCTAGCTAATTTGAGCTTGTTCTGTGCCTTGGCCTTTCTAATCTTGCCCCTGCATACACACTTTGTTTGCTTTTATACACCTTTTGTAATTTTTCCTACTTTCCTCTTTTTATACAACACCTTTTTGATTTTGAGATCATGCAAGATCTCCTGGCTAAGCAAAGTCAGTCTTTTACCATACTTTCTAGGTTTCCTATCCAGTGGTTTAGTTTGCTTTTGGGTCCTTAATTACGTCCCTTTGAAAAATGGCCAACTCTTCTCAGTTGTTTTTTCTCTTAATCTTGCTTCCCAAGGGACCTCACCTCCCAGCTCTCTGAGTTTACCAGAATTTGCTTTCCTGAAATCCACTGTCTCTATTTTGCTGTTCTCCCTTTCACTATTGCTCGGAATCATGAACTCGATAATGTTATGGTCACTTTTTCCCAAGCTACTTTCCACTTTCAAATTCTCAACAAGATCCTTCCTATTTGTTAAAATCAAATCTAAAACTGCTTCCCCCCAATAGCTTTTTACACATTCTGAAATAAAAAAAATTGTCATCCAGGCAGTCCAAAAACTTTCTGGATATTCTGTGTCTCACTGTGTTAGTTTCCCAATATATGTCTGGATAGTTGAAGTCCCCCATCAACATCAAGTCCTGTGTTTTGGATAATTTTGTTAATTGTTTAGAGAAAGTCTCATCCACCTCTTCTCCCTGGCTAGGTGGTCTGTAGTAGACCCCTATCACAACGTCACCTTTTTTTATTTTACTCCTTTTCGCTTATCCCAGAGACTCTCAACATGTCTGTCTCTTGCATCCATCTCCACCTCAGTCCTGGTGTGCACATTTTTGATATATAACACCTCCTCCCTGTTTACCCTGCCTAACCTTCCTGAGTAAGTTGTACACTTCTATACCAATATTCCAATCATGCATGTTATCCCACCAAGTTTCTGTGATACCAATTACATCATAATTGTGTTTATTAGGATTTCAAGTTCTTCCTGCTTGTTACCCATGCTTCTTGCATTTGCATATAGGCATCTAAGATACTGACCTGCTTTTGACCCCGACTTCTGCCTAGTCCCTCTTTTTTCCCTGCTATTATAGCCCATGATCCCTCCCATTTCCAACCCAACTCCCAGGTCTCCAGGTTTTGTACTTACCTGTGGGCTTTTGGTCACCTGTCCCCATTGAACCTAGTTTAAAGCCCTCCTCACTAGGTTAGCCAGATTCGCTCCAAATATATCTTTCCTATTTCTCAAAAGGTGAATTCCATCCCTGCTTAGCAGTCTTTCATGGAACAGCATCCTGTGAACAAGGAAGCCAAAGTGCTCCTGGTGACACCAGCCTTGCAGCCAGGCTTTCACCTGCAGAATGCACCTGTCTCTGCTTGGGCCCCTACCCTGGACAGGAAGAATCGAGGAGAACACCACCTGCAGTCCCAGCTCCTTCACCTGTACTCCCAGAGCCCTGTAGTCATGCTTGATCTGCTCAAGGCTGCCCCTTGCAGTATCATTCGTGCCCACATGGATGAGTAGCATGGGGTAGTAGTCAGTAGGCTGGATAATCCTCGACAACACTTCCGTAACATCTTGGATACGGGCTCTTGGCAGCTGCCAGTGTCCACCCTGAGCCATCTCCACCTCCACTGATGGTGTATCTGTACTCTTTTGTGGTGGTACAGCTACCTTAATGTCAGCTATCTCCACATGAATAGTGTCCAGGAATTGCTCGTGAGGTCTAATACTCCTAAGCCTACCTACCTCTTCCTGTAGCTCTGCCACCTGCTTCCTGAGAGATTCTACCAGAAGACACCATACACTGTGGATGGTCTCCCCAGCTTGGACTTGCAAGTGGGAATTGCAAGTCACAGTCCCTGCAAAACCACACCAGGGTCTGGGTAGAGGCATCCATGGTCAGGAGGCCTGTCTGATTCCGCATGTAGGTGGAGGAGACAGGAGCAGTGCTGGCACACGTTATGGGTCATCCTAACCATAGTGGAACCCCACTGTCAAACTGCCTCTTGAAACAGACATGTCTGCAGGCCCCTGCCTGCTTCGCTCCCCTGATCACCCTGGCTCTGGCTTTTAAAGCCCGCAAACCTCAGTCAGGCCTCCCCGTTGTTAGTCACACAGGAGAAGGCTGATTCTGAGGCTGGCCAAAGGCAATCAAGGGATCAAAAAGATTCCCCCCACTCCCCGACACACAATCCCAACTGCCATGGTAACTGAAACTGAAATCACCTGCTATCAGAAATGAAAATGTAAACAATCAGGCAAACTTAATGTGGTAGTTTGGGATACAGCTTTTTTTCTGTAAAAGTTCTAGACAATGCAAAAACAGAACTAGCTCTCCTCTCACCTCCTGCTCTAAACTCCCTCCTGTTTGCAATCATCTGTTTTCAAGCTCCCTGATCACTTATTAGCAGGCTTTATAGGCTCTGGCCTTCCTGATTGGTAGCCCTGCCCCCTGGGTATGGCTCAACCACTGAGCAGAGAGTTCTAGATTTCAAACCCTAACTGGCAGCCTCAGCACATGGTCTTTCAAACAAACAAAAAGCTCAGCACATGGATCTCCAAACACACACAGCAAACAGTCAAACAAGCCCAGTACACAGTCACAAGTAACCCGCAAGCACAAACACACACACTGCAGACAGCCACTTACCCCAAGGTCCTGTGTTCTCTTCCTCCTTCACCTGGAGAGCACCCTTCTCAAAACTCCCTCCTGTTTGCAATCTCCTGTCCATCTTGAAATGGAGCTGCTGTTTTCTGCATCTACTTATCACCAGACTTTGTCACAAATTCCTCAGAAAGAAACCTTCATGTTTGGGAGACTTACACCAGAGAACAGTTGGTCCCAAAATTGATATTCCAGGTGAAACTTCAACTAAAAGGACAATCAGATGTTTTACTCTTGAACATCCTTGAAGAAAAGCATTCACTATTATTTGGTAGTCCTTCGCTTGAGCAATTCAACGGGAATTGGACTAAAGTCCTATAATCCTATCCTCCAAAGCACGCACAACTCTTCCCCCCGACCCCAATTTGGTATCATCTGCAAAATTTATAAACATTCTCTCTCTGTCATTACTTAAATACTTGAAGATATTGACTGGAATTCATCCCAAAATTGATCGCTGTGGAACCTCACTCCTTGTTATACTCTTTCAGCTTGACTGTGAAGCAGTCAAGAAATTGATAACTACTCTCTGGGAACAGTTATACAACCAGTTATGCACCCACCGGATTGTAGCCCCATCTATATTGGCTCTCCCTAGTTTATGTGTAAGGAGGTAATGCAAGACTGTATCAATTGTTTTACTAAAATTTAAGTATACCACATCTACTGCTTACCCCTTATACGCAAGATTTGTTATCCTATTAATGAAAATGCTTGAGATGGTTTGTTCCTTACCAATCCATGCTGACTGTTACTTATCACCTTATTATTTTCTAGATGTTTGCAAATTGATTTCTTAATTCTTTGATCCATTATTTTTCCTAACACAGAATTTAAGCTAACTCGTTTCTAACTTCCTAGGTTGTTCCTATTTCCCTTTTAATTGAGGAGCACTGTATTTGACCTTTTCCAGTCTCCTGGAATCTCTCTCCAGTCTTCCATGACGTTTCAAAGATGAAGTGAAGTGAAGATGAGCTAATGGCTCAGATACTTCCTGAATCAGATCCTTAACATTGTAGGCTGCATTTAATCAGATAGCTCAGTAGTTAGAGCACTGTGGCCTTGTAAACCCAGGGTTATGAGTTCAGCCCTTGAGGGGGCCCTTCAAGGCTGTGGAGCAGGTGAGAAAAATGTAAAAAAAAAAGTATTAGTCAGGGATGACACTAGGTCCTGCCTGCTGACAGGGTAGAGGGGATTACAAAGGGGACAGTTGCAAAGGGGCCCAGAGCTTCGACTGCTACTGTTTTGTCTCCTTTGAAAGGCCGGTCTCCTTTGAACTACTGTGGCAGCACTGATCTGCCACTCTGTGCAGCTGTGACGGAGTGTGTGGGAGCACCAATGCTATGATCTCAGCGATGCTAATGAGTGATACTGGGGCTGACGCTCTAGGCCCCACCCCTTCACCCCTTCTTCCTTGAGTCCTATCTCTTCCAAGGACACAGAGCTGGGGCCCCTCTCATCTTCTCCCAGGGCCTGGGTTGGCTGTTGTCTCCAGTGATTGTGGCATGTATTTTGTATAAGAAAAAAGGATCTCCTCAATTTTAGATTTGGATCATATTTGTGCAGTTATCCTGTATTGTGGTAACACCTAGAAGCCCCAGTTGTGGATCAGAACTCCATTGTGCTAGGCTCTATACAAGCACAGAACAAAAAGATCATAGAATCATAGAATTCTAGCACTGGAAAGGATCTCAGGAGGTCATCTAGTCCACCCCCCTGCCTAAAGCAGGATCAACACCAACTAAATCACCCCGGCCATGACTATGTCAAGAAGGGACTTAACCTCCAGGAATGGAGATTCCACCACCTCTTTTGGTAACGCATTCCAGTGCTTTGCCACCCTCCTGGTGAAACAGTTTTTCCTAATATTGAACCTACACCTCTCCCTCTGCAGCTTCAGGCCATTGCTCCTTGTTCTACCATCTGTCACCACTGAGAACAGTCTTTCTCTCTCCATCCTGTTTAGAGCCCCCTTTCAGGAAGTTGAAGACTGCTATCAAATCACCAAAGATGTTTCCTGGCCTAATGAGCTTACACTCTAAGGCTGTGTCTACACTCGGCCAAAATTTCAAAAGGGCCATGCTAATGGCCAAATCAGAGAATACTAATGAGGTGCTGAAATGAATATTCAGTGCCTCATTAGCATGCTGCTGGCCATGACACTTCAAAAGTGCCACGTTTTGATCATATGTGGCTCATTTACATAGGGCCCTTTTCGAAAGGACCCAGCAAACATCAAAATCCCCTTATTCCTATCAGCTGTACGGGATCCCTATAAGGGATTTCAACATTGGCTGGGTCCTTTTGAAAAGAGCCGCATGCGATCAAAACGCGGCAATTTCGAAGTGCTGCAGCTGGCAGCATGCTAATGAGGTGCTGAATGTTCATTTCAGAACTTCATTAATATTCTCTGATTTGGTCATTAGCATGGCCCATTTGAAATTTTGGCCCAGTGTAGACACAGCCTAAAAGACAATAGGTGGATATAACAGATGGAGCAGCATAAGATAACAGTGAGAAAAAACTGGTTAGCACGAAAGTCTAACTGTTTCTCTAGCTGCCAACAACAGGACTGCTGACTTCTAAAGATTGAGAATAAAAAAGCTCTGACACATCCAGCTGGCAGCATCCTTGAAGTGTTCCTCTAGCCCAGAGACTTGACATGCAGGGGGCAGTTGGCTACAAGAGAAAACTATGCACTGATACTCTACCCAGTGTACACAAAGGATCAGGCAAAACAGGTTTCAAAACAAGTGGTCTGCTGGCTAGAACTGCTGAGCTATATTTGTCTGGCACTTATATTTTCTTTGCTGTTGGTGGTTTGTATCTCAAATAGGAAGTGCAAAGTGGAACATTCATTTGAGAAAGAACAAATGGAAAACTCATCTGGAAGAACTGAAGCCTTGGTGAAAGGAGCCCACTATGGTAGTGTCAAAGTACCCTTACCTACTGATTTTTATTGTTATGGTGTTATCTCACTCACAGTGCACTATATATCTAGAGATACAGGTGTATAGATGCCAAGGTGTGTACTTAACACCCAGACAGTTGAAAAAATCAGTGGAGTGATGTCAGCAAGATAATTTGATGATAAATTCTTTACATTCTTAATTTATTTCATTTTTGTGTGCAGGGAGAGAACTATGGCCAGCATAGTTACAGGAGATATAATTTTCTGAAGGTTCATCCAGTAATGTTCTAATAGCTAGAAGATGGAGAGAAGGATTTTTACTCTTACACTCGCATCTTGTGTGATCTTGGACAAGTAATTTAGCCGCTCTTTGCCTCAGCTCCCCCCATCTGAAAATGGGACTAATCTGATTTCTTTACCTCAGAGAAGAGTGGAGCATATGTACATTAAATGATTGAACATGTTGGAAAATGGAGACAGTTATCTTTTTAATTATTTCTTATAATTTTTTGCATGTGTGTACACATTACCCTTTTTTGGCAGAGACAAGTGGGGGAGACGATTACTCAAAGTATATCATGGGAAGGACTGGGAAGAGGAAGAAAGAAGGAATAGCTCTAGCCTTTCTTGTAGCAGCACCAAAGCAAGCCTCTTCCACTCCTACATCTTGCAGCATAGGCCATTGATGACCATTTGCCAGTGTCTTGTAGGCCCCACTCCCAAAAAACAGTTGGGTTTGAGGAGGGGATTGAAGAACGGGAAGGTAGCAGAAGTCTTGCAGATCATTTTGGGAGAATGTTTTCCATGAGTTAATGAGAAGTCTGTTAGAAGGTGGGAAGTTGTCTGTGAGAGAAGCAGACATAGGCTACGTCTACACGTGAAGCCAACATCGAAATAGCCAGGCTATTTCGATGAGTAACATCTACACGTCCTCCAGGGCTGGCAACGTCGATGTTCAACTTCGACGTTGCGCGGCACCACATCGAAATAGGCGCTGCGAGGGAACGTCTACACGCCAAAGTAGCCCACATCGAAATAAGGGTGCCAGGCACAGCTGCAGACAGGGTCACAGGGCGGACTCAACAAGCCGCTCCCTTAAAGGGCCCCTCCCAGACACAGTTGCACTAAACAACACAAGATCCACAGAGCCGACAACTGGTTGCAGACCCTGTGCCTGCAGCATGGATCCCCAGCTGCCGCAGCAGAAGCCAGAAGCCCTGGGCTAAGGGCTGCTGCCCACGGTGACCATAGAGCCCCGCAGGGGCTGGAGAGAGAGCATCTCTCAACCCCTCAGCTGATGGTCGCCATGGCGGACCCTGCTATTTCGAAGTTGCGGGACGCGCAACGACTACACGGTCCCTACTTCGACGTTGAACGTCGAAGTAGGGCGCTATTCCTATCCCCTCATGGGGTTAGTGACTTCGACGTCTCGCCGCCTAATGTCGAAGTTAACTTCGAAACAGCGCCCGGCGCGTGTAGCCGTGATGGGCGCTATTTCGAAGTTAGTGTCGCTACTTCGAAGTAGCGTGCACGTGTAGATACGGCTATAGTCACCAATTTGTATGAGCACTGTGAATCCAACACTATGACTAGATGTGCAATATGCATACTTAATACATATTCGTAAGTATATGTAGGGTGAAATGCTGTAAGAGAATTCTCTATATGGAGTTTGTATGCCTGGAGGAGATTATTTTAAAATTTATGGTGTCTTTGTGGCCTCCTGATTCTGGCTGCCCCAAGGCCTGGAGAGCTCCCTGGCATAACTGAGACAGACATGGAGACCTGGATAAATTACGGGACCTGGCCCTGGCTGGATCAGGCTGCTTGGTAGGTCCTTGTTAGCTTCTGCCCTTTTGTGTGGCAAAAAGGGAGTGAGGCTGACAATCTTATTCCTGATAATTGTAACAGTTCACTTCTACCTATTCTATTGAAGAAGATGGTTTAATAAAGACAATGGTTTAGATTGTATGTAGCTGATAAAGAATATTCTATGCTTACATTATATTTTTGTGTCTTGAAATATTTCTTTTCCTAATTCAGTGCTCGCTGTTGTAGAACAACCATATTTACTTTGTCTTGCCTTTTTAATAAAAACAAACAAACAAAATCCAACCCCCCCCCAAAAAACCCCTTTTTCAGAGATTGATTACTGATGCCTGCCTTCTTTCTGACTTTAAAAGCTTCCTGGAACAATTTTTTTTTCTCTCCCATATTATTCAGTCAGCTGCTGTAACTTGTCTTATAGGACAGACAGCAGAACTTTGCTTTTTGTAAGCAATTCTTTGAGTGCACATCACAAACTTAATACTGAAGTACAATTTGTGGGTTTTTTTTCTGAAAATAGGCAGCTTAAAACATAATTATTAACTTAACAAAGCAAGGCAAGAGCAGCATTCAAAGAATTCTTGTTTGAAGTAACTGATAATCCTTTAATTGCTACTTCTCGGTAAAATTCAGAATATGTTAGAGAAAGCCTTTATTTAAAAATGCCACATGCACATCAAAGATGCTTTCCTTGTCTTTTATACAGTAGCTTTCTTTCAAGTAAAGAAACACTCACATAGAAATGGAAAAGCAATTCCACTGTACTCTGAAGTCAGTTCATTTCTGTTCTAAAATAAATGCTGGTTTTGGCAGCCTGTAGATGGAAACGTGTTTAACATTGGAAAGGTGAATTGCCATTGCAGCAGGAACTGGAAGCGGGTGTCAGCATTAGGGAATTATTGTCTACTCTTTTGTGAGTGGCTCCTTGTTAAAGAGTTTTGAACTAGCTGTTGCCAAAGTTTAGTACAATGTTTTGCTCTCTTTCATCCATTGATCTTTGTGAAAATATGATGCCAGGGAAACTAGCCTTATAATAAAAATGCATGCGAATACATAGTTTTAAGTATTCATCAGGCAAGATAATACTTTGTTGTTAGCAGAACAGTCCACTTAGCTTCCTGAAGAGCAACTTCATCATTTTGGTCTGGTGAAAAAAGACAGGAAATTTCAAGGAGGGGAAATTACAATGAGCGTTGTTAGTTTTTTCAGTTGAGATTTAGCACAGCATCTGACTGTCACCTATGTAGTACATTACTTTCTTGGAGTCTACAAACCTGCCTAATAGAGAATGGCTATAAAACATCATACGGATTAAGCTGTTTTCTATAGATTTAGTCTACAAACCTGGAGCACTGAATAGAGCACAACCTTTGTGCATGTTTTTGAATCACTCAGTATAATTACAGAGGAGGGAATATAATTGTATATTCAAATCTAGAAATATTTTTTCCTAAAAAACATAGAGAAGAGTTGTTTTTTTATGAAATTCAATAGGTCTTTTTTCTATAAAGGGACAGCAGGAACCATTGAGGGTTTCAGTGAAATGCTGAATATTATAGATCATGAAATTCAGTGTGACTCTAATTCAGAAGAATGTTTAGTACACTTCTATATTATACACTCCCTCACTGTGATGTACAGATTACATACATGGCACATCTTCCCTAGCATGCATATAAAGCAAGTGGTCAGTGAGGTCGTGCTTAAGCACATAAAGACATGCCAAAGCCTTTGGTACGTACCCTGCAGGAATCTCCGTGCCTCCTTCATCTAGACTGCAGTTTTCAACAGGGTAAGTGTCCTGCTGATGAGACTCTGGCAGCTCCAGAAGTGAGGAGTTGCTGGGGCCTTTGTCTGCCACAGAGAGGATTGTTGGGGAGGGAGAAAATTGCTGTTAAAGCCTTTCCTCATTGTCTCCCTGTTGGGGCCTTTCAGTGCTGAGTGTATTTATGGCTAATACCCTACAAACTGCCACTAGAGATGGGGATAACTTATGGGACCTGTCCCCTGGCTGCATCAGGCTGCTTGGTAGGTCTTTGTAGTTATTCCTGTGCTTACCTATTTCCTTTAATAAGGATGTTTTCCTGAACTGGGGTCTGTAGAGACGACTTTCCTTTCCCCCTTTTTCCTCACCTGATTTTTTAATCTTGACACCACACTTCTTTGTAAATTACTACAGTGCTTGTCTGGTATGATGTGTTCATTTAGTTGTGTTCTCTGCATCCCTTCAGTGGGTTGTAGTTTCTTATACTTGTATTGGAAGATCTTGGGGGTAGGGACTCTCTTGTATGTCTCACAGCTGGAACAATGTGGTAAGGAGGGACCTCTAGGTGTTATGTAATTGCCAAAAGGCAGACTCAAACCTGGGACCTCTGGAGCTTAGTACATGAGTGTCTATAGTTTGAGTTAAAAGCCAGCTGCCTGTCAGCTAGGGCTGCAGAGGAAGTTCATTCTTGTTCTATGTGAGTGGTCTAGGTGCCCCTAAATGGGACAGTGAACCACACTACCACACAGCTTGGAACCTTATGTTTCATCATCATTTTACTTGTAAAAAACTGCTTGTTGGGGATTGAATAGGTTGGGCATGCAGGCGAATAACCTGGCATGTGACATTGTGACCCTGGGGTGGCTGTGAAAGAACAACAACATAAGAATGTTAAATTCCTTTCAGTTAGGTGTGCTGGCCTGTGAGCAGAACAGTTGACCAGGTGTTCCTAGTTCCACCCTTTGCTTGTTGTTACTAACTAAAGCAAACTCAGGAAGGAACATTTCCCCCACTTCAAAATAAATGAGCAAGAAGTTCCTCTTAATAATCAGACTGGGGAGCTCTGTGCTGTTGCGATAGAACCAGCTAGTGAGAGGAAGTAGGAGGTGTTCTGAGACCATGAGTGGGGGTGTCTGGAGCTGAGCACCAGACCAAGGGGGCTCCCTGCTAGATAGTGGTTCTTACAAATCTTGGGCCTGTCTGAGCCATGAAGACTGTCAGAGGGATTAGACCCACTGGATGGGCTGGTTATCTGTTTGCTTCTTGCCTGAACATAAGGAAATTTTGGGGAGGAATTTTCAACTGGTCTAACTTTCCCCTCACTGAAGTCATTAGGAATTTTGCCACTGGCTATAATGGGACTGGAGTTAAGTCAATGATGATTGCTGTTGCAAAAGGTGCCATTTTAAATCCAAGGAGCCTAGGACAGAATGAATCTGCAAGCCAGGTATCTTTTTGTGTTTTGTTTAATTGGGGCATCTCTGCTCATGAACTTGCCGCATGCTTTTCTTGCCACTTTACCTTCTGGAAATGCTGCATGCATGCTTCCTTTCAGCCCAGCATCCTCACGTCATCTGCCTGGCCTCAGAAGTTACTCTATGGGCTGTCATAACATCCTCCTTGTGAGGGGGCAAGCCCCATGACAAAGAAGGCGAACACTTGAGAAAAGAAGTTAATTCTTTTCCCCAAGCTTCAAACACTAGCCTGGTAGCATAGATATCAGCATCAGGGAAACAGAAGGATTGAAAAATGGAACAGAAAGTAACATTTATTACACTATAAAATGTGACCTTGGAAATGTGCATATCAATTAACTAGCATCTGCCAAGAAGTTTTTCTACAAACGGAAATCTAAAAAGCGTGTGGAATCTTTTTTCCCCTTTTTGGAAATGGATGGCTGGATGCCCACATGAACATTATATCTCTCCCAGAAATGTGTATTTTTATTCTTGTATCTGATTTACCAAGATGAAATTAGCCTTGTGCAAAAACATGATTGGGAGCCAAGGAGAATTAAGGGAGTGGGGAGAGTATCTGCCGTTAAAAATCTGAGTTAGTACATTTCAGATGTAGGTGAGGCTCACACAGAGAGAGCAGCCCAATTGTCCCCATAAAATTTCCCAAACCCTCAGATCTCTGATTGCATCTATCACTGGGGTGAAGACGTCTACAGCATGTCAAGCAAGAGGTAAATGAATTCTCTGAAAGATCAGAGCAATAGCCTGATACAGTCAGGTTACAGGAAGTAATGCAGAGCTTTGGATGAGAATTTCCCTGCCCTGTGTATGGAATGTGCATATACCCACTGTATATTCAGACTTGCTTGTCCTTTGCAGATTGGTTCTGCATGTTTTTGCATTACAGCTACATTGAGCTTTGTGATAGAAGTGAATTTCAGGGATTTGGCACATCGCGGGAAAGGAGACAGGAGGTCAGTCCTTCAAATGATGATGGCTTTCCTCAGGAACCAGGGAAAGAAGAGACATTAAAGTGAATTGGGATCATTCAGTCTGCTTATGATTATTTAGATCTATCAGTTTAATGCAAGGCAAAATGAATTGAAATGAACAAACAAAACTGATGATCACTTGAATGAAAAGGTCTTGCTTATTTATATAGCTCACTTTTTCAAACACTATACATTTTTGTTAAGCTATTTCTCAAGAACAGGAGGGGAAAATCTGCAGCATTTGTTAAATCATTAAATGGGATTTCATTGCCTGGATTCTAAGGGGATGTTAGCCACTTTTCCTGGTTTGATGACCACAGGTTGATGCCTTATGACCACAAGACATAATTTAATGGATTGAACTATATGTCAGTCACCACGGTAACTAGGCCAAGTGGAAGTTCCACCTTATTTTTATGTGGATAATTCTACCTTAATTTGTTGTCATGGTAAAATAAGTTGGACCATTCCAATTTTTCCATGCATTTCTAATAAAATACATTGCATAAAAATCTTGCAAAGTAGTTACATCTTGCCATGGATGGATTTTTAGCTTACCTGCCTCCCACTGTCCCATTTTTTTTAAAATGCATACTGGCCTCTTTGCTCTACTCAGGAAGAAGTGAACATGCTTCATATTCCTCTGCCAGTTTATCTGATTAGGTTAAAAGTTTGGCAGAAATATTTGTTATTCACAATGCAAAGATTGCCAATTTTATTTTAAATAAGAGCAACTCTATCCTGGAACTTTATTTACTTACTAAATCCATTTATTTATTGTTTCTTTGTGAGAGATGAATCCCAAAGGAAACTTGTGATGAGAGAAGGAAGGGAGAAATTGGTTTTGGAGGGATTTAAATAAGAATAGTTTGATTTGGGTACTCAGACTTATAGCAAGCTGTAAACTGATTAAAAGTTTAATTCATGTGTCTTCATGACTCCCCTATGAGATATAGCATGGCTATATTCCCCATCTGTAAACAAAGGGGAAATGAGTCACAGGGATGCACAATTGGTCGATCTTCACTTGCTTCATCCCCAAAAGAGAAATATGTAGCATAAAGCCCATGAAACCTCAGCCTGTACCTTTATGATACTAACATAGGTAAAACAGACACCCATAGCATTCCACAGAGAAGTAATTGGAGAAGGAGCACAAAATTCTTTATAGGAATGCAGCCTGAAGGTGCTGTAAGGAAGTAAGACAATTCCCATCCCGAGTGTAGGGCTGACATTTTCCTACTCATCACAAATATATTTTTGATGATAAAAGAGGTGGTATTTTATGAAAACTTGCATATCTGTCATCAATGAACTGAGACTCGTAACGTTACAGAAATTGTGCAACAGCAGTTTATCTGTAATGAAAATATATACTCTGCCACTGGGAAAGTTAGTATCCTCTGGCTTTATCTTCTACATGCAGCAAATTCTAGTCCTGCAAGTCACACCTATACAACTTGATGTTTTTTCAAACTGTTTAATTTCTGAAAATGTTTTTGGTTCATTTAGAAAAATTCCCCTTCACTTTTCCCTTCCTTCTCTGCTTCTTTTTGAGATCACAGGGGGACCTCATGACTACTTTCTGACTTGTGGCACCTTATAGACTAACAGATATTTTGGAGCATAAGCTTTCATGGGCAAAAACCCGCTTTGTCAGACAAAGTGGGCCTTTGCCTATGAAAGTGTATGCTCCAAAATATCTGTTAATCTATAAAGTGCCACAGGACTTCTTGTTGTTTCTGAAGATACAGACTAACACGGCTATCTCTCTGATACCTTCTGACCAGTGTTCTTGCTCTGTGGTGAAAAAAATCCTAAAAAAGAATACAATTTTTGTAGATTTATACAAATCAGACATAAAAAAACCCCACCAAGTCTTCCAAAATGAGAGAAAGCAACAAGACCAAAATGTCCCTTGCCCCAATCCTACTGTGCAGGATGTGAATCCTAGTCCTATATCCCTAAAAGACTAGGGATAAGGATGTAGGGCTTTATGTAGGTTGATGGCCCTTGATGGAGCTGGACAATTATCAGGGTCTTCCTGGCACCTCTCCCTCTCACATGCTACGTGCCCAAGTAAAACCTAGACCAAATCTACTAGCCTGAAGTATACTGAAGTTATTCAGTGTAGGGGTGGGTTTACTATTGCAATGTGTAAATAGACATAAACTCAGCTTCACTTTTCAAGGCTGGCTGTTGGGGGTGGGGGACAAAAGTAATCTTTTCAACTGGTGTATAAATGGCACCAATTTAATGTAGAAATCAATGTGATACAATAGAAACATAGAACTCGTTATAGCTCTGGTCATGTAATGCTGTTCAAGTCAAGGGCACTGCTCCCAGTACATAAAGTTAAGCCTGGATGTAAGTGTTTGCAGGATCAGTGCCCATGTCATTTTTTACAGAATCAGCTTTCAGACCAGAAAGGCAATTATACTGAGGGAGAAGAAAATTCACCAGCCATAAAAATTAGACAGAAAAGACCTAGGTCTTTGTACATTCCTCTTTCTATGTAGGATTAGGGCTTACACTATTTTCTCTAGTACTGAATCCAATCCAATTTTAACATAATTTCAGCATTTTTAGAGGGACTTATCCCACTAGGAAAATATGGTGGATAATTAGTGTTAATTTTCCTTAACTCGGTATTACCCCATCACTGCTAGATGGATCTATTTTGTATTCACACCCAGCTTTCATTTGTGGTAGCCCTTTCAGTTAAGATAAAAACCTTTTCAGAAGAGTTGGCAAATGGTTAAAGATTCTTTCTTCTTTTCTTGCTTTATTCCCTACTCAGTCCACCTGGGCCTATGTTTATTGAATTCTATACATTGTCAAGACAGTATTTATAAATGGAATTTAACTGTAGGTGAGCTGTACAAATGTAATAATATTACCTAACTGTTGTTTAATTTTGAAGGCTCAGTCCATGACAACAGGGCTCATACTGGACAGTTCAAGCTGAATTACCCATTATTACTCCCAAAGTTTACAATTAAACTATCGATCAAAGCTGGCAGAGAATTCTCCTGCAATCTGAGTCTACTCCATGAGTGTGTCAGACACAGGCGTGCAGACATGGGGGAAAGAGAAACCTGAAAGCAGCCTTCAGCTAATCCTCTTAGTGCTAACTAGGCTTGGTGCAGCAATGATTATGTATCATGCTTATGTAGTTTTAATAGTGTGGGTCCTATGCAATTTGCGACCTCTATTTCTGCCCAGGAGCACTGGCACTTAACAGGTTCGGATCCATGGGGAACCAGCTTTGGCTTTTTAGGCTTCTTCAGACACTGCCGAATGCATCTTTTCTGGGGAATTCCACAATAAAATGACTGTTATTTATCATTACAAACCTCTTTATCATTTAGTCAATAAACGGCCTCTCTTTCTCACTTTTTTTTTTTCCATGGTGTGCTCAGAGTCAGAAATCTGTATTAGTCTCTCCTGGCCTGAAGGCAAGAGATGTCAAAAGCTAAATCATGATCTGCCCTGGCTTTCTGGCTAAATTGTGTATGAAGGCCTGAGGCAAAAAGGTGCACATGCTCATTATTTGAAACAGAATGATTTTTTTCTCCCTTTCTTTTTTTTTTTTATACATATTGAGACATATATGGTAACACACATATAGTAAAAGGCTGAAAATTATCAAACACGAAATGAACTGGCAAGAGCTAAATATGTCAACTTTGTATGTTTTCTATTTAGGGAACAGAAAAAGTATTGTCAGAAAATCTCAGATGTTCTCCTTCTGAACTTTTTGATAGTAATTGAAGAAAAAAGGTATTATTTGACAACAGGGTGACATAAATGGAATGAATAATGCATTCAGCAAATGTATCCCTTTTTTGTCTTTAATCTTGATTTAAAATTGTTCAGAATACCTTATGGAAACATATACAAGCCTATAATTTGTTTTCAAACTGTTTTGACGTGTCGTCAGCACCGTGTGTGTTGTTTGTGGCTTGTGACTGACACTGGTTATTGCTGCTTTCTTCTGATTGGCTATGGAGACTTTTACAAACCCATTTAAGATGGGCATCTTTTGAGTCAACATCTTGGCATGAATATTCAACACTTTCATTTTTGTGAGCATTCTTACATGTGAGAATCGCTCATATGAAAATCTTAGTAGGAAGCATATTAAAAGGGCTGTAAATGCCAATAAAAGAAATTTTATAATGTTTTATATGGAAAAAATGTTCAGGAATGTTAGTTTGCCATGTTTACACAGCTAAGATAGACAATAAGAGCTACCTCTATAAAAGTAGGGTGAACTTCAGAAAGATAATTGTACCTCATTTCGACCACTTTCAAAAGTTGTAACACGGATATCTAAATTGATGTGACAAGTTTACCTGTGGCACACTTTTGGGCACCTAGTACTCTTCACATCCACAGCTCTGATTTTTTTTGCACTTAATGTTTATGTCCAGGTTTGTGCTGATCTATCCAACTTTTTTGTGTAAATTCAAGTTTGGCCAGGAGCTTAAAACTTGTCCATAAATTTTGACATTCAAATGTAAAGTCTGGTTTGAAAATATAATCCTAAAGATGTCCCTCTTCTGAAACCCTCAGTGAAGTAACTTGTGGGTTGTGGGTGTAATTATCTGAGACTTTCAGGTAAAATCCATTGTTGTGATCATACATCACTGGCTTGTGAGTGCATAAGAAAAGTATTTTGGTTTTATCAATTTGACATCTTTTAACTGGCTAGATTTCCAGATCTCCATTACTGGCTTTCTTTGTTTGACATACAGCACTTCAAGATTTGTTCTGAAGATAAAACTACCAATACTTCTCTGGTTGGTTAGAGTCACAATAATGTACAGTTCTTATGTATGCTTGGGATTTATGCTTTTAGCATTGTCAGCTTTATTCCATGACTTTCATATGATGAGTATTTAGAATCTTCAAATCTTAATCTTGGTAGGCAGATGGAAAGTACGGGTTCTGTATACATATCACTGGTTCTGTACTGTTTCACAATTAACTATGCCAATGGGGCATTGCTTGAGATTTTTTTCTCTAGGTCTCATAAAATTAAGAATAGAATGGTTGGGGACAGTATCCAAACCATTTCCTGCCTGTTGGCAAATACTGTGACAGAGTGCTCTGTTAACTTGTAAAAAGGCTGAGCAGTTTTGACCACAACATGAATGAGTGAAACAAGGTAGAGTTTTCATGCTGTTTACAAAAATAAAATAAAACAACCAACCCAGCCTTTATTGAGTTTCAGCATATTGTAAGGTATGACTGTACTGCAATGGGAAGTGTGACCAGCAAACATAGATGTAGTAATTTAGCTTTGATCTAGCTACAGTTTTATCCTAGATTTAGAGTCCGGAAATACTTGATAGCCTTTATTTGTTCGTGAATTCAGTTTGTGTGTGAGTGGCAGAGATGTGAAAGGATAATGGCTTTCCCCCAAAACATGTGTCCGCTTTATTCTGACCAGTACCTACAGTACCTCCTGATATCACAGCAGCACTGTTCTTTGAAGCTTCAAGGAGCAGAAGTCTTAAATTTAATTTTTACTGCCTGCACTCAACACATGCAGGAGAGAATGCAGGTTGTGTGAAGAACAAGTGTTCATTTGTGTCTATGAAGCAGTATACATAAAATAAGTCAGATTTTCTGATATCTTAGCATTGATGGAGTTCTAATGGAGTTTTACACAAATGTATGTTTGGAATAACTATATCCTTCCTGAAAAGGCTTATGTGCATGCTTAACTTGAAGCGTGCAAATAACCTTAGTAAGCCTAGTCATATACAGCAAGAACGACGTACCTAATAACATACTGCACTGAGATCTCTGCGGTTACCTCAGATACCTCTGATGAAATGCAATGAGAATTAAAACCTTCACAGTTTTGTATTTTCCTGTACTTTAACATAATGAGAGGATTTCACAACATTGCTTTTGCTAAAGAGAAGGAATGCTTTGGCAACAATTGGTTTGGGCCGAACTTTAAATCTATTAATGATAACCTCACTGAGCCTTACCAGAGTTTTCTGGCTTCTTTTGTTTTAACAAGACACTTATGAGTGTTTAGGTTATTTTGTTATTCTTAGAATCTTGGTAATTTTTCTCTTTTACTTTGTTTTCCTATTCTTTTGCAAAATAGGACTCTTCTGCCTTCACCTCATTCCTGAAAAATCAATACATCATCAATGTGTGTCAATGTGGCTTGAGATGTTTTATTTGTTTTGCTGGTTTCATATCAGAATACAAGTGTTTCTCACTATTGTCAGGAAAATGAAACATTTCAGCCTGGTGTTTGTTAGTTAACTTCTGTTCCACAGCTAGCAAGAGAGGGATTGTTAAGTTAGCTTCTAAGATAGCACCGTATGTTGTATAAGAATTTTAGTTAGCACAGTATTTTATTTTGTAAAAAACAGGTCTTGACTCTCCTGTCACATTGGTAAAAGTAAGGAGCAACTCTGCTGAAGTCACTGGACTTTCTCCAACAGAAAATTGGTGTGAAGTGAGAGGAAATTCAGACCCATATAGTCTTTATTAGTTACACAGCAGCAACATGCATATGGAACAGATAAACTTTTAATTTTTGTCCTCTTGCTTATTCATGGCCTAACTTATTTTTGAACCATTTCAAATTAAAAACAAGCAAACAACAAAACTCTATTTTGCTTCCAGGCTGAGACCTTATATTGTCAATTTCCATCCTAGAGTGAAATTTTATGGCTGGTTATAAAACATTGAAAAATAATGCTCGCAATGGAAAACCTAACAGACCCATAACTATGGCTGTAATGAGAAATGCAAAGTCACATTCATATATTCTGCATTCTTTAATGCCCCTTTAAAATCAAATATTTAATTTAAAGAATATAGTTAAAATTCCACCCCCACCCCTTTCTCCTGTTCAGCAAAGTGGTTGAGCTTTAACATAAGCAGCTGTATCCACCAAACTATGATTGCCTCCAAGCTATGTGTCACTTTAAAAATATTCAGATTATTTTGCACACACATAATTATATGTTTCTCTTAATTTGGTTGTAAGTTCATGCTTCTTTTATCTGAAACTTATCCCCCAGCTATACATGAAATTCAGACTTCCCATTTTGAGGCGAACCCTGCAGTCTTGATTCAGAAAATTTCGATTATATGGATTCTAATGAAAAGCAAGGATTTGAAAAATGTTAATGACCTTAATGTGGTGGGTTTTCCTTCTAAAAGTTACAATTTTTCCAGTTATTCTTGTGGTATCTCCAGAAGAGTGATGGCTTCTGAATGGTGCCCACTGTAAGTGACACTTCATATTTTACCATTATATGATTAGTAAAACCAACCTTGCTTATTTTTGTTATTCCACAGTCCAGGGGTCTAGAGCCTGAAAATTGGAATGTGTATATGCACCAGAGATAAGTATCTTACAGCCCTTAGTGGAAAGATCTAACTCCATCTTTAGAAAATAGATATTCACTGTATTGTTATTGTGTAATAAAAATTTAATATTTAATTTTAAATCTTTTTTGGTATGGTACACATATGACCATGCATATGTAAAGTTAATACAGAAGGTGCATCTGAACTTTCAACCTCTGAGACTGCCACTGACTTCAGTGAAGTTGGATGGGTATAGGTCAGGGCAAATTTGGACCTATATTTCTAGAGAAGTTTTTTAACCTTACTGTCAATGGGAGCTGTTGCCACTCTGCACATTGCAGGATTAGGCTCTCCAGACCCGATCTTGTAAAGTGCTGAACATCATACATACTCCTATTGTTGTTGGTGAAGGACTAGCTCAGTAATTATTCTCTAATGGTGCTATCCATGAACAGTCTGAAGGCATCAAATACAAGGAATAAATACATTGTACCATGTGTTACAATATCAAGAAATTAATCTATATTTAGCTGACTCCATTGGAATTAGTTTGACTTTTTTTATACTCCTATACATTGGAAACTTAACACTACAGTAATGCCTATGTAAAAGTGAAGCCAATGACAGTGTGGCCAGGTCTAGATTAGAGCAGTCAGTCAGCAGAAGTTTTTGTCAGAAAATATCTTCCAACAAAACTTCTGTCGACAGATCGTGGCTAGACGGCAAAGCAGATTGCTTTTCTGAGCTGATGTGTTGACAGAGAGTGGCCAGCCAGCCCGACTGCTCTCTTGACGGAATGGCCACCTGGAACACCGTCAGACAGGGTCACATGGCCAGCAATCCCTTCCAGGAGCCCCAGTAAGATGAGCTCTTAAAGGTCCCCTCCCCAGAGGTCTGTTCCCTGCCCAGGCCGAGGCATGCCTACCTCTATGAGAAACAGTACAATTGTTAGAGCAGGGCTTCAGTGCTTGATGAGAGACACAGCACTTTCCCCCAGCTAGCCATGGTGCCAGAACAGCCCCCAGGCTTGCACTGGTCCCATCCAGAGGTGCTTCAGCACCAGCTATACCTCCTGAGAGCTGTCCACCTCTTCCTCTGGGAGAGCGGGCCAGATACCAGCTTTGAGGAACTCACTGCTGCATGGTGCCACTTGTGCTTGCCCCACCCCAGGGCACAGGCAGATCTGGAGGCACCGCACCAGTTCTGACTGGTGCGACGGATCATCATGGGGCAGTGGGACAACAAGCAGTGTCTCCAGAACTTCTGCATGTGGAAGGCCACCTTCCTGGAGCTCTGTGCCTGGCTTGTCCCCACCCTCTGGAGACAGGACACCCAGCTGTGGCTCACCATCCCAGTGGAGAAGCTGGTCACAGTCATCCTCTGGAGGCTCGCTACCCCCGACAGCTACTGCTCTGTGGGAAACCAGTTTGGTGTGGGGAAGTCCACCATCGGGGCCCTCCTCAGAGAGGTAGGGCACTCCAGGGCTGCAGGCCCTGCATTGGGGGGATATGTCCCATGAAAGGGGAAAACTCGGGAAGCGGGGTAGGGGTGCGAGGGGAGTAATTGGGGGGGAAGCCCCTTTCTAAGGGGACCATGCTTTGCCTCCGTCACGCAGCCCTGCTGATGGGGAGAGGTGGCCTCATGGGAGCAGTGGTTCTAGAAAGCTCAGGAGGAGGGAAGGGGATGGGGACCCCCCTGAGCGCCCAGGAACTCCCTCCTTCAGTCCCTGACGTGTGTGTTTGGCTCCATCACTTTGAAGATGATGGCCACCAACACCATCCTGCTGCAGAGGGTCAACCACCTGGCAGACATGGGCACAGTCGTGGCCTGATTCATTGCCCTGGGGCTCCTGAACTGCTTCAGGGCTATCAGTGAGACCGACATCCCAGTCCCAGGCCACAATGCAGCCAAGTATATTAACAGGGTACTTATTCTTGGTGTTGCAGGCCTTGATCGACCTCTGTGGACACTTCATAGACGTTTATGTTGGATGGTTGGGCCGGGCACATGATGCAGGTCCAGCTGTAAGGAAGACAAGGAGGAGAGATGGTGAGTCATTCATGCAACACGAGCCCTGAGGCCCTGCTCCCCACCGTGAGCAGCAACCAATACCCCCTGAGCCACGGAACTGGAATGTTCCAGGAGCAAAGCCATGTGTGGTCTGCACAATGGGCCCTGCCACATGGGGACTTTGGTGCCTCTAGGACTGTGCTGCCTGCTGCCTGCCCCTCCCCTGGGGAATAGGACAGAGGCCAAGGGAGGGTGTCTGGCCACAGTGGGCTCCCCTCATGGGTGGCAGGTGAGCTGGCAGCAGCCTGGCCCTCCCCAGGGCCCCCACACACCCTGCAGCTCACAGTACTGTCCGCGGGAATGGGTGCTGCCTCTCGCCTGTGGGCATGCCCATGTGCCAGGAACCTCGCTCCTCCATTTGTCTGAGGTCTGGCCATCGCCCTTGTGGCTAGCCTCCTTCCAGCTGTGGCAGGTGCTAAGAGGGCCCCGCCCTGGTGTCTCAGGCTTGTCTGGCCTCCTTTGAGGTTGGCAGCAGGATGGCGCCCATGCCAGCAGGCTGCCTGCTGAATCCAGGTGGCACACGCTTCCTTGCACATGGTTCCTCGGGCCGGGCCCACACCTTGGGGTCCCGCCCGAGCTGGCCAGGCGGTGCTTGCAGAACTGTGCCTGTGCCTTCCGTGCTCTGTGGTGCATGACACGTGGGCTACTTACTGGAGGGACCCGCCCCGCAGCTCTGAGGACACCCTGGACGTGGCCTCACTGGTGGGTGCTGCTGCTCCATCTCTGTCTCTGGCAGGGGTTGGGTCATAGAGTGCTGCTGGTTCTCCTCCTCTGGGGCCTCTGGCTGCGGGGGGTGGAGTGGGGGCCTTTGGTGTCGTCTTGATGGGGCTCAGCAGAGGTGATGTGTCACCCCCTGCCCCCAGTTTCCGGTGCAGCTCCCTGTAGCAGGGGCAAGTGCTTGGTCCTGTCCCGGGGCGTTGCCTGGTGTCACAGGCTTGGGCATAGCCATGCTGGAGCTCCTTAACTTTTGCCCATACCTACTCCATGTGTTGGGTGTAGAGACGTAGGCATTGTGCTGCTTAGCCATAGGGTCAAGGAGGCACCTTGGGCACTGTCCAGGACTGGGCCTGGCATGTGGAGCCCCAGCATGGGTCCTGTGACCCCCTCAAGTTGCTCCCTTGAGGCCTCCGGGGTCCTGGCTGTCAGCCATCTTGGAAGGCTCAATCTCAGAGAGTGGCTGCGGGGGTGTGGAGGCCTGCAGTCTGTAGCTCTGCTGCTTCCATGCTTTCAGCTTCCTGCCACAGGGTATCCCAGGCTCCCTGTGCCTTTAAGAAGGGCTGGAGGCAGGCACCATAGATCACTGATTGCTGTGGACGGGGTGTCCCCCAGGGCACCTGAGCAATTCCTTGGAGGCCTTTTCTGTTGACAGAAGGGCCCCTGGACATCCAGACTGGCTTTCTGTTGACCGATTTCTGTCAACAGAGGCATTATTCCATATGGGGAGTGGGAGAAGACTGTCAACAAAAGTGCTGCAGTCTGTCGACAGAATGCATGGGGAATCTGGACATGGGTTTTGTTGACAAAACCCTCTAGAGTACAGATTGCCTGATAGAACATCTTATCCTCGCAACCCCTCATTTAGTCTGCCTCTGATTCTTTCTTCATCTGCCATAATCCTATTTTATGAGCTTCCTGGGGCAGGGATTGACATCTGTTGCATATAACACAAGGGTCTCCAAGCTGTTGGGGGCCACTAAGAAGTACTGCATTACAATTAATAAATAATAGAGGAAAGAAGAGCAGATGTCATTGAGCTGGATGCTGACTGCTCCATGGACGAATGATGGAATTGTTTCCTGGTATTATGTCATGAAATCACAATCCTTGAATAACTTTTCTTTAATGAAGCACTTCTCTTAAGCAATCTGGGTACACAGTGGAGCAAAATACAGAAGTTCTCCTTCAAGAAAAACTCCAATTGACTTCAAAGATTATTTTTAGTTCAGTAACAACTGTGTTACCAGATATTCTAGAAGTGGCAACAAACCACAACATACATACCGCTCCACCAAAAATGGAAGAAATTAACATGGCAATAAGATCCTTAAAGAATGGGAAAGCTCCCGAGCACGACCACCTCAATGCTGAATTGTTCAAGGCAGACTTAGAACTTGCAACCACTATTCTCCAGCTGCAATATGGGCAGGGCAGCAGGCACCAGAGGACTGGACAAATGGAATTATTGTTAAGATACCCAAGAAGGGAGCTCTTAATGACTGTAACAACTGGCGCAGCATCACTCTCCTCTCAGTGCCAAGCAAGATCCTTGCTAAGGTCACTATTCAGCAGATTTCACATGCTACTGACAAATCACTGAGGAAAGAACAAGCTGGCTTTCACAAAGGAAGGGGTGTGTAGATCAAATTTTTGTACTGAGTAACATCATTGAGCAACGCATTGAATGGCAGAAGCCTTTGTTCATCAACTTTATTGATTTTGAAAAAGCCTTCGACAGCATTCATAGGGGTAGTCTTTGGCATATTTTGAGAGCATATGGAATACCACAACAAGTCGTACAGCTCATCAAGAGTCTTTATAACCATTTCACATGCAGTGTGGGAAGCAATGATCTGCTCTTCAAAGTTAAGACTAGAGTAAGGCAGGGATTCATCAAATCTCCAATGATCTTTAACTTAGTCATAGCCTGGGTTATGTGGCATACAACAAGAGATGAGAGAAGAGGCATCACATGATCCATCTTCTCCACACTAGAGGACCTTGATTTTGCTGATGACCTCATGTTGCTCTCCCATACATGTCTTCATATGCAAAAGAAAACAAGTTGACCCTGCACTGTTGGAAAACAGGTCAGACTAAGAGTTAGCTAGAAGAAGACAGAAGTCATGACCTTAAATACTGAGGCACCAGCATCAGTCAAGAACAATGGGCATGACCTACTTGTCACAGAGAGCTTTACATATTTGGGTAGTATCATCAGACAAGACAGAGGTGTCAGAAGTGATATTCAGAGCAGACTCAGTAAAGCCAGAAATGTCTCCATGAGTCTGAATGCTGTATGGTAGTCATCACGGCACAGCATCCATACGAAACTGAAGTTTTACCAGAGCTGTGTCTTATTAGCATTATTATATGGATCAGAATGCTGGTGGATGACAGAGTATGACCTCGATAAATTGTTGACCTTTCATACCAGAACCCTTTGGAGGATCCTCCATATTTTTTGGCTAAGAATAATTTCAAATCAGAAGCTGCTTCCATGGTGCAAGCAAGATGACATGGCCACCATCATTAGGAAGATGCTGGAGATGGATTGGGCATGTGCTTAGGAAAGATGGAAGCTCCATCACAAACACTGCTATGCACTGGACTCCTGAAAATGAGCAGCAATGAGGATGACCCAAGACAACATGGCACCAGACTGTTGAAGTACAAATGAAGAGCATGAATCATGCTTGGGCACTATTGAGAGGCTGGTCAGTGACAGAAGGATGTAGAGGGCCTTGGTTGCTGCCCTACACACCATGAGGTGTAAAGGACAATGATGATGATGAACAACTGTGTACTTTGTCCTTTAAGGACAAACTTTCATGCACCTATGGCCTAACTTTCAGACCAGCATGCTAGAAGATATGTGCTGCTGGGGGCGGGGGGGAAAGGCTTTCATAGCTTGAAATAAGGTAGCTTAGAGCATGCTAGGACTCAGCATACTGCTGCATATAGCATTAGATGGCAAGTTTTTGGTGCATTTATGATTGACTGTTTGATCAGTGGAAAGGTGGTCAAGGCACAATTGATGAGGGACGTAAGTGGCGTATGCTACGGAGGGTATATGTCTGGAAAGTAACTTTGATGTTGATGCAAGGAAGTTCAGTATAGCCTACCACAGCAGTTCTCAAATTGTGGGTCAGGAGTCCATTATAATGGGGGCCACCATGTTTGGCCAAGACTTGGGAGCCAAAGCCAAAATCCTAGCTCCACTAAGACCGAAGCCTGAACCCTGCCACCTGGGACTCAGGCTTCATCACATCCCTGTGTGGCAGAGTGCAAACTACAGGCCTCCTGTGCAGAGCTTTTGACTTTGACCCCCTCACCTGGAGCAGTGGGGCTTGGGCAGCCTCAGACTAGGAGTTACGTTATAATATCTGTTGTCCAAATGGGGTTGTGATCCAATATCAAGTTTCAGGAACCCTGGCCAACCATCATTTGTCATGGCAATGCATCACACTGCTAACAGGATGCAAGATTGTCTTTTGGACTGACTGTGACATCCCTAGAATGTTTATTTCCTCTTGCTGTAGGTGTCTACATACTTTAAAGTGATTGCTGTATATTTACAGTCATTTGCTAACCATGTATATAATGTTGCATAAAACTTAGTTCAACAATGATAGACACGATCAGTTTCTCCAAGCAGAGGTTAGAAAATATAAACTTGTGATCTCTACCCACTTGCTCAGAAACTGACCCCATCTTTTGCTGGCTTTAGACAAATCACTTTCCTTTTATTCTTCAATTTTCCCACATACAAAATAGCGTGTTTAATGCCTTATCTCAGATGCGTATTGTGAGGTAAGTGTGCAGACTGCTTGGAAAGCAAGAAGTGAGGTGGCAGGAGACCAGGAGAACCAGAGGAAAGAGAGTGTGAGCTTTTGAATTGGAAGCAGTGGCCCTCTTTTTCTTGTTATTGTGCAACCACAAGTGAGCAGGACAGACTTGAATTAAGCCAGGAAACCGAGCGTGGAGAATCCAGAGACATCCTTGCCAAGGGAAGGGCTAAATCTTGAAACTACAGACATATAAGTAAAATAGGAAATGTTTAATCAGATGGATCAGGTTATTTTCTTTAATTTTAAATTTTAAACTATATTGGTAATTGTGTTATTACCTATATACCACACTGTTGAATTTTGATGAAAGGCACACAGATAGAAGTCTGTGGCTCAGAATCTTTAGGTACAAAGCCATACAAAAGGTCATTGTATAAGTTGAGAAACTTTGCTAGGAAAAAGAGATGCAGCAGCATCTTTTTAGGACAGCCACTAAAGAGTAATAGAATCAATCTGCCAGATGTAGATGTAGTACATAGGACAATTGGAATTGACATCGTGGATCATACCTGAGAACCGCAGCTAACCCAGTGTCCTTTCTTTGACAATGGCCTGTACCAAATTCTGCAGAGGAAGCTGAAAGAACACTAGGGTAAGCAGTCCATTCTGTTCATTGGAGATGCCCAATGTGCACGTGCAAGTAAGTGGCAGAAGTCAGTGCATTGGTTTTACCTTTGCCATAATTTTCATTTTGCCTAATTATTTATGATCCCCTTTCAGCCATATCACAAAGTGTATGCCAATCTATAAGTTGTTCTTAGATTTTTGGAGTTTATTCAGAGAATTACAGAAAACTAATCAGATGTCTACTTTGCATTTTACGGTGAGCATTTCTCACATAGTCCAAAACCATAATAACTATTTTGTAATTGTTCTTACATATTTTGACAAAAACCATTTGTTTAAAAGGCACTTCATATGAGACCATTGTACATTCCCTGGTTGTAGTCTCCTGAACAAGTGCAGAAATATTAAGCTTTGTACTTTTTCAGATTTATATTTTATTTATTGCACTCAGATATTTGAACTCCTTTAGCTTCTCCAGTTTTCTGATGCTTTCTTTCATGGTAAATCTTTATGCTGTTCTGGACTATTTCTTTACATTTTCACATATGAAATATTTACAATGTGAAATTTATAACATGAGTGCAAACTCCTGTTTTAGTCAACCATCTTTATTCAGCTGATTTGGCCTCCTGATTGCTAGATGATAGTATAACACTGCACTTATCATTACACTTCATTGTTTTACCGCACAGAGGAAATAAATATCTTCAGAGTAAATTATTTGTGCCATCTTAATAACCTTTACTCAATACTCTGCTTTCAGGATCTCACATAGGAAAATGTATATTCATTAGTCTACGCTAACAGAACAAACAATAACATTTTCTCTTTGAGTTTGAGAAATTATAATTTAATTCAAATTTGTTTTATACTAGGTTATTGGGCAATTAATCTTAATATTAGATTAATCATTTAAAAATCATTTATACTTCGTCATATTTAGTTGAGATACCTTCATACAGGATGATGTACAACTAAGAAGTAGTGTTAACATGCTCTGATCTTCAGCAATAAGTTTGAATGACGTTTTTTTTAACCCTGACCTTTCAGTTTTTTCCAGAATAATAGGTACAAGTGGATCATCAGCATCACATTTTTGTAGTATATTGAAATCCAGCCCTTCTTTAAAAACAAGATGTAATTCTGAACACAAGGATTTAGAATTTTTATTGTCATTTAATGATATATTTTATTTATGACAGGATCAGATACACCCAACAGCAGGTAGCGTTTTTATGATATTACTATATACCTTTGTTAAGCTACCTCATAGTACTGATGGATAATGTAGTACCACTTCATACTTTCTGGCTGTATTTATGGGCAGTATATCTTACAACATTCTAATTTCTAAGTGTTTTTTTTTTATATGAAGTGGATTCTTTTATACAGCACTTCGCCAAAGAAGGGTGACAATGCATTTTTTGTTTACATTGCATCATCTCACTGGTGTGTCTCTTTTTTGTTCCTGAACCCCCCAACGCACGCTACACTTTGTCATATTTACTTGAGATCGCTTCATACAGGATGACACGCAAGTAAGAAGCAGAGCTAAAATGTTCTGATCTTTAGCAATATGTTTGACTGAAATTTGTCAGTTTTTTTTGAAAGTCTGAGCTTTACGTGTTTTCAGATGGCTGCAGATGACTCTAAACTGTCGCATGTTAAAGACTTACTCATTATAGTTTAGTAAAAATATAATAAAATGTATGGTTGCACACAGCTGTGTACATGTAGCTGGAACATTGCACTGGGATCTTATAAGATCAAAACATTTTTGGGCTGGGCTGGGCTGGGAGACCTCCAAAGAGACAATAAGTGTTGCAGGAGGCAGAACTTATAATTCAGGAGGTGTCTTTCTTCTTTCTAATGGTTAAGACACAATATTTAGGCTTATAGTCATCATGTATCCACTTGTGTAGATGCTGAATGCCTCTGGCTCTCTTAAGTGGGAGCTCACAGGACATCAGAGAATTGAGCACTCAACAATCTATGAACCTACAACAATTTGTGCAGTGTAGTGTTATTGAACCCCATATGTAGGACAGATTCCAGTAAAGTGGTGTGACCTCACAGATCTGTTTCCTTACTCATCATAGAAATTGAAGTAGTAGTGAATTCCCTGGCTTCTAGTAGGAGATCCAGCAGAAACTAGTTACTAGACAGCATTTGAAAGCTTCTGGGCATGAAGCTGCAGACTGTTTCTGATTATTCTGGGGAGCTTTTATTCAGGAAGAGCTTGCCTGATTTCCTTTCTGGTGCATCACAATGACCCAGAACATATGGCAGGATGCACTTGTCTTCTTATTGCTGCCTTTTCTCTGGGGTACTGTCAATGTCCATCCAACGTGCACTCTTAATTTTCATCAGAACATATTCTTTGACATCAGAATTCCACCTGCATTTTGAGTCAACATATATTAAAGCATTTATACCCTTCTTATAAATCTATGTATTTCTTTCTTTACCTTCTGGAGGTTTTTTTTTCAGTCACTTCCTCTGTAGTCTGCAATTGCCTGAAGTCTTGCTTCTCTTTGTTGCAATCGTCCAGTTTCTTCACTTTGTCTCACAGTTTCTTCGTAGCATTTTTGTTTCACATGCGGGAAAAGTTGGCACATACTTGATATAGTGCTGCCGGTGAAGCTTTAGATATCTCTCTCTTACTTCAAGTCCTGCTTTCCAGGCAATGCAGTTGTGACAAGTAATAAATTGTCACTGAATCATGAAACTGTGCTTCAACTTCATCTCCCTGGCCAGCTTTGGAATTTCTTGCATTTTGTTTGTACACCTGCCTTGTCCATATAAATGGATTTCCTTTGTCCTGAATTGTGTTTGAATCTGCCACCTTAGATAGTCATTATGCCACAAAGTCATAACTAGGGAAAAGAAAACACATTTTCTGTATTGCTGGTTAAACTGAGTATTCTCCTTGGTGGAGATAAAGGCCAAGACATTTGCAAATATTTTGAAAACCAATTTAAATTCTTGACACTTGGCCTATTAGGGGCTATTACCTTGTGTCTGACTTTAGCATACCCACAGGATGTAGGCTGTTTCCATTCTTGGGCAACTCTAAATCTGCCATTTCCATAGCTTGTCCAATATCCAAAGGTCTGTCCAGCAAACCGTTTGATGAGATTTCTTGAGAGACATTTGGTCCATGAATATTTTTTGCAGAACTTGAATTTTGATTTTTACAATCAAAGGTCTCATTTGCGTCTTTTCCATGAAGCTTATGTATATGTCAGGACATACTTGTATTGCCCCAGATTCAGATATGGGTTTATACTTCAGCTGAGAGGCACAGTATGGTTATTTGTGTCCATTTCCTTCAGTTGAGAGATACAGTGTGAGCCCTCTACCTAATACAGATTATTTTTTCCTTGATGTTGCTTCCAATACGTTGATAGAGGCGAATTCAATATTCCTCCCACTCCCTGACTATTCATATAGACGTAGTGGTCCTGCATAAGCTGTTCTCAACACCACCCTGACTTCATGGCACAAATACCTGGTACAGAACAGGAAAGAGACACCTTATACCTTTTATCAGTTAGACTGCGAAGGGTTTTTAATGGGATTATTGCTGCTATTGCAACATCAGAGGTCATTCCCAGAGAAATTAAGGTGATGATATTTTTCATTGAGTAAAACTGGGGGAAGAAGGATTCTTTTGAAGATGGGGTTTACTTTTGCAAGAGCAGCATCTACACTGGCTTTCTTCTTTCGAAAGAAGCTCTTTCAAAATTAGAATATGCAATTGAGGTGCCAAATATGCAAATTTATAACTCATTTGCATCTTCAATTTACCTCATTTGCATACCTCTTTCGAAAGAGGAATGCAAGTGTAGACGCACCCAGGCATAGAGAAGTGAGCCACAAATTCAAATTCTGGTTCCACGTTACAGCTTCCAATCCTCACATCATCCAGTGTGTGCACGTGGAAAGGTGGGCAAAATTCAATTCTGAATTGTTTACATCAGAGATGGATGTAGAATGTTGACAGTGTAGCGTTTTTTGGATTCAGGGTTAAGAACATAAGAACGGCCATACTGGGTCTGACCAAAGGTCCATCTAGCCCAGTATCCTGTCTAATGACAGTAGCCAGTGCCAGGTGCCCCAGAGGAGGTGAACCGAAGCCAATGATCAAGCGATTTGTCTCCTGCCATTCATCTCCCGCCTTCGACAAAAGGCTGGGCACCATACCTTACCCCTGCTTTGTTTTCCTTCTAGTAGAAAGTTAATAGAAAGTCTGAGTCATTTTTAAGACTGATATACTGATTCTGAAGCTGCTGCAGACATGACAAGATTCAAGTTCATCTGTTTTGTCTCATATTACACTAAAACTAAAAAGCAAAGCTATAATTAATGCTCCTTCCACACATCCGTGTTATTCGGAAATAATCTATTCCATAGTAGCTATTCCAAAATAGCTCATTTTAAAATTGCACAGCTACACACAAGAATGCATTTTGAAATAGCATGTCCTGACACACAGAGCCTATTTCAAAATAGTGCCATTGGACACCATTATGATTTATTTCAAAATAGTGCTATTCCATGTCCTAACAGCACCTATTTTGAAATAGTTGTTTTGAAATAGACCTTATTCCTCCTACAATGATGGTTATCAATTTCAACATAACGCACCCACTATTTCACTTTTATTTTGAAATATCGTGTGCATAGTGTGAATGCTAGCAAAGTTATTTCGAAATAATGGCTGTTATCTCTAAATAAATTTGCTGTGTGGCCATAGCCTAACTGATCCAACTCCTTAGTCTGTTTTTTGGATGGTTGGTTGTTTACAAAGGAACATCAGGTCTCTAGATAATGAGCATGATGGAGGGATGATAGGTTGAATATCCTGCTGCTGTGTTTGTTTCAGGGCACTAAAGAATCCTTCACAATTTTTACTATCTCAGTCCAGTGTTGCTGGGAAGGACAAGAAAGACTCATAAAGATGACATGTTTGCTGTCCTGTTCCCTGATGGGGCTTCAATGTATTACCTGGATCTAATTATCTCATCTCTACTTGACAGAGAGGGTTCCATGGAATGCTTTCCATCACTAGCAGCCTCAGCCACGCTACCAATAGGCTGTCTAACAGCTTGATATATTTTTGGACCTCCTGCTCATTGGATGAACAAGCTGAAGTAAATCATGTATTGACCTCAAAGCATTTATAAACTGTGGAACATTATATTCTCATCAGAGCCATAGGGGCAGTAAACCATAGTTTCTCTGCTGTGAAACATGGTTTTGGTTATGCACTGTTACTAGGGTTGTACTTAAACAATAATATATCATTTGTGGCACATGTCGCCTTCTTTATTGAAAGGCAAAACAAAGAGTTGAGGACAAAAATCATTACTACTTTAGCAATTTTTCACAAAATGCTTTTGTTTTGTACTTGACACACAGATGGGACATTGTACTGCAGTGTAAATGATGTATGGCAGCATGACAAATTTCATTTCCTTTATAAAACAAGAATCAGAATAGTGTATGAATTTGGGGAAATTGTGTTAACTTTTTTTTTTCAGTTAAAAAGTAAATAGTAGAATAAATACAAAATAAACAAAGACTCTGAAGGAAAAGTCCTCTGGCAAACTGTTTGAGCGCTTTAATTGTCTTGGCAGATATTGATTGAAGTGCTTAAATGAAAATATTGGAAACAATAAACTGGCTTGGTGTTAGAGCTTTTGTATTGCCTTGATAGTGATAATCCATGACTGAGGAAAAAATTAACGCAAGGCGATGCAATGCAATAGAAGGAAGCAAAGAGAAGCACAATAAGATCAATGCTGAAGATAGCTGATTATATTCTTGGAGCTCTGTTCCACCCTGATATGTCCTGTGTGCATTGCCAGACATTTGCCATATTTAATGAAAAAATACCATGCCTCTCCGTCTCCTTGTAGAAATCACTATATATCTAATTTTGGTACATTTCTTGGTTTCAATGTTTTATACATATCTCAGAAAATTTAGTGGTTAATCTGGGGGGAAAAATCCAGTTCCTGACAGATTTACCGTCATTGGTTTTTGTTTTATTTGAATTTTGTTCATTTAATATACATTTTCCTTTTGAGTTTGGGGATTAAATGAAATTCAACCCATATCTTAGCATCAAAATCATATTATACAGTTCTTTTCTGTGACTTTCAGATTATTTGCATTGCAACCTCTGAGGGCTGAGACATGGACCAGGACCTCATTGCACAAGGCTCTATAGGAATATAACAAAAATGAGCTCTGCCCCCAGAGAGCATACAGGCTAAGTAGGTTAGAAATAAATTCTCAAATCTGTTCCTGAAACCTGGAGAGTGAAAATGGCTCATCCAAATATTGATGGCTGCATCTACCCTCAGAGATCTTTCAAAAGAAGCTCTTCTGGAAGACCTCTTCTTTCGAAAGGGTGCTTCCACACACAAAAAAGTGGATCAAAAGAGTGATCTGTCTTTTGAAAGAGAGCATCTACACAGCCCCAGCTCTTTCAAAAGAATGGGCCAGAGATAAAAAATGAAGACCGTTCTTTCAAAAGAAGGGTGCTGCGGAGCGTCTACACGTTTTCTTTTCAAAGAAGCTTTCAAAAGGGGCACGCATCCTGAAATAGGAAAGGAAGAGTGATTTCGAAAGGAGATCCATATTCTTTCAATTTACTTTCAAAAGAACACTTTGGCTGTTTCTACACAGGCCACTTCCTTTGGAAGTGGCATTGCTAATTCACAGAGCAGAAGATGCTAATGAATCCTGGATGCAAATTCTCCGTGACTTATTAGCATAACATCACGTGATTTGGAGTCTGGAAGACTGTTCTTCCAGACTCCAGAACGCTGTGTAGAAGAATTTTCGGGAGGATGGGGCCTCTGGAAGAAGGACTTCCTTCCGGAAGCCCTCATCCCGGGGCCACGCTTCTACATGGCATTTTGGAGTCCGGAAGAACGGTCTTCTGGACTCCAAATCACATGACATTATGCTAATGAGGCACAGGGAAGTTGCATCCTGTTTAGAAACAGCCTTTTTGTATATAGACGCTCCATGGGCTCTTTCGAAAGAGCCCCCTTCTTCTGAAAAATCTTTGAAAAGAAATTGCTAGTGTAAATGCAGCTGGTATGTGCTCACTTGAAATTCAGCCTATGTTAATACAAAAAAGCTCTGGACTACCGTTGCTGAATATTGTTCCAGCTCTGGATGAACAGATGCATTTTAGGTTTGTAACAAAATCTAAACCCAGTCACATAATGGCTGCTTTTGTTATAATAGAGATGCCTGTTCCATAAATTTTGTATCTAGGTTTAAAACAACAAGAAGTTTGAATTTGTTTAGATCCAGCCTTTATTCCAGGGTGAAGTCTGCACCACTACTTCTGCACATAATTAATGAACTGTGCACATTCTTAATTTTTTGCACAGAAAAAAAGCTGTTGGAATATTGCTGCACCTTCTCACTAGAGGGCACTGTAGTACTGGTACACTACAGCCACGCCCAGCCAGCTAGAGGTAGCCTGCAGAGCCTTCTTCGCTGAACTGGTTAGACCAGCTCAGGGAACTGGGAATAGGGAGACAGATGGCTGGGGCAGCTGGCAGGTCAGAAAGGGACACCTCAGGGTTATGGGGGATGACTGACTGGGGCAGGGGTTGAATGGGAGTGGAGGTGCAGGACTACAGGATGTAGGGAAGTGCAGGGCCACACGGGCAGAGTGGGAGGGGGTTCAGAGCTACCAGATGGAGGGGGTGGACTGAGTAGGGGACACAGAGACACTATAGCTGTGTCTACACGTGCATGCTACTTCGCAGTAGCGGCACTAACTTCGAAATAGCGCCCGTCGCGGCTACACGCGTCGGGCGCTATTTCGAAGTTAACTTCGACGTTAGGCGGCGAGACGTCGAAGTCGCTAACCTCATGAGGGGATCGGAATAGCGCCCTACTTCGACGTTCAACGTCGAAGTAGGGACCGTGTAGACGATCCGCGTCCCGCAACATCGAAATTGTGGGGTCCTCCATGGCAGCCATCAGCTGGGGGGTTGAGAGACGCTGTCTCTCCAGCCCGTGTGGGGCTCTATGGTCACCGTGTGCAGCAGCCCTTAGCCCAGGGCTTCTGGCTGCTGCTGCTGCAGCGGGGGATTCATGCTGCATGCACAGGGTCTGCAACTCGTTGTCGGCTCTGTGGATCTTGTGGTGTTTAGTGCAAGTGTGTCTGGGAGGGGCCCTTTAAGGGAGCAGCTGGCTGTTGAGTCCGCCGTGTGACCCTGTCTGCAGCTGTGCCTGGCACCCTTATTTCGATGTGTGCTACTGTGGCGTGTAGACGTTCCCTCGCTGCGCCTATTTCGATGTGGTGCTGCGCAACGTCGATGTTGAACATCGACGTTGCCAGCCCTGGAGGACGTGTAGACGTTATTCATCGAAATAGCCTATTTCGATGTCTCCACATTGAAATAGGCTACTTCGATGTAGGCTTCACGTGTAGACGTAGCCTATGGGGACAGGAGAAGGAGGTGCAGGATCATGTGGGATAGGAGGAATGTGTGTCTGAGAGGGTGTGGGACAAGAGGTGCAAGGGCATATTGGTGTACAGAGCTACACGGGAACAGAGGCAGATGTGCCTTACTAATGTGACAGGCTAGAAGTCAGGCAGGGTCTGCATGGGGGAAGCTCCTTAATAGTTCCTTCCCACCACCAAATAAAACCCCACCCATGTTCCATACTTTTCCCTCCCGTACTAAGTTCACATCCAGGCTCATTTCCAGCAATTAATTTCCTATCCTTCAGCTCCTCCATTACTGCCACTCTCCCAAGCCTTTGCACTTCTTCTAAGGGGTATGGGAAATATGGGTCTGTATTATAGTTGAGATGAATTATTACTCAGAGTTCAGTATTAATATGGACTCTGTCAAAAACATTTTCTGAATATTTTTGTTTTTGGTGTTGTTACAGACGTACTTGCTGATAATTATTTTGAAATAATTGACCAAAAATAATTGAAAATGGTCTGTTTATCTTGTGTTATGTTGACAAATAAAAGGTGCAGAAATTTGCAGAATTTTAAAGTGCTGTGCACAGAATTTTTAATTTTTGTGACAATTTTTTTGTGGCACAGAATTGTGGCAACATTTTCGATTTTTTTTTTTTTTGTTGGCACAGAAGTTCCCAAAGACTATGGCTTTTGGTTGGTATGTTACAAAGAGAGAAACCACATCCATTTTGGATCTGGATATGGGTTTGGATTCTGAACCCCTCTTTCCTTTCCTCCCCTCCACTAAAGTTTGGTAGTCAGCACTCTCTTTACTGGTAACAGAAAGCTCTGTAGAGCAGGTAAAGGAATAATAAGTATGTTGAATGAAGGCAGACCCTGCAAAAAGGAATCAGTTTGTGTATACATGTTAATTACATCAACTGTCAAAAAAAATGACAAATTCTATTGATAAGTAAAAAGCTAATATTCCATAGAAAGTTACAAAATTAACACTATTCATAAGTTAGTAAGTTGTGAATCTAAATGTTCAAAAGGCAGGAAACAAATTTAAGTTTATAGATATAGCTGTAACTCTGCCCATTTGTGCATATATTTTTAAGGTACAGAGCCTAATTCTACCTGTGCATTACTCTGTTTTTAACTTATGTAAAAAGTTTTACATTTTAAACTAACTCCATTGTAATCTGAATCAGGCCTCTTATTTTACTTGAAATATCACATTTTTCTGAAAAAGTCTGAAAAAACATAATACATTTTTTCGACAAGCTTGGCTATGCGCATGCAGACTTGCAACATTTTATCACTGTTCTGTACTGGTACTTTCACTGTAATTATCGCCTCATGTATCTGTACCTTGTACCTTATAGGCCAGACCCTCAACTGGTGGAAGCTGATGTAGCCTCATAGAAGTCAACAGAAGTTTAATTATTCACACAAGCTAAGGACAAGCTCAGGTATCTCCATGTGACTATTGTTATTCATTTGGCTGGATAGTTACTATATCCAAATGAACCCCTCCTTTGCAAATATATAGGGTATGTTTGATGTTATAAGGAGAAGTTTACACAATGTGATTGGCAGTGATGTTTTAATTAAGGGTTTGCAGGAGACACAGGATCCCCTGTCATTTTCTTACCTTCTTAGTCCTTCCCACACTGGTCCTCCACTCGTTGGGCTCCCGTTCCATGTAACTGGGATGCTTCCCCCATTTAGCACCATGGCAAGGGTGAGATGGTTACTGAAGGCTAAACATAAATTGTCAGTAGTAGCAAAACTCATATGAATTACATCCTGATATGGAACAGGCTTGCTGAGCATCAATGCATGGATAGTAACTCACTCTTTGTTTTCTTTTTGACATACAGCTGCAAGTCTAAGTCATGCACCACTGCATAAGGCCTGATATGGTGAGTGTTTCTCTTGAATGTCCTTCAGAATTGTGCCTATCTATGTCTGCAGATTCTTGTATTATCTTTAGGTCACTTTGCTTGTGAAATACCTCTGTGTATGCTGTAAGGTGACACAGAATGAAAATCAACACATGCTGAGCTTTTGTATGCATTGGTTGCTTCATGTGCACACAAGTCATATGCTACATGTGTTGTAGTTGGTAATGAAGCGTGAATACTTAACATGAAATTTGATCGGTATTTGTATTGATGGAGGTTAATGTGTTGCCAATGACAACACCACCAAATCTGAATATCATCCATTTCTGAAGGTCATTCTGCCCATCCCACGTGCAGGGGTAGGACTGGAACACTATGTTATTGCTCCTCTTATTGCTGATCAATGGGAGTGAGGTGGGTCTAGTCAATGAAAAGGACATGAAAAATTATGGTGTTGGATGGATTTGAAGTTTGGAGAGTTGTGAGGTGGGAGGATGGTAAAGGAGGATTCTGAGAAAAACTGGTAAGATCCAGGCCCAGGGCTTGGTTTGAGCCTTCACTGTCATCTGTGGATCAAAAGCTGTAGGTTCCAGAATTCTTTGCTCCTCTCTCCAAAATGAAAGCGAGAATAGCTGGCATGGGGGTTTGCTTAAGAAGAAAGAGCACTGCAGAGGAATTATGAAATTTGCATTCTGGGGGAGTGAAACATACACACCCACACAAGTCTAAACCTCACCAAAGTTACTGGATCTCTCCTGTCCCAGCAGCCCTGGTCTCCCAGTTTACCGCTAACCTTTTGGCACTGTTGCCTTCTTTCTCTGCCAGCTTCTTCAGAGGCATGTAGACACTTCTCCTGGTCTAGATCTTTGGGTGATAGCTGATTCTCTCACTTACCATTCCACCTTTGTGGAGGTCTGCTTGATAGTTTTGCTCGCCTCTATATTTCAGTATCATTGTGATACTTGTAGCTTCTAATCTGGGCCCTTGCAAACCACCAAGCACTGTGCAAGTTGTACCCTGATCATTTGGGTGTAACATCAGCCTGCCATCCATGCTCCGGCCACACTGTGGCTTCCACCAGCTTTAATTGCCACTTGAAGGGGGACCCCTACACTCGCCCAGTCCTGAATTTTGATCCAAATGTGCGGTGCCCTCTCCTGGACAGTTCAGATATCATAGATTCATTGCCTCAATAAAGCGTCAGTATCCAGCAGATTGCTACTTTAATTGCAATTACTGAAACAGTTCAGTTTAAATACAACATTAAATTAGTTCTTATTAAAGAATAAAAGAAGCTTATTTACAAAGAGTGAGAGGTTTTAAGGGAGTACAGGGTTTTAAAGTTAGAAAAGGTTATAAGAGACACAGAGGGTTTTTTTTTTGGTTTTTTTTTTGGTATCTAAGACTTAACTGTGCTTGGCTCAAGGTAAAATCCTTAGTACATGTTTCTGGCAACAGGGCTGAACAAATGATCATGTCAGAACCTCTCTGAAAGTCCAAAGATTGGTTTCTTTATCTTCATACATGTGTGAGAGGAAGAGAGAGAGGGTGAGAAGGAACGACAGAGTATCTGGGGTGCTTTCCTCTCCAACCACCCTTTGAAACTCATACCTGTAGATAAAGTTCCTTACCATTGTGTGGACTGAAATACGAGTCCTCCTGGTGAGAGAAAGTCCATGTTGTAGCTTGTTAAATGCATCAATCTGTTGTTCTTCCCCACTTTCCAAAGAATGGCCACTTAGTCAGTGATTGACAATCAGCTTTAGGGACAGTCAGCTAGAAGCATGATTCTCTTCCCTTTGTCTTTAAGGAACAGGTTTACCCTTTTTGATACATTTCAGTCGTAATTTCAGTTTATGTTCATAACTTTCCATATATTGTTGCTACACACATTTCACCATGATATCGTTGACCAGCAGCCTATGAGTTTTCAAATGATATTTCACAAAGCATATTTTGCTTCAAAATTATTATAACATGCAAGCTGTGCATGAAGGGGTGCATTCGCACACAGAACCCACCTGTAATCTCACACACACTCACCATCCTTACAAGAAGGATGGTCTTACAATTAAAAGAGACTGGGCTAGGCATCAGGAGAGCTCGTTTCAAATTCTGGGTACAAATCAGCCTGTTAGTGTGACACTGGTCAAATGACTTAATTTCTGAGTCTTTGTTCCCCTGTCATTTAGTATGGGGATTACCTTATTTCCTGGTGTCAAGGCTTTTCTCCACTCTGGCACTCAAAGTACAGAAGGTGGGAGCATGCAAGAAATCTTTAAAAAAAAACCCTTGCCACTAAAAGGTTTGTTAAAGCTCCCCAAGGTCACAGATTCCCTGGCCTTGGATTGGTACTGTTGCCACCACCAAAATGCAAAAACCCCTTTTGAGAACCCAGAAGGGCATATTAGGAATTCCTTCTTGTGGGGTATCCTTACAATCTTTTACTCCTCCTTCTGGAGGCAGCTTGAAAACTGTAACTTCTTTTAATAGGTTGGCTTTGCAGTTTTAGGCATGTTCACACAGACCCTTCTGCCTTCTGGGACACAGGAATCAGATCACGGTCTTAAAAAATGTTTTTTTTTTATTAACAGAACAAAGAAAATATACTTGATGAAACATTACTTGGTTGCTAGATGTTACAGAGCAACTAGAAAAGGATGTAAACACAGAAAATTGTTTCCCTGGAATTCAGTTTAGAAGAGTGACAGTGTAGCGGTGGGTGAGATTTTGTGTGCTCAACCCAGAGAAGTCCAACAAATTTAAAAACAAAGAGAATAACCTCATCCATCTGATTAAACATTCCCTGTTTTACTTACATGTCTGTAGTTTCACAATTTAGTCCTTCCCTTGGCATGGATGTCTCTGGATTCTCCATGCTTGTCTTCCTGGCTCAATTCATGTTTGTCCTGCTCACTTCTGGCTGCACAATAACAGGAACAAGAAGGCTACTGCTTCCAATTCAAAAGCTCACATTCTCTTTTCCTTGGTTCTCCTGGTTTCCTGCCAACTCACTTCTTGCTTTCCAAGCATTCTTGGTGATTCTCTAGGACCTGCTGCCTATGATTTTAACCCTTACAAACAAGACAGTTAGGGTTAGGTCTCAAGCATTAACCACTGTGAAAAGACTGTGCATAACTGAATGGCTGAAGAGTCCCGTAAAGGTTATTACCCTGCCCATCCATCACACAGTGGTGTTCCAAAAAGTAAAACAATCAATTTTCTATGTATGAATATGTAAGGCAAATGCTACTTAAATGATTTTTGCTCATAAAATCTAGCAGTTAAACACCTGAATTATATCACTTGTGTCTTCAGTTTACTTTGGACAACATTAAATGTTGGACTCAGACAACTTTAAAACATGACCCATCTTTGCCAGTAGTTATAATATAAAGTACAGGGTAAGATGCTTGTGAAATGAAAAAAATAATATGCCAAAGTTCAGAAACTTGGACAAATGAACGCATTGAGAGGATCTAAAGCAGAAGGAGTAAATCCTGGTCCATCGTAATTCGACAGTCGTTTTTGCATTGATTTCCAGGGCACCAGGATTTGGCCTGTAGCCACCTGTTTTCAGCTGTGACTTTGAAGTCTGAAACTTTGGAACTAAATAACATGCCTGTCATTGGGGCTTGACAGGCCCAAAACATGAAATGCTGAGGTCAGATCAAATCTCCCTTGGTCTCTTTCACTTAAATCCCAGGTGAAATAAGTACTTCCTTGGCCCAAGATCTGACCTAATTCAAAGCCAGAGTGAACCAATACATCTTTTGATGAGCCATGTAAATCACCACGCTTTAGCGTTTTTATTATTATTAGTTATGTCATATATGTCATATCTTTTGTAAATTCTACCCCTTTCTCCTACTTTTTTCTGTTATTGCTTTAGATTGGAAACAACTTGGGGGCAGGGGCCATTCATTACTGCGTACAGTGGAGTGGGGTCTATAGTTTCCACTATGATAAACATAAATACTAATAACTATTTATTTTTAATTTCTACTGAAGGAGGCTATGTCTGCATGGGCCCCTCCCTTTCAAAATGGGCATGCAAACACGGTGGATCAAAAATGCAAATGAGGTGCTAATCTGCATATTCAGCACCTCATTTGCATGATGGTGGCCACTCACCATTCTGGAGGATCTGCTTTTGAAATGCTAATCCTAATTTTTTTCAGGAAGAAGGGTGCTTTCGAAAGCGGGGCTTCCTTTTGTAGGAGCACCATCTGCAAGGCTGTTTTGCATTTTGAAAGCACCTCCTCTGGAATGGTGAGTGGCCATCATTATGCAAATGAGGCACTGCATACGCAGATTAGTGCCTCATTTGCATTTTGGTTATCTATGTTTGCATCCCCCTTTCAAAAAGGAGGGGACAATGTTGATCCAGCCATCGTGTCCAAGACTCACAATCAGGGATAAAGCATCCTGTTCCATCAATTACAAATAAGGAGGTGGTCTCTGCTCTGTAGAACTTACAGTGTGGGATTTTGGCATTATGCAGCATGTGGGTAAATAGGCCAAGGATGTGGGAGATAAAGGGCCTGGAGAACAGTAGAGACAAGAGTGTTTGCGTAAGTTAATGGTCACACTAAGCCTGCTCTGGTGGCATGACAGAGAATGCCCTGCTTGCTCACCCATGGATTTCAACCCTCAGGGCAGACAGCAGAAGCACTCTGGCCAATTGTAACTGCCTAGTTACAGTCCATCAAGTTAGTTGTAAAACCTTCTGGTCCAATTAAAATATATGCTCATTGTAGTCTCATGCAGCAGTTAATAAAAATAAAACTCATTAGGAGTATAGCATTTAGACAAGAGTGAGTGATATTTTTTTAAATGTTGCACTCAAAACCACATTGCTTTTAATCAGCATCTGTTCTGTGTTAAACTGCCTATAAAAGCCAGTGTACTGGTGACAGTGAGGAAAGATGAGAACAAACTAACAAGAAAACAACAAAAAACATGGTATTAACATCAAAGTGTACTAAAGCTGCTCTCTTTTTTCTTGGCATTTGAAAAATGTCTTAATTTTGACCCCAAATATGTTAGCTTTCTTTCCACCAATCAGGAGTTTGGACAAGAAGGGAGGAAAAATAAGAAGGCGGTTGTTGCAGATGAGCTAGAGCATGGGATTAAGGGGCAAAAAGAGAAGAGAGGCTAGTAAAACAGTTTGAATTAAGGATTTTTGCAAAGGCAAATTGGCTCCATCTTTTGGCACACTGGACTTTAGGAAAAGCAATGAAGTCCTCTAAATTAGGGAAAGCAGGAGCATATGAGATACGCTTCTGCACATAACTTTGATACAGGCTGATTTGGGCATTTTATGGACTCATTTCAGTTACCTCAGGTATTTTTAAAAGTTTTATCTAGGGCATCCATAGTTATAACTGAGTAGAACCTCGATTTTGCATATGCCAATCTTCTGAATGGCCAGTTATACCGACTGTTTGTCCCAATGTGTGGGAGGGGTGACAAACACAAAAGTGAAGTTGATGAAGACAAGTTGAAATCCCTTCACATTCCAATCTATTCAAAGCATAGATTGGAAAACAAATCTGATCCAATATGTCTGTTCACATGCTCTCATCAAAGCATCAAAATGAAAGTGTATGGAACTGATTAAAAATCATCAGTTTTTAAAATAAACATCATTTTTATTTGATGTTTGTTTTTTGAACATTTAAGGGTTCATATCTTCCAGTTTTTCTCAGCTACCATCAAAACTAGAAATGTAAAGAAAACTGAGGTTCTCCCATAATCACATGACTTAAGGAGCTCAGGCTTTAAGAAAAAATATCAATTATTTGGAGACCCATGATAAAACTTTGAGCTAGCAACACTGTTGTGTGCATAAATTGCAGGATTGGTGGCTATCTGATTTTGTGTGTGTGCACGTCACAATGTTCTTTGTTGTGAGGAGTGATATTCAGTACTATGAAATATTCAGAACATGGTAGGGAAGTGGATATTACAGCAGGCCAACTGAAGTGAAGTGTCAGCTGGTAATGTATTATTTGGAAAGCATATTGTCGGTCTGTTTCTTAAGAACAAAAGAACAGCCATACTGGGTCAGACCAGTAGTTCATCTAACCCCATATCTTATCTTTGAGCCTAAGACAAACAACATACATTCTAGAGGCTTATAGCCTTACAATGCGGAAGCAAGAAGGATTAGGACATCCATCTGTTTCTTTCAATTTTAAAGAAAATTCCTTTCTCAAATCATATTAATTAAGGAAACCGAATGACAGGGGTGGGCAATAAGCAAGATGTGGTTCTTCAGCGTTAGCTCCTCATGGTCTACCAGCACTTTATTTACCTGTGTGTCCACAGATACGTCCGCTTGCAGCCTCTGTTGGCTGCAGGTTGCCATTCCAGGCCAAGTGAAGCTGCAGGAAGTGGTGTCCCAGTCTAAGCCACTTCCCGCCACACCTATTCTCCGGGAACAGCAATCTGTGGCCAATGGGAGCTGCAAGTAGATGTATCTGTGGACACGCAGGTAAATAAAGTGCCAGCATCCCTCCCCCTCAGGGCTAATCCTGGTGAACTGCACCTGGCCCACAGGCTGCTTATTGCTCATCCCCTGCAATATGACTTGTTGGACAAATCTGTGCTTCATTCATTTGCTGGAAGTAATATTACTGTGCTTCTGAAAATGAAATGTAGTGTAAGTACCCAAGGGTGTTCAATCTGTCTAGTTTGAAGCTGGATTTAGGGTTTGAGGTATTGGTGAAAATTTATAAGATCCCTATTTGGCTGCAGCTCGTTTATTCCAAAAGCAAAATACAGAAAATGGCCTTTGTTTCACAGGAAGAAGTCATTTTTGCCGGGGGTGTTTTAGCAATATACCAAGAGGAGGTAACTGTCAGAAGCAGAGGTATGGTCTTAATTCTTTTCTTCAGTTTGCTGACAAAGACGAGGACTTGCAGAGTCCCAGATAGTGTATTGTGTTACATCATTGCTTATTGTCCTTTGGTGTAAGATCTGAAGTACCAGTTGATTTGGGTTAAATGACTAGTTTGTTGGGACTGGGAACAAGCTGATTTGGTGTGATTATTCAGTGCAGGTGACCTTTTCTCACAAAGCCCCATGCCACTGGGTGGAGAGTCCAAAGGGGCTCTCTGTGACACAATGATAAGACTGGTATAGTGATTCAAGAGTTCACTTTTGTCACTGATTTGATGAAATGTAATTATAGAACACATCGTCTGCTTGGGTTGTCTATCCTGCTTTCTGGCAGTCTGCCCTGAGGTAGGCACCCACAGTTGTTAACCACTCCAAATACTGGGCCAACTTCACCTGCTGCTTCAGGGCTCTTGCACCTTCTTTCGAAGTGCCTAGTGCTGGCCAGCATGGGAGAGAACAAATGGACGAGAAGGCCCTTGGGTCTGATCTAGTCTGTGTGGCAATTACTATGTTCCTCTGCTAAAATGGTCTGTTTTAGAAATTTAGTATGTGCCTTGCCTAGGTGATGTGGGACCTCTTGTCCAGAATACGATAAGTCTGTAAAGCTCTGTTAGGTGTCCAGGAAAGTGAATACTAAGCTTTTAATTAAACTTACTTTATATGATTTAGAATAGGAAGACTGTGTCTAGACTAGCATTCCACTTTTGAAAGAGGCGTGCAAATGAGGGAAACAGAAAATGCAAATGAGGTGCAGATTTATATATCTGGCTTCTCATTTGCAAATTCTTCTTTCAAAAGATCTTCTTTTGAAAGAAAAAAACAGTATAGACGGGGCTCTTTCGAAAGTAATGCCCATCTTCGAAAGAACCCTTCTTTTAAAAAAAAGTCATTACTTTTGAAAGAGCCGCATCTACACTGCTTTTCTTCTTCTGAAAGAAGCTATTTCGAAAGAAGAGTATGCAAATGAGGTGCCTGATATGTAAATCTGCACCTCCTTTGCATTTTGATTTTCCCTCATTTGCACTCCTCTTTTGAAAGAAGAATGCTAGTGTACAAGTAGCCGAAAAGAAGGGCTTGAAGGAGAAAGGAGAGAAAAACTAAATCAGCTGTGAAAGTGATACATTACATTGCTGTATGTTTAGTTTAGCTTTGCATGGGATAATGGCAGCACATATTTTGATGTTAGACAAGTTAAACTTTTTGTAGTATGATGAACCTTGAAAGGACAAGCTTTTTCCCTCCCTTTTTTTGGCAAATCAACTTGCTCATGAGGTATTTTCTCCCAAGCTTTATTAGCATGATAGACTTACTCCTAGTTCCCTTTTTCTTTGTTACACAACATCCTAGCTATCAAAACAAAAAAGCAGTAAAGTAGCACTTTAAAGACTAACAAAACAATTTATTAGGTGAGCTTTCATGGGACAGACCTTCTTCTAGCTAGTGAAGCTGAGGGAAGGTTTGTTATTATCTTCAGTAGGCTTGAGGTTTCCCTACTTGTGATAGATTCATTCTTTTCCCCACAAAGAAGGCAATTTCTAATGGCTCGCTCATTCAGCATCTGCGTGAATAACTTTTAAGCACTGTTAGGTGTAAGACCACAGCTGGTTTAAAAATGGGATAATTTTTTATGAACATTTTTGTTAAAAGATTGTCTCTGTTAACATTTTGGAATTAGAAATTTTTCTTTCAGCTCTATTATATACTTCAGTTCCCTCCACCCTAACATTTCGGATTCTATCTCTTTGCAGGTGCCTTTGTAAATGGTGTGAGAAGTGGTGCATGTGAAAGGGGACCAGAACTGAGGTAGAAAAATTCTACCTTGTGCTTCCGTTTTGAGCCTTGAATTTTCAAGACTGAGTGTGTTGACAATTTCTATTCATTGCCTTGGCAGATTAGTTATATGACTACTTTTTAAAGATATATATATATCTCTACTGTACAGTACTATTGCTGGAAATGGGTTAATAAATAACACCCCAGATGATAGTGTACTTCATATTGTACAGTGATCTATATTGCTGTCTCTAATCCATTTTTCACAGTGCTACTTCTTAGATACAGTGAATTTTCAAATGATATGGAAGAAGGAAATATTCCCTTTGACTGGTTAAAATTCATATGCCATCTCTGTTGATCTCCCTTGACATTCCCATTCCTTGTCCTCTCATGGCAGCACAAAGAAACATAGTTATTTACCCTGGGACACAGGTGACTGAACTTATAAAAATCACTACAGGACGAGACGTATTGAGACCTGGCACAGCATGACAAATTCTGGCCAGGTTCGCCAAGAAGAGATGTATTGATTTTTAAATGATTAATAAGGAGAATATAATTGTATTTCATTAAGATGGATGGGATTTCATTTAGTCTGTCTTCTCCTTTTCCACTTCAGATGCGAAAGGAAATCAAGTCATCATCAGTGGCACCTCGTGTTAGTCTGCCATGGCAACAAGGTCATTGATTGAGTAAAAGAAGTTTCAGTGAGGCTAGCCCAGTCCTTTAATGGGGTTGCTGTACAGATAATGTGGAGAAGACAATTGGCTAGGTTTCTCTGATTATTTAGGAATCTACTAGGGGCTAGACGAATGCCTGAGCTTACCTTTTGTTAGCCCCTGCTTTGTGTCCTTAATTGCATATTATCAGTAACAGGTCAGTTTGGACACATCTATATATACGGTTAGTATTTTATTTCTTTGTAAATCCCTGATAACAATTCACTTCTCTGAGTCTCAATAACAGAGACACAGAAAGAGACATGAATTCAAAATCCTTAAATGTTAGTCCTAATATGTTCTTCAGTGTTTAGGCCTTAAATACACAAATGCACTTCAGCACCTTCTGAATAGTAGACCTATGAGTGGAGATCCTGCATGGCAGGGTATCTCTTTTAAGAAACTACTTCGGGAAGCACTGGACAAGTGACTACTCACTCACTTTCCAGACAAAACAAAAAGCAGTCAAGCAGCACTTTAAAGACTAGCAAAATAGTTTATTAGGTGAGCTTTCGTGCGACAGACCCACTTCTTCAGACCACTGAAGAAGAAGTGGTCTGAAGAAGTGGGTCTGTCCCACGAAAACTCACCTAATAAACTATTTGCTCGTCTGTAAAGTGCTGCTTGACTGCTTTTTGTTTTGAGAGTGTATAACTAGCACAGCTCCCTCTCTGTTACTTTCCAGACAAGGTGTTTAGGTGCAATAGTGATCTATTTCTTAAGGATATTGTAGAATGATAGGTTAGACAAAGTGAGCTATGCTACATAATTATTAGCAATAGAAAGAAGAATGCAGCTCTTTATAACCTGAAGGTCAGGGAGAGAGGAAGACAAAGAAGGGTTAAAAATGTGTTGAAACTAAGAGTTATTTCATGTAAAGGAAGTTGAGAAGCGCTGAATCTTGATATGTATCACCTGGTTTATGTGTTCAGGCAGTTTCATTTATTCTGTATTTCACATGTAAATCTCATGTTGTGGGTTCTTAGACAACATCCTAATTATCAAATTATCAGCTAAGGATATGGGAACTACCAGCCTGCTAACTCTGAGGATGTGGACAGCTGTTGAACAATGCTGTGATAGGCAGACTTTAAGGGTTTGCCAAAACAGCCTGAAGCAGTAAGTCTCCAAGCAGAGCTCAATGGGTTGTGGTTCATGCTATAGTCCAAAATATAGCTAGGTAGATATAGTGATTCAGGATGCAACTTGTGCTCTGAAGCCTAGAGACTGTGATGGGTTTCTAAACAGCTATTGTTAGCACAGTCGTGTTTTCCCACATCTTTTGACTGGGGCTCAGGGGCTTGCTGATGCTGAGGATACATGTATACTTAAAGGATCAGCACATATCTAAATAACGATAAAGTAATACTCATGGGCTAAGTCTACACTAGTGAGTTTTTTTTCAAAGAAGCTGGGGCTGTTTCGAAAAAGTCCATGGAGTGTCTACACATAAAATGCGTTCTTTCGATATTAAATCAGAAAAATGCAACGTTTTTTCTGGCAGTCCTCTTTGTGTCCCAGGTGAGGAAGAGCACCTTTCTCTTAAAGATTCTTTCAGAAAAAACCATGCACAGACACCCTGGGAACCCTTTTTATGAAAGAGCAGTCCTCATGGCACCAGACGTTTTGATTCCTGGCCCATTCTTTTGAAAGAGTGGGGGCTCTGTGGATGTTCTCTATTGAAAGAGCAGATTGATTTTTTTGGATCTGCTCTTTTTGTGTGTGGATGCACTTTTTCAAAAGAAACTTTTTCAGAAGAGATCTTCTGGAAGAACTTCTTTTGAAGAATCTCTGTAGGGCAGATGTAGCCATGTAGTTATCCTGGGTTGAAAATAGCATCTTCACAATTTCACGTTAGAGGGTAACTTCTTATGTCATTGCATATCTGTGCAACTTGTTATTTCTCATGAAATGTGGGGCTCCTCGTTTATTTCCACTTTTGTCAATAGCATTGAGATCTATTGATAGAAGAGTGTGAAATATTCTGAAGTCCGTATTATAGGCAAGAAAACTGAAATATGGGTAAAATGATTTCTTTCCTTGGAGGTAGAACAGGTTGGACCTTCCTGGTCTGGCATCCTCAGGAGCCAAACTAGGGAGTTTGCCAGACCAGTAGAAGTCAATGCTGGCTCATCTGCTGCTGGCCAACAGGCTCTCCCAGGGCCTCTCCCAGAGTCAGCCTCCCCTTCTGGCTGCTGACTCTGCTTCTGGCCCCAGCTGGGCTTCCTGTTGCTGGTCCTTCTGCCTCCAGCCTGACTATGTTCCTGCCCTGGCCCTCACCCTCCCCCACAACTGGACCCCTGGCCATCCCTGAACCCAGCCATGGGGGTTCCTGCATTAGATCCTGGATTGGAGAGGTTCAACCTGTAGTGGGCTAGTCATTGGGCTGTCGGTTTGTGTCTTGGGCTGGATATTTATAGCCTGTATGAGGTTGAGCAAGTCACTTAGCCTCCAAGTTGAAATGAAGGTACACTTGAACCTCAGTTCTTTGGGTGACCCTCACTCAGGAACATCCATGGTAGGGTCATTGGCAGGGGGTGGGGGATGTGGCTCTGTGCCCTCTTGCTCCCACTCTTCTCCCAGCTTGGGAAATGGCAGTGCAGTGATGCGCTTATCTGTAGGCTTCTCCCCACCACTCTCATAGTGTTGGAGGGTGGTGATTGGAGTATTGGGCAGGGGGTGTTGAGCCACATGTGCCCCCAGGAGTGAGACACCAGGTAAGTGCCCCACCCTCACTCCCCCCACGTACCTTCACTTCCTCCGTGGTCTGAAAAATTCCTTCATCTGTCACAACCTGTTTCCCAGGGCTGCTGGACTGAAGAGGTTCACGTGTATTATTATTTTACTTACATAACTTGCTGAGCACCTGTGAAGATTATTAGCAAAGTGCTTTGAAAAGAAAAGGCTGGATGTGTGAACAGTTATTGAATACCCTCTACAGTGTGGAACAGCAGTGAGCACCACTAGAATGAGGGGAAGTGAACCCTTTCTGGTTGTAGCCTAGAATTGTTGCTTTCCTCAGAGGTCAAAATGGTGTGGTTCTCAGAACACGCAAGTAGAGGAAAGGGAGTTGGGATGGGGAAGACAGCAAGACAAGGAAGAGAGAATTGCTGATTTTGAAAGACAACAAGAAAAGAATAATACTATTGGCACTTTCAGCCTCAGCTGTGAGAGATTGCCAAGGCATGTCTGAAAAATACTCTTCTACGTGCCACAGGTTAAAAACTATGTAAGGTCGGCTCATCCCTCTATCCTCCTGAAAGATCAGCTGGGATCCTTTGTCATACATCTGATGAAGTGAGCCTTTGCCCACGAAAACTTATGCTCCAAAATATGTTAGTCCATAAGGTGCCACAGGACTTCTTGTTGTTTTTGAAGATACCGACTAACTCGGCTACCCCTCTGATACTCAGATCCCTGGGTCTTTTTGTGTGGAATTATCAGACTGGGCTTTAACAGTTTGAGCTAAATTGAATGTGTGGAGACACTGGAGAACTCATGATGGATTTTGTACAACTGAGTTTTGTACAACTAAGAAAGGAAGTTTGAATATATATAACTTTCATAGACCTTGAACAGGCCTTTGATAGTGTAGACAGAAATACACTGTGGAGACTGTTGCAGTATCATGGCATTCCCCAGAAGATCATTAATCTCATTCGAGCCAATTACGAACCTTCCACTTGCCAGGTTGTACATAATGGCACTTCTGATGGAATCTTTCACTGTCCGAACAGGTGTGAGACAGGGATGTCTACTCTCACCGTTCCTTTTCCTTATAGTTATGGATTGGATTATGCTAAAAACAACAAGCGAACACCAAAGAGGTATTCAGTGGACCTTCTCTCGTCAATTAGAGGATATTGATTTTGCTGATGACATTGCTCTCCTGGCACATCGGCATGAGCATATGGACAGCAAAGTTGCAGCACTGGATAGCGCTGCCTGAAAGGCAGGCGTGAAAATCAGTAGATGTAAAACTAGAACTATGAGGGTCAACCACACTAAACAAGACAACATCACTTTACGGGGAGAGACCCTCGAAGACGTCGAACAATTTGCTTATCTCGGTAGTGTTGTGAATAAAAATGGTGGTACTGACCTAGACATCAAATCCAGGATTGGCAAAGCCACAGCAGCATTTCAAACCCTGTGGCCAGTATGGAGATCACACAACATCTCTGTTGAAACAAAGCTGAGAATCTTCAATTCAAATGTAAAGTCCGTCCTGCTGTGTGCCTGTGAATCATGGTGCACCACAAAGTCCTCAACACACAAACTGCAGACATTTTTGAATAGATGCCTGAGGTACATATTACAAATAAGATGGCAAGACAAAGTCACGAATGAACATCTGTGGACACGAACAGGCCAAGAGCCAGTGGGAATCCAAATAAAAAGGAGAAAATGGGGATGGCTGGGACATACTTTGAGGAAATCCCCATCCAGCATTGTTCGACATGCCCTAAAATGGAATCCTCAGGGGAAATGCAGCCGAGGAAGACCCCAAATAACATGGAGGAGATCTACAGTCATGGAAGCACAAGAACTGGGATATTCATGGGGCCAGATTGAAGCCATTGCCCAAGATAGAACCAGATAGAGGAGTCTTGTGGATGACCTATGCCCCACTTGGAGTTCACGGTTTTAACTTTAACTAAGTGGTTGCGCACATGATATTGCACATATCACCTCCCAAGTGCTTCAGTGTCCTATTTGTGTTTGACCTGTTTCTCTCTACTCCAGAAACTGACATTGTATTATACTGAGGGCATTTTACAACTAAAGTCCTTCAGGATAAGAAGTGGTGTTTTTATTTACAAATTAAAACAGTATTTCAACATATTCTACAATCATTTATATATAATATATCCTCAGAGATGTTTTAATGAGAGGTCTCCAGGAAACTTGATTTAGCCTAATGGCAATGACTGGAAAGGTAGGATGATCTTGTCTTTAGGATGGCAGACAATAATTCAGGAGATCTTGGTTTAATCACTGGCTTTTCCACAGACTCTGTGTGATTTTGGGCAAGTCACCTCTGCTTTGCCATTCCTTATCTGTAAAATGAAGTAGATAATTTTATCGTTCTATGACTTATCTGTTTAGGCCCTAATTCTGCAACAGTTTGTGCATGAAAGTATGAGCTATGTAGGTCTTCACTGACTGAGGTCTGAGAGGCTCCTTATGGACACAGTAGTCCACCCAGGAACAAATAATTGCAGTATCAGAGACTTGGACAGTGAACTTATTGGCACAGAGATCATCTCTTATTAAGTATTTGTACAGCCCTTTGTGCAACTGTGCAGGAAAAGCTGAAGTACTCAATGCTTTTTTTTGCCTCAATCTTCACGGACAAACTTCCACATCACAGTCCTAGACAATACAGTATGCGAAGGTGGAGGGCAGCCATCTGTGGGGAAGGAACAAGTTCTGAGCTATCTAGAAAAACTAGATGTACACAAATCTATGGGTCTGGATTTAATGCACCCTAGGGTACTGAGGGAATTGGCTGAGGTCATTGCTGAACCTGTGGCCATTATCTTTGAAGACTCTTAGAGATCAGGGGAGATACTGGATGACTGGAAGAAGGCAAACATAGTGCCCATCTTTAAAAAAGGAAAGAGGGACAATCCAGGGAACTATAGAACGGTCAGCCTTACCTCAATCCCTGGGAAAATAATGGAGGGGATCCTCAAGGAATCCATTTTGGAGCCCTTGGAAGAGGGGAAAGTGATCAAAAGTAGCCAACATGGATTCACCAGGGGCAAGTCCTGCCTGACCAATGTGATTAGCTTCTTTGATGAGGTAACAGGCTCTGTGGACATGGGGAAGTCAGTGGATGTGATATACCTTGACTGCAGCAAAGCTTTTGATATGGTCTCCCGCAACATTCTTGTCCATAAGTTAAGGAAATGTGGATTGGATCCTTGGACTATAAAATGGATAGAAAGCTGGCTTGATGGCTGGGCCCAGTGGGTAGTGGTCAATGGCTCAATATCTGGATGGCGGTTGGTTTCAAGTGGAGTGCTGCAAGGCTGGGTTCTGGGGCCGATGTTCAACATGCTTATTAATGACCTGGATGAGGGACTGGATTGCACCCTCAGCAAGTTTGCAGATGACACAAAACTAGGGGGAGAGATAGATACGTTGGAGGGTAGAGAGAGAATCCAGAGTGACCTGGATAAATTGGAGGATTGGCCCAAAGAAATCTGATGTGGTTCAGCAAGGAGAAGTGTAGAGTCCTGCACCTGGGATGGAAGAATCCCAAGCATTGTTATAGGCTGGCTCAGCAGCAGTACGATGGAAAGAGACCTAGGAGTTATGGTGGATGAAAGGCTGGATATGAGTAAACAGTGTGCCCTTATAGCCAAGAAGACTAACAGCATACTAGGGTGCATTAGGAGGAGCATTTCGAGCAGATCTAGAGAAGCAGTTATTTCTCTTTATTTGGCACTGGTGAGGCCACATCTGGAATATTGTGTCCAGTTTTGGATCCCCCAGTATAAAAAGGACGTGGATTTGCTGGAGCAGGTTTAGTGGAGGGCAACAAAAATGATTAAGGGGCTGGAGCACAAGACCTATGAGGATAAGCTGAGGGATTTGGGCTTGTTTAGTTTACAGAAGAGAACACTGAGGGGTGATTTAATAGCAGCCTTCAACTTACTGAAGGGAAACTCTAAAGAGGAGAGTGAGAAACTGTTCTCAGTGGTGTCAGATGGCAGAACAAGGAGTAAAGGTCTGAAGTCGAAGAGGGGGAGGTGTAAGTGAGATATTGGGAAAAAACTACTTCACCAGGTGGATGGTGGAGCATTGGAATGCATTGCCTAGAGAGGTGGTGGATTCTGCATCCCTCAACGTTTTTAAGTCTCATCTTGACAAGGTGCTGGCTTTGATTACTTAGTGGGGGTTGATCCTGCTTGAAGCAGGGGGCTGGTCTAGATGACCTCCTGAGGTCCCTTCCAGCCCTGTGATTCTGTGATTCTGTGCCTTGATTTTCGTTGCAAATAACTTCAACCATTGCTCAAATTGGGTCAATATTAGCACCTATTTAGCACATACAAAGAAATTTAATGGTAGTTAAACAGGTAGCGAATATCAAATATTTTGATACACAAATTGCTGAATAGAATTTAAAGCATTCGTTTATCTTAATATTCAGGATGCATCCATCAAAAGGAGTTTGGTGTTAGTTGCTTCAGTCAAGGGCAGCTGTATTGTCATGGCCTCTGGGAAGAATTGCAGTGTGTTATGGTACTGAGTGAACAGGCTCAAAAAGATGAGGCAGCAGAGTTTCAAAGTCCTGGAGACAGTAGCTCTGTCTACTGATTTTCCCCTTCCCCAATACTGTGCTTTTTCCCATGGGGAGGCGGAGGTGGAGGGAAGGAAGAAATTTCATGTAAAAGTCCCATTAGGATTTCTCCTACAAGTGAAGAAACACATATGTTAAGTCTGCACAAACAACCTTGATTCTGCCCCATGTGCACTGACATTTTGAGGATACCGTTTTCAGATTCATGAACCACAGACCATGTATCTAATAACATAATACCATTGCAATGTTTTTTTTCTTTTTTGTACAACCACTGACACACACACACACACACACACACACACACATACATGTAGATTCTCTTTCCACTCAATACATGGGATGGAGTTGTCAAAATTCTGGTTGAGCCTGGAACTGGTGTAGAGGGCCTGGCTTCACATGGATCCATCCTATAAGTCTTCCATAACTGGGGGCAAACCCTGCCCTCCAATAGGATGGTGTGGCAGAACTTCTGCAGAAGGATCCCTGTGGAAGTGATATGTAATGCTCCTTCCTGAAGGCTCTTCCAAGTTCTATAAGAAAGCTGAAATTCAAAGGACTTTATGTAGGTATTTTATTTATTGCTTTTAGTGAAGAAACAAAAGATTGTTTTGTATATATTTAATAATAATTTTAAAAATAATGCTTATTTTAGAAATATCTAGTCTACTCTCCCATGTTTTGTTTAAAGGAGCTCTGGAAGTTTTGTGATCTGTTTAGCTTCACTTATTCCCTAATATTAATGAGTCACTTTATATTAAACGTGCTACCAAACACCTAGTTTAAACAGCCTGTTTAAAAATCTCTTCTGTTCTTAGCAGCTTAGCTTTCAGTCTTTGCTCTTGTCATTGCACTGGTTTTGGAGTCTTCTGGTCTAGTTAGGTCCTGAATGTCTAATGTATGAAACCAAGCTGAATTTAAAATAAGCAGTTCCACTATATCAGGCCACCTTTATGCAGCAGAAACATACAACCCTGTCTCTTCATTGTTGATTACCCTTATCTCTCACTCTCTTTATTTTTTGCATGGGTCATTTTCAAAGTTTTACTATTATTTTCAGTGTTACTCTGGTTCCCCCAACCCCTGCCATTTTTTCTCTGTTCTTTTGGTCCATAGTTTATTTTTATTGGTTACAGTAATACTGCAGGCTTTTCTACAGCTGAGCACAGCTGCTAATGTTAGCTATTGATTCCACATGTTAGCTCGAAAAGGTACAATAATGTGTTTTAATCATTGCCTTTGGCTTTTCCTCTTTCCACTCCCAGCAATGCCCTATGCCTCAGGCCTGGCATGGCAAGGATCCAAAACGGATCCGAGTTACGTCAAACCGTGCTCCGCCAAAATGCCCAAATATCCACAGTGTGTTTGAATAACTGCTGTTAGAAGGTGTAACTCCATCCAGCTCCCTAGAAAATGCTTCAAATTATCAACAGTAGAGGTGCTGACAGGCAGGAAATGTTGTGGGCATGGCAGAAGGCTACGCTACCTCTGGCCCAAAGGGGAATACCTTGGCCGTACAATTGTAACGCTATTTAAGTCCCATATTCAAATCCCTCTGGCTCTGAGGAAGCTCCAAATTATAACAGTTCTCCTCGGGGACTGGCACATAATCAACCCTGCTGAAAATATTTTGAGTAGCACTAAATAAATCCCAGTTCTAATTAAGTTACTGAGGCTACTTGGGGACTGCGCATCTGGAAGTGCCCCCAAAAGCCCTGTGATACTGCAGCAAAGCGCAGTCACCTTTATGACAATTCCTTGGGAGTCCTTAGCAGCTCAACAGCTGTCTCCAGGAAGCAATTGTGAGAGTCACCTTGCGGCTCAAAACTGTCCCACATTAAATCATTGCTTATTGATTTAATCTGGCAAGTTCCTTGTCACTCAGTGAGGCATCTGCTGTAGCTGCTCTTTGAACTAATGCCCCTTATATCTGAAAGTAGAGGGCCAATGCTACAGCTAACGCAGCGCCCAATGGCGTTTTTCAATAGCAAAACTGATACGCTTTCCCCAAGCCACTAGTCAGTCTAAAGGATGTAGGCAACTGGGAATTCAATCCTGAAACACAAAGAGGGTAAAATCATGGCCCCATGGAACTCAATAAGAGTTTTGCCATGGCAGCTTAAGAACACTTACCAGAGATTTTTAGCACACTGGAGGATCAAGCTCAAAGGCAGTAGTGTTTTTTTAGCTCACCGAGGGTATGTCTACAAAGCAAAGTTGTTTGGAAATAGCTACCATTATTTCAAAATAACTTTGCTAGCATCTACACAACGCAACCACTATTTCGAAATAATTTTGAAATAGCGCTTAGCTTATTTCAAAATAAGTAAGCCTCATTCTGGCTGGGTCTACACTAGCACCATCTTTTCGAAAGGGGATGCTAATGAGACACTTCAAGATATGCTAATGATGTGCTGCAATAGATATGCAGCGCCTCATTAACATAATGGTGACTGCGGCACTTCGAAAGTGCCACTTTTGATTGCACGTGACTCGTCTACATGGGGTCCTTTTTGAAAGGACCCTGCATACTTTGAAATCCCCTTATTCCTATAACTAAATAGGAACAAGGGGATTTGAAAGTATGTGAGGTCCTTCCAAAAAGGACCCCATGTAGACAAGCCATGCGCGATCGAAAGCAGCACTTTCGAAGTGCTGCAGCTGCCATTATGCTAATGAGGGGCTGCATATTCATTGAAGCACATCATGAGCATATCCCGAAGTGTCTCATTAGCATCCCCCTTTCGAAAGGGGGGGGGGTGCTAGTGTAGATATAGCTTCTCTGAGGAATAGTGCCTATTTTGAAGTAGATATTTTGAAATATTGGCTGTGTAGACCCTATTTGAAAATAAGCCATAGTGCATCCAATTGGTCTGTTTCAAAATAGGCTTGCTGGCTACATCTACACTACAGTAGGGTAACCATCCATCCTGTATTTGGCAGGACGGTCCCATGTTTGGGATGCCAAAAAGGTGTCCCGACTTTAAAAGGGGTTAATTGTCCCGTATTTGCCTCCCCCACCACCTGCTGACCTTTTCCACCAGCAGCTGCTGGCTGGAGAGCACTTGGCCACCATGTTCATGCCACTTCCCCAGGGCTCCGTGGTGGGATGGGGGGAAGCTGCTGCTTCCCTGGGACTGGGCAGGGTCAGCCAGCAGCTGCCACCTCCCTGGGGCTGTGGGGGGGCACCAGCATCTGCTGCTTTCCCAGGGCTCTGTGGGGGAGGGCCGGAAGTTGCCACTCCCCCTGAGCTGTGAGCAGGGGGCAAATACGAGACAGTTGTAGGGACAAAGTGCATGTGGCTGTCAACTCCTTCCTGGCTCCCTGGGGCTTGGGAGAGCCAGAAGGAGTGGTCTCTACTTCTCCCATATCTCCCTGTCCTGTATTTGGGACAGGGAGATATGGTTGCCCTACACTGCAGCCAACTGTTGGCAGAAGTTATTGTCAGAAGAGATCTTCCAGCAAAACTTCTGTTGACAGATCACAGCCACACACAAAAGTGGATCGAAAGAACAATGCACTCTGGTGAAAGAGAGTAACCAGACTGCCCAGCTGCTCTCTTGACAGAATGGCCAATTGGAAGGAGAGCACACTGGGCCCCCCAGAGCGTCTACACAGCATTTTGGTTGACAGAATCTGTCAACAAAAGCATTTTGCCTCATCGCAGGGAGGCAGAAGGCTGCCAGAGGAAGTGCTGAGTTTTATCAACAGACTGTTGACAAAATGTATTCTGTAGGTGTAGATGCTCCATGAATTTTGTCAACAAAACTCTCTAGTGTAGACGTAGCCACTGTGTGTAGATGGTCTATTGCAAAATAGCTGAGGGCTAGTTTGAAATGCATTTTGTGCACAGATGTGTTATTTCAAAATAAGCTGTTTTGGAATAACTCTTTCGCAATAGCTTATTTTGAAATAGCTTTGCTGTGTAGACATACCCCTACAGACTTATCTTGAGCTTAGCGGTTAATGTTCCATCAACATCAGCAGAGATGTGGACAATGCCTGAGATGGTTGAGAAGCCCTTTACATTGAAATTATGAATTTAAGCTCTGAGCTGGCAAGTACTTACCCCAGGGCACAGTGTTTTCTACTGGGAGAAGCCCCAGTGATGTCAATAGGTGTAAAAGGGACTGCCACTTTGAAGACAAGGCCACTTATTTAGGTGCCTTTCTTTAAAGATTTTTATATGGTTGACTATGCAGACTACAGGTAGCAAATGGTGGACTTGTGACTGAAATGTAACTGCTTGTGGCGTAGAACACAGCAACAATTGAACATTCAATGGTACTACTATGTGATGGGGTCAGTCAAGCTACTGTACAATAGTGCCTTATGACAGCACCTCCTTCAACCCTGCTACTTTTAATAAACATCCAGTTAAGGGCAGGGCCACTGATCTGAGGAGGGGGATGAAGGGGACAGATCTCAAGGAAACTAGCAATTCCAAATGACATGGGGATCCTGGTTGCTGTTGCTGCTACTGCGGCAACAGCAGCAGCAGTATTGGCCCCTTTAAATTGTCATCAGAGTTGTGTGTGGTGTACTCAGGGTACCCCGAAGGGCTGGCTGAGGGAAGCTAGTCCCAGTACCTCCCCTTCTGCCAAGGCCTTGTTCCTTCTGGAAGTGCAGAGCTGGGCTCCCTCCCACCTTGCCCAGTGACCTGACAAGTCTCTCTGCAGCCCTGGTTTAGGTAAATATTTAGGGTGAAAGGCTAGCGACTTCAAACATGCACATTTATTGTACAACACTGTGAGGTGGCATGGCAGGGTGCGGGGAATATTTTATGAAGCTCAGTCTGGGTGAAGTCTGGCTAAGCTTCAGAACTTCAGGGTGCTTCTCAGAACTGAACAGCAACTTTAGAACTTTTCAGGTTCTTTTGTGACTAGATTTAATGCTAAAAGTCATTCTTATATTTGCCTTACAATAATATGATAGGGCCCAAGGCCCCATTGTTTTGAGCCTGGTACAAGCTCCTAGTGAATGACAGTCTCTGACCTGGAAAGCTTATCTAACGAGATTTGACAGGAAAGGGTAGGTGAGGAAACAGTTCTGGGAAGAGCCGAGAATATAATCTCAGGGCTCTTTAGGCCCAGTTCAGTTCACTGTTCAGTAGGTCATGCTGCTTCTCAAGCCCATGTAGATTTAACATCACTTCAGATGAATGAAAACTAGTCTGATCATTGACTGTAGTGTTAACATAGTTTCGGATGAATGAGATAAATAATTAAAGACCTTCTGCAGGGCATTTGCTGAAGCATGTAGGATATAACCATGCAGTGTTTTGGAGCAAGCAGGAGTGACCCTTCTGGCCTGGGTTGACAGCTTTGTACTAGTGGAGTTTGTACCGGTGTTTTAAGAACAGCCGTGTAGATAGTGCTTTGAATGTGCAGCTTTGGCTGGAACTTGGGGAGCGGGGATTGGCTTTACAGCCCAATTTTCATCTTCACAGTGCTACACAGATACTTTTAGAGCACTACTGCAAGCCCCGCTGCACCACTTCTGTCAGCGTGGACTGACAGGTTAAATGTGCCTCATGTCAAAATGCTGTCTAGACGTACCCTTAGAAAAGAGACAAGTGGCATTTCTTTTCAGGACATACTTTTGACAGTTTGTACTGGTGTTATCCAACAGTATAGCTGTGCTATAAAGAGCATAAGAAAAAAAAATGAGCATGTTGCAATGTTCTTACAGGCTTACTTGGCTTCATGCTGTTAACCCACTTTGTTAAAGAAAAGTTGATTTTATAGTTAGCTGTGCATAGAGTATGCAGATGAAACAAATCACTCCTAAAAACTCAGCAAGATAAATAGTTCTTGTTGAAGACTAGCAAGCAAGGCTGAATGCAAGATTAATATGCAGTCCCAAGTTCCGCTTCCCACAATTTTTATTGATTATGTGGAAAGTACAAAAACTCGTGTTTTTTGGCAAGTTAGATTGACACCCGTGCATAACCTTACTAGATACAATTTCTCAAAGAAAATATTTGCTTGAGAGGATAGCCTTGCATTTTGATTCATATACAGTGTCCGAGATTTAAAGCTACTACAGATTAGAGATGCCAGGTTTGACCTTCTTCATACAGATGGATAAGTCTATCATATATGCATAAAAGTACTTTAAAAATCACATTGCTCTGAGGTTTGCCCAGCTTAAGATAAAAACAATAGAAACTAGTTGTCTGTGCAAAGGAAAAGGAGCCAGGAGCTTCTCTGCGTTTGAATCCCAGTTGTGAAACTCACCTTTATTGTAATCTTTAACAAGTGTCTTAACTTCTTTGTGAGACAAGGTGGCTGAGGTAATTTCTCTTATTCAGCCAAATTCTGTAGATGAGCAAGACAAGCTTTTGAGTTTACACAGAGCTCATCTTCAGGCCTTCGAAAAGTATTCCAAGTGTCTCAGCTAAATACAAGGTGTAGCAGATTATTCCTCAGGAGTAGTTAACATGTATTTCAAGTGCACAGGTGCTCCGGACTGGTGCCATCAAGCTCTTAATTCTTTTTACTTAGGTGTGTGGAGTCCTCCACATGGAGCAAGCAATAGCACCAGACACCATCAGTTATCTGCTTTAGTATGTCCATCATCAATGCTACCATTGCAACCATGTCCTCAACTTCTGCATTGGTACCACAAGAATACAGACTTATGAAGGACCAGTCTGCAGTGGATGGACTCCTCACTCCTCATGTGCACAGAGTAATTCTTGGTAGTGAGACCCTGATCACTGGATCATTGTCCCTCAGTATTACATGACTCTCTGCAGGTGCTCGTTCACTGTACAATACAGAGGAGGATGAAGGAGATTGCCAGGTTCTCCAGCATATCCCTTTAGGGTGCATTCTGTAGTAGTCCCTGGAAATATCACATTCATTATTAAGAATGGGGGAATCAGTCTTGCCTGCCAACCTCACTGTGATATGCCTTTCTCTGAGATGTGCCCCAGGGCTATACTGGTGCCTTTGGGCTTCTTATCTGCAACAATTTGCCACATCACCAGTAACATCTCATAGGAAGGCTAGGGTTGTACATCACTCCCCTCCGCAGCCAGCACCCTACCACCCCTGCAAGAGAAGATGTTTGAGGAGCAGGAAGCCAGGGCAAATACGTAGGTCACCCTTCAAACACCTATTTCATCCTTGTCTCTGGCTAAGGCATTTATGCTTTTGCTACCCACCATGGCTGATGATTTTCAACTGTTTCAGGCCTGCAGAAAGAGGGTAGTCAATACACTTCAAATTCCATGTAAAAAAGTCAAGGAGAGGGTGTATTGCAATTTCATTCCTGGAGCTGTTCCAGTCTCAAGCTGCAGATTTAAGGGTGACAGTCTGAAGCAAAAAAATTTCAAAAATCAAATGGAGAGAGAAATCTCTGAGCTGCAATTTATTTGCAAATTTGACTCCATTAACCATGGATTAAACAGAGACTGGGAGTGGCTCGCAGCTTACAAAAGCAGTTTCTCTGTCCCCATCAGACTCTGACAAAGGCTCACATCCCCCTGTCTGATCTGACTCGGTTTTTCCTCTTTTGATAGGTGCTGTTGATACTGGGCCATTTCCACCTTGCTGAATAGACCTTGTCAGCTCTGGCCCTCCCTCTTACTGGGACCCCACTCTTTAAATGCCCCTCTGAAACCATCCCCCCGCACTCATGCATCTGATGAAGTGGGTCTTTGCCCATGAAAGCTTATGCTCAAAATAGCTGTTAGTCTATAAGGTGCCACAAGACTTCTTGTTGTTCTGAAAGCTACAGACTAACACGGCTACCTCTCTGATAAAAGCCTGTCCTGCTCATCTGCAGCTGCAGAAGGGAAGGAAGAATGGAATTTTCAGTAGTGCTTAGCATGAGCCCTCTCCCTTTTAAAAGTCACTATTAAAATGCCTATTAACTTCATGAGAGCCAAGTGAGTAATTGCACCTTCTGCTAAGGTGCCTGGCTAGTGGATGGTTGGGGATGAAACTATGGTTTAACCCACTTCCTGCCTATTTGAAAAAGAGATTCTACTTATACTACCCGGCTGGTCCCAAAAGAAAGCTGACGTCTGGTGCAAATCACCTACCCTGAAATTATTCCAATGCTCTTTGAACCTTTTAATTAGTTTAGGATTTGATTTCTCAGAATTTTTCAGATTGTGTCAGATTTTATGAATATTTCACACAGCTCTACTATATACTCTGTTCCCAGAGTGAAGACATTTAACTGATAGCAGTTTAACATTTTTTTTTCTCTGAGAAAAATTAGGCTAGAGTGCAGTGCTGTCATAAAATCATGTCCATGTTTGGTTAACACATACGTAGTGGGTCTTTAAGGTCAAAGAGGAGCAGTGGGGAGGGGGAAAGAGAGGACCTGGCCCACATATATAAGTTCTAGGCGATCTCTTCTTTATAACCTGGATCCAAAGCCCATGGAAGTCAGCAGGAGGCTTTCCATTAATTTATTTGTATGGTGAACTGGGCCTCATATCATTATTTATATCCTGTAAAATTAGGCAAACAAATTAAGCTGCCCCCAATCTGATTCATGTGGTAGATTTTTATGCAACAGATAATGCATGTAACACCCATTATCTGTAACTACAATACTGACATCTTCAGTGCTGGTTAAAATGAACCTTATTATTTAATGTATACGCTGAAAATGTATTGCTGTTTGCAGGCATGAAGGAGGTTTACTAGTAACTTTAGTTTTGAATAAATTCTCAAATATACTTGAATAATTTAAATAAATGGATGAGAAATTGCTCTGCTTCTGCAGGCTGACATAAAAATGCGTAGTTTTTCTTGCTAAGCTGCCACCTACACCATGTGTTGTGCCCCTCAACCTTACCGCAGGAATACGAGCATTGCCTGAGAATGCTCTGGTTTAATTGTCCAGAAATGTGCGTGCGGTACTCGTTAAGCACTGCTATTATTGAAGTGCCGACAACACGCTTGGCACTAAACAGATCACTGAGGAAGGTGCAGTCCCCGCACAAAGATTTTGGCTTCCAATAAGGAGTTTGTTGCGCAAGGAATGCCTCAAGCCAGCTACACAATGGCTTGATAACCAAAGACTATGCAAGTGGAAAAACCCCCAACAAATCAGAATTAGAGTCCTTCCACTACATAGCATTTAGCCACCATTAAACAGGCGATTGTTTTATTCCAAAGCTTTTCTAATTAAACATTAGTCACACACTCTCCCTTGCCCTCTATTTTCTGTGTTAAAAATCATGGTCTTAAAAGAGCTTACTTTAAAGATTCTATAATTAAACATCAAGTTAGAATAGGAATGTGATTGTCCTTCTTTTACCAAGAGAGCATAGCTGACTTCAGAGCTGCACCAGTCTAATAAATGGTAGAATCTGACCCAAAGTATATATGTAAGCCTCTGTCTGCAAAGAGGTATTTAAAAGTGCAATGGGAAGTGGATATAGGGAGAGTAAGAGAGGAAACGGAGGGGGAGAAAGGAAAACAATGGGTACAAATTTCTGCCAGTTACCTCAGGCATCCATAGCAGCTGCTTAATGATACATATATCATTATATCCTAGAGTAGTTGGAGGGCAGAAACAGACTTGATTACACTACAGACAATTGTTTCACAATAATTCTGGACCATTTTTCATTAGCTGTCTCCCCTCACAGCAAAACAAGGGATAATTTTTTAGAAAAAAATCTTATACCTCAAGAAGGGTGTCCAGCAGTTAAAGATTTTTAATAATTCATCATGTGAAACATCTTGCGCTAAATAGTGAATGTCCCAGCAGTAGCACCAAAAGATGAATGAGAGGAACTGAGGTTAACTTGCTTTGATAGAAACAAAAGGGTAAATAAAAAGAATAGCACTATCACTTTTCCATGATTTATTGGTACTTTTTTTATTACTGTGCTCTGGTTTGATGTGCTTGGACACTGTCTGAGTCAAACCAGTTAATTCTAAACAAGCTGATTAAGTAGGTGATTAAAAGAAAGAAGCAGAAGTATCTGCCCATAATCACTTACCACTATGGAAGCAATATGTAGCAGGTGTCACTATTATGAATTATTGCTGAATTTGCCTTTAAGCATAGTGGGAATTTTATGTTGAGCATATAGGCCAGCGATGTTGTCAAGTATTGTGCTAGGTGCTGTATAAATCAGCTTTTATGGCAGCAATTTTAATTTTTTACCTTTGGAGTCTCTGCTTGCCTTTAGAAAGATTCTACTAATCCTTAACTAGCTTTTGAGTTATTATTCCCAACTTGATAGAATGAACTGAACCATTATGCACTGAACCATTAATAGGGATTCCTGATAGAGAATGAAACCCCAGTTCAGGAAAGCACTTAACCATGTGGTTAATGTTACATTCCTGAAGTTAACCAGCTGCTCAAGTGTTTTCCTGAACTGGGACCTGAATATATAATTCCTAATGAAAAAGCACTCCTGTGTACAGCTAGGTGAAAATGTTTTTGCAAATGGAAATTTCACCAAAAAACATTTTTTCAGGACTCTGAAACTATTTGTGAATTTGGTTCAAATGCAATGAATAGTTTTTGATAGAAAAACACTATTATTTTTAGAAAAAGTCAATGTTTCATTTTGATCATTTTGAAGTGCTTTGCTCTGAAATTTTTTATTTTGACTTTTTATCTTTGAAACATGATGTCATATTCAAATTTGGCCAACAAACATCAGGAACAAAGGTTACAAATAGTATAAATGAAAACTTTAAAATAAATTGTTTTTAATCTGCCAATTTGGAACAAATTGAGAAACTGTAACTATTTTGTATCATTTTTGACGTGTAATATTTTGGATGATTTAAAATGATATCTTCTGGGTTATTTTTATTTGGTCAACATTTTTGAAAATTTTGTTTCAATTCCAGTTGATTTGGATGTTTAAGGTGCTGTGGGCCCCTTTGTGAACCCATCTGCAGAATCAATATAGTCTGTAAAATTCTCAGGAATTTGGTATTTTAAGGGAAATCTGTGAACACAAATCCATACATTTCTGAATCACTGTGTAGCTCCCTGTTATGTGAACTGTTTATTAAAGCTATTTGTACACATTTTGAGTGGGAAAACTATTTGTTAGGGGCTGGACAGCCATATTTGCTTCCAGTAGTGTAAAGTCATGTTAACACAACTTACTTTAATCACATCAATCCAAATTTACATCAATGTAGCTGAGAGAAGGAATCCACCCTTTGTGCTTGACATAAAATAGTAAGTCTGGAAAATTAAGAATAGATTTATTCAAAAGTTCCTTATAACAAAGGGTAATGTAGACACTGCTAGCAATTGGAGAAAGGAAATGTGCAAAGATGCCTGTGACAACATCCTCCAAGAAAAATAATTGATCTGGCTGTATGTATCATGTGATCCCCTTATGACCAATGGAACTTGAGTTTCAGGGTTTTGTGTAGTTTGTAGTTTATATGGTGGTGGAAAGGTAGTGGCAAGGGTCTATCACTTAATTTTTGTCATTTTGAGTGAAATAGCAGATATCCTGGTGTCCTTACATTTATTTCCTTCTTTCCATGTTGTGATCCTTTGCCATACCTCTCACCAGTCCTTGTCCTTTTACATTGGATGCTATTCAAAGCAAGGACAATTTTGCCATATAGTCAAATATCAGACAGGTTTTAGTGAAATCCCAGCTTAGCGCCTTAAGGCCGCGTCTACACGTGCACGCTACTTCGAAGTAGTGGCACCAACTTCGAAATAGCGCCCGTCACGGCTACACGTGTTGGGCACTATTTCGAAGTTGAAATCGACGTTAGGTGGCGAGACGTCGAAGTCGCTAACCCCATGAGGGTATGGGAATAGCATCCTACTTCGAAGTTGAACGTCGAAGTAGGGCACGTGTAGATGATCTGCGTCCCGCAACATTGAAATAGTGGGGTCCGCCATGGCAGCCATCAGCTGAGGGGTTGAGAGACGCTCTCTCTCCAGCCCCTTCGGGGCTCTATGGTCATCGTGTGCAGCAGCCCTTAGCCCGGGGCTTCTGGCTGCTGCTGCGGCAGCTGGGGATCCATGCTGCATGCACAGGGTCTGCAACCAGTTGTTGGCTCTGTGGATCTTGTGTTGTTTAGTGCAACTGTCTGGGAGGGGCCCTTTAAGGGAGCGGCTTGCTGTTGAGTCCGCCCTGTGACCCTGTCTGCAGCTGTTCCTGGCACCATTATTTCAATGTGTGCTACTTTGGCTTGTAGACGTTCCCTCGCAGCGCCTATTTCGATGTGGTGCTGCCCAACGTCGAAGTTGAACGTCGATGTTGCCAGCCCTGGAGGACGTGTAGACGTTATTCATCGAAATAGACTATTTCGATATCACTACATCAAAATAAGCTATTTCGATGTAGCGTGCACGTGTAGACGTAGCCCAAGTGTTTAAGCATTGAAATGGTATGGAAATCAGAGAGAGCTCAGTGCCTATCATGCTTAACTGCTTTTGAAAATCCCACTGGGCCCCTATGAGCCTATTTAGTTACAAATCTGGTGGCACATCCTCCGTGTCAAAAAATTCTTTAAGACATTTTGGGAGTTGTTGCAATTTAAATAACAGTAGTCATCACTTTTGAAAATCTGGCCCTAATTTTTTCATCTCTTGTGAACCCAAAAAGAGAGGCTGTTTTTAAAAATGTTGGCACAAGTCTTTTGTCAAAGATCACAGTATACGCTATTGTCAGAGAGAAAAATGGAAGCCAGGAGTCTTAATTTCTATCAGCACTTCTATTTAGCAGGCCAGTCTTCTTGGAAGATAAGCTATGTAGCAAGTGGCATGAACATTATATGCTAATTCTGCCTCTGGGCCAGGAGATTCCCATATTTTCTTTTTCTAGAAGGACATGAATTTTCATATTACATCCATCTTGGTTTGATTTAGCGTTTCAAAAAGACTGAAAAATTGGAATTATTTGGTTACCCACCAAATGTAATGCCTCTCCCTAGTAATTGCATAGTGCTAGTGGAAGGAAGGGAGATGGGGTCGGGGGAGAGATAACACTGTTTGATGTAACTTCCAGCCATAAAGACCCTTAGAGCTGTAGGCAGCAATTTATAGAAGTGGCCAATGGCTGTAACCAAATGCATTTTAACATATGTGGTTGCTTCATAGGGCACACCTTTCTTTAATCGTAGTTAACCCTTCATTGCCCTGTGCAATGACTTTAATGGAGAGAATGTGAAAATAGCTTCAAGCTATAGAACAGAGCAAGCTGTAAAACATCTTGCTGTGTTCACTTTCCCATTGTCCCGACAATTGATTCCACTGCTTCTCTTACCTTGTGAATTATGGCCCTAGTAAAGCACTGCCAAGTTTGAGTCGGCAATCATCTGCTGGCACTGTGGAATGACAATCCTTATCTGTTTTCTGTAGCCTGACATTTTCAGTAAGGCCTGGAAGGTTTGGTTAATAGGGTTTGTCAAAAGGGAGCTACAATATAAAACAATGAATTATGGAACGAGAGCAGAACAGAGAACCTGTGTCACCCTAAATGTTACCAAAGCAATTTCTGGGAGACTAATTATTCACAATAGATAACTAAATTGTAAATCTTTGTTAAAAGTAGGGGGATTCAATGTGAAAATTTCCTTGGAAAGTGTTTCTGAAAGGCTGCTTTAATAGCTAATTCATAAGGAAAATGGTAGATGTGCCAGAGGCTGTGGAAAATGAGTGTTCATAGGACGAAAAGAAAAAAAATTCCCAGATTTGTTCACTCAGTAAGGCTGGCAAGACACATATTTACATTATTAAATGCCTAATGACTTTAAAAATCTGGCCCTTAATGCTTTCTCCAATGACAATTTTAAGTCGTGATTTCGTTAGAACTAGTTCAGTATTGGATTTTTAAAAAAAAATATTTGGTGTTTATCTTAATATACCTAAATAGACATATAGGTGTCCAGTGGGATTTTCAAAGTGCAGAGGGGACTTAGGTGCCTTAGTAGTTTTGAAAATCTCTCCAGGCACTTATCTGCATCTTTAGAAACCCGAATCCTTTTAAATATCTGGCCTTCAGTCCCTTCTGCACTCATATACTGCACCTTTGATGAAGTCATGCCTCCTGATATAGAGTGGGCAGTTGATATTGAATATAAACTTCATATCCTGCCCTTATTATTGTAAGGAATATTGTGGGGGAAGAGTGAAGGGAGAGCTATTTCAGTTGAGTGAAGAGTCTCTGGCTGCTGCTACATTACCATTCTCCCATCAGAAGTGCCATGGTAATGAGGCAATTCAAGGCAGGCTAGTGAGGCACTAACATGCATATTCAGTGCCTTATTAGCATAATGGCAGCCACACAAACAGCCTTCAGATTGCAGGTTGACAGTGAAGATGGGGGCAGCTTTGAAATAAGCGCCCCACTTCGACATTCCCTTAAGCAGTGAGGTGGCAAAGTTTGCAGATGATACCAAGCTGTTCAGGATAGTCAAAACCAAAGTAGATTGTGAAGAACTTCAAAAAGATCTCAGTAAACTGAGTGATTGGGCAGCAAAATGGCAAATGAAATTTAATGTGGGTAAGTGTAAGGTAATGCACATTGGGAAAAATAACCCCAATTATACATACAATGTGATGGGGGCAAATTTAGATACAACAGATCAGGAAAGGGATCTTGGAATTATAGTGGATAGTTCTCTGAAAACATCCACACAGTGTACAGCGGCAGTCAGTAAAGCGAATAGGATGTTAGGAATTATTAAAAAAGGGATAGAAAATAAGACAAAGAATATCATACTTCCCCAGTATAAAACTACGGTACTCCCACACCTTGAGTACTGTGTGCAGATGTGGTCTCCTCACCTCAAAAAAGATATACTGGCAATAGAAAAAGTTCAGAAAAGGGCAATTAAAATGATTAAGGGTTTGGAAAGGGTTCCCTATGAGGAGAGGCTAGAGAGACTGGGACTTTTCAGTCTAGAAAAGAGGAGATTGAGGGGCGATATGATAGAGGTATATAAAATCATGAATGGTGTGGAGAAAGTGAATATTGAAAAGTATTTACTTGTTCCCATAATATAAGAGCTAGAGGACACCAAATGAAATTAATGGGTAGTTGGTTCAAAACTCATAGAAAATTTTTCTTCACACAGCGCACAGTCAACCTGTGGAACTCCTTGCCGGAGGAGGCTGTGAAGACCAGCACTCTAACAGAGTTTAAAATAGCGCTTGATAAATTTTTGGAGGTTAGGTCCATAAATGGCTATTAGCCAAGGGTAAAGTATGGTGCCCCTAGCCTTTAGTCAAAGGCTGGAGACAGATGGCAGGAGACAAATTGCTTGATCATTGTCTTCGGCTTACCTCCTCTGGGGCACCTGGCACTGGCCACTGTCGGCAGATAGGATACTGGGCTGGATGGACCTTTGGTCTGACCCAGTGTGGCTGTTCTTATGTTCTTATGTACTCCCACAGAACTAGATCGGAGTAATGGAATGTCAAAGTGGGGCGCTTATTTTGAAGCTGCCCCCATCTACACTGTCAATCTACAGTTTGAAGTCTACACTTTGAAATTTGCACAGCCACCATTATGCTAATGAGGTGCTGAATATGCACATTAGCGTCTCACTAGCTTGCTTTGAATTGTCTCGTTACCATGGCACCTCCGATGGGAGAATGGTCATGTAGCAGCAGCCCCTGAAGCAGAGTGTGCAATGTCTTCCAGAGCACTTGTTGCTTGTGCTCCAAAATGAACACTGTGCACTCCCAGGAAGGCTGGCTGCAATCATTAATCATACATGAGTGGGTTCTGGTGACATTACCCAGGGTGCAATGTCGACTACTGAACAGCTTCATAGCCTCAATTCTCGAGCCTGGGGTGCCTTTTACACTGCTTCATTGTGAGAGCTAAGACTCCTGGCCTACAGGCACACAACCTCCAGCAAGTCAATTACTCCCAGATACACTTAACATGAGTGCTGAAGCAAGTCACTGAGACAGCCACCCATGCGAAGTATTGTAGAGTGATGCCAGAAAATTCTCAGCCCCAGACTTGTCCCCATAAATATGCGCCTTGTACTGTTCAGCACCCTTCTGGACAATACAAGTACATAGAAAGCCTGTAATGTCATTAATAGATAATGAGATATAGAAAACTTCATTATCTCGAATAGAGAGTCACAAAAACTTGAATCCAACCATAGTAGCTTAGACAGAACATTAAACAACTTTATTAAATACAGAAAGATTTTAATATCAGAGAGGTAATGGTTTTAGTCCGTATCTTCGAGAACAACAAGAAGTCTTGTGGCACTTTATAGACTAACAGTTGTTTTGGAGCATAAGCTTTCGTGGGCAAAGACCCGCTTCGTCAGATGTATGGGGTGGGAGCGTTTCCAGAGGTGTATTTAAAGAGTGGGGTCCCAGTAAGAGGGAGGGCCAGAGCTGACAAGGCCTATTCAGCAAGGTGGAAATGGCCCATTATCAGTAATATGTGACAGTTTTTTCTTCTTTTGATACATACTACTGATAATGGACCATTTCCACCTTGCTGAATAAACCTTGTCAGCTCTGGCCCTCCCTTTTACTGGGACCCCACTCTTTAAATATGCCTCTGGAAACGCGCCCCCTCCATGCATCTGACAAAGCAGGTCTTTGCCCACGACAGCTTATGCTCCAAAATAACTGTTAGTCTATAAGGTGCCACAGGACTTCTTGTTGTTCAGAAAGATTTTAAGTGATTATAAGTAGCGAGGCACAAAGGTCAGTATTTTGTCAAAATAAAATAAAATAAAAATGCAAATAATAACTAACTTAGCAAACTAAAGCTGTGTCTACACTAGCTCCCTACTTCAAAGGGAGCATGGCAAGTAGGGTGTCAGGAGATTATTAATAAAGTGCTGCGCTGCATATGCGGCACTTTATTAAGCTAATTCTCCCCTGTGGCAACTTCGAAGTTGCCCAGACACTGTGGAGAACCGGCGGGTTAGTCGTGGCTACACGTGAGCCAGCACTTCGATGTTTAACACTTCAAAGTTGCCACGGGAGAGAATTAGCTTAATGAAGTGCTGCATATGCACCGCAGCGCTTTATTAAAAATCTCCTGACACCCTACTTACCATGCTCCCTTTGAAGTAGGGAGCTCATGTAGACACAGCCTAAGCGAATTTAAAGTGGAAATGTCTTTCCTATCATATGATTTTACTCTTACTGGCTGAGTGGCTTTCAGCCAGGAGTCCACTCTCAGTCCAATGCGCCCTTCCAACTTTTGTCTCTGAGGAACTGTTTAGAAATTATTTTCTCAGACTTGGAACATACCTTCTACAGTAGAATTTAACTTTTATAATTTTACATATAATTTTACCATCACAGGAAGTCAATATCTGTGGTTAATTAGGGGTTATGATGACTGATGTGGGCTGCTGTATTATGGTGGAGTGGAGTATGTTTGGGGAGTGGATGGGGCTCAGGAGGGATCATTACTCTCGCTTTCTACTGCATAGAGATGAGGATGTCTGAATTTAGTCTAGGGAGGTCAGTTGTTATTCAGGGAATAGTGTCATTTCTTATCTGTCATCTTGCATCTATGTCCAGTCTTAAAGGCAAATCCAGGATTTGTTTAGTTGAGCTGACAGACCCAGAGATCAGCTGTGAAAAACTGAAGACGGAAAATGTAGAGATGAGGCTTCAGTCCATTTTGTCAGTGATGTCAGTTTTGATGTCTTCTGATGTCTTCCAGAATATTAAATTTTGGGGGATTGTCTATATCATTTCACATAGCATCTTCCATAGACACTGTATAAACTCTTTGGATTTTGGAGGGCTGTAATTTAGTAAGATGCATATTTTGAAATAATCTCTGGACAATTTTGAAATGGATTTTTATATTGGTGGCTTGTGTATCAATACAAGTAAGACTGTTACAATCTGTTATACTAATGGTTTGCAGTTGGTAGTATGTGTACCCTGGGGGTTCATAAATGATGTTTAAGATTTCCTGGGAGGGATTTCTGTACCACAATCTGAATTTTTTTAAGGATCTGCAAATGAAAAATTTGAAATCACAATGTGTTATCCAGTAGCAGTATATGTCTGGTAAGCAGCGGTTTATTTTACATAATAATCTGAGCAGATTTTTTCCTTCTGCTCTAACACTGATGGCAGTGCTGAAGATAAGTTGGGAGTACATACTTGAGTGGATAAACCTGGTAGATAAGGAAAATATTTTTTCCAGTTCATCATAGTTTACTTCTCAGTTTCTAGGTTACAGGGCATTGGAAAATTAAAAGAAAAATCCCATGAAAAAATTGTAATGGTGAATTTGTTTCACTTTGCATTACTGGAAACATCTCTTTTCCCAAAGTTTTTCCAGTTTTTTAAAAATGTTATTGAAACATTATTAGAATGGCTATAATGATTTTCGTTTCATTTGAGGGGAAAACATCTTAAATGAAAACTCTTTCTGAGGAATGTTGACCATCCTCATCTGAGACTTTTCAGCATAAAAATGTTATATAGAATGTTATATATATATATTAATTATATAAAGCCGAGAACATTCTTCTACGGTAGTTATGGTTATCATCATTCCAGTATTCTCCTTGGCACTCAGACCTTTTCTTTAATTAAATACATTGTCTTGGGATATTGGCAAAAATGTAAGTGCATAATGAAAACACTTTACATTGTTTTATTTAGGTAAACATCCCTGCATTGATGTATACTTGCGTAGGGCCAGACTGTGCAATCCTTACTTGTGTGGGTGAGCCCTGAGTCACACTGGGGAAGAAGTCCCATGGGAAAGAATGTCTAAACTTGCGATATGGACAGAAACAGTGTTTCCAGGAATTACTCTTTCCTTCCAGGCATTCACTCTAGAATGTGTTAATAATTTGTTCAATGATCCATCCATATATGTGTGATGGTAGAACAATAAAAGCTTCTCAGCTTTCTTTGCGTTCATAATTACTTACTATCCCGTACCAAGCCGGTTAAAAAGCTGTGGAACAAGCTTTTTGAGAAGCATGTTCTGCAGTCATACAGTAATAGTAAAGTTATCTTCATCTGTACATTTGGCATGAGGGTTACTGCCTTGATTCTTCTGTTAAATCTTGAAATCAATGTGAGTTTTACTTAAATAAGGACTGCAGAATGAGTTTCTGGATGATGATGATGATATCTCTTTGAAGATGGGGCATATAATGACATACCATGTCCTTTTCGTATCCTTCTATTATATAAGGTTGATTCAAATTTGGGGTTGTAAATTACCCTTATTACCATAAATTATCCCTGATAAAGGGTTTATTGGTGCTTTAAGAATGTCTAGAGTTGTACCATTAATAGGGTGCAGTTGCTATCTCTTACACAAATAACCCTGGAGTTCTACCTTTGACGCAAAATAAATGTCTTTAATTACAAAACTATGTATTTTAATTCATGGTCTTAGTTCATTCACTTTAATATGTTATTAGGTGTACAGAAAGGTTGCAGTGAAATGAAGAGCATTCTGAGTTTCTCAGGTGCCTTTGTTTTTTAAAATACATATTTTCATATTTTACTTTTGTATGTGTTAATTACCTGGCACAAAGAATGGTGTTTAAATTTCTACGGTAAATGACTCAGCAATTTCTATTCACATGGAAGCAATCTGTTTTTCCTTATAAACCATCATGTTCAGAGTTAATTTGTACCAAGGAAAGGAATTGAAATTAGTTACTGACATGTAATAATTCATTTCTTATTTTACCAATGGTAATTAAATTGCCTGGAACTGTTGTCATTTAACAGCTTATTAATTGACTAATGTGCATCAGTTGCATGCAGACTTTAGGTAAAATCTAAGGATTAAGTGGGGGGTGTGGGGAAACTTTGAGTCTTCTATCTAGCATGAGGGTGGTAAATTTACCTCAAACTGGAATATAATTTATGAAACCACTCACAGGTTGTCTCTGTCTTGGCGGTCACTTGATAGAGAGTAGGATGTCTTCATGTCACCTTCCCATTTGTGAGTCTGTTATGACTGATCAGCCTGATTCTGAAGCCGCAGATCTTATCACAGAAGGGGCAGGTGTTGGCAGCTGTTGTAGGGTCAAAGGACAGTTTTTGATTCTCTTTTCTTCTCTGCCCTTCCTTGTCTGCACTGTGGAGAGACCTCTCAAATTGTACCACCGCTCATGGATTGCCATTCTCCACTGAGAATGGTCTTGGGCAAGGTTCTCCCCAGTGTCAACACCGATGCTGCACTTTTTCATGTGTGCCTTCAGCATGTCCTTATATTGCTTCCACTGGCCCCCAACACTCCTCTGTCTTTCTTCCATCTCGGAAAACAGAATCTCTTTTGGGATCAGATACCTGAACCATGTGACCAGTCCAATGAAGTTGTTGACGAATGATGACGGCTTCAATGCTGGTCATGTTCAGTTCTTCCAGGATGTTAGTGTTCATGTGCCTATCCTCCCAAGAAATATCTACAATTCTCCTGAGGCAGCATTGATGATATTGTTCCAGTGCCTTCATATGAAACTTGTATGTTGTCCAGGTTTCACCTGCATACAGTAGCACTGAAACAGCAGCTGCAAGGTATACAAGGAGCTTTATTTTGGGATAGATGTCCCAGTTGTCAAAGATCCTTTCTCTCAGGCAGACAAAAGCAGAGCTTGCACAGCTCAAACAATGCTGGATTTACACATCAATGTCGACTTTAGCGGAAAGATGACTTTAAATGTATGGGAAGTGCTTTACATTTTCCAGTGATTCTAGATTGACTTCAATAGAAGGTACATGGGACTGTCTTGTCAACAAGGGTTGGTGGAGCACCTTGGTCTTTTTAACATGCAGTGTAAAGCCGAGATTCTCATGTGCTTCATTAAAGGCACTTAAGATGGTCTGAAGGGCTGTGGGAGAAGGAGCAGCTACCATGTTGTCATCCATGTACTGGAACTCCATGATCGAGGTTGTAGAGGTCTTGCTTTTAGCTTTCTTGCTCCTGAGATTCAAAAGCTTCCTGTCCATTCCACAGACAATCTTCACACCATCAGGAAGATTGCCATCAATGAGGTGAAAATCAAGGCAATGAAGGTGCAGAACACTGAGTGACAGTGATACAGCCTTGTTTGACTCCTCTTTTGACCTCAGAGGGGTCAGATCTGTTGTTGCTCAATACTATGTCAATCATGTTGTTGTGAAGCAGCCTCAAAATACTAATTAATTTTGGGGGCAGCCTATCTTTGACAGGATGGTCCACAGGGCACTATGATTGACTGAGTCAACTGCTTTGGTCAGGTCAACTCATGTGTAAGCCTTGGGTTTGTTCACAACCTTTTTCTTGCAGTTCCTGGGTGGTGAAGATCATGTCTGCTGTTCCTCAGAATGGTCAGAGGACACACTGGGGTTCTGGGAGAATTGCTTCTGATAGTGGCAGGAGTAGGTTTGTAAGTATTCACGCTAGATTTTCTCAGCCATTGCCAAGAGGGAGATGCCATGATAGTTTCCCCAGTTCAACTTGTCAACCTTCTTGCAGAGACTGATTATCAGTGTGGCTCTGAAATCTTGTGGCATTTGCTCCCTCTCCCAGATCTTGAGAATCAGGAGGTGGAGTTGTTTGTGGAGCTCTGACCTGCCTTCTTTGAAGACTTCAGTGGGGATTCCATCTCGTCTATTTGCCTTGTTGCACTTCATCGCTTTGATGACAGTTTGGACCTCACAGTAGGAAGCGTTGCAAGATCATCCCTAGGCTGCTGAGGGATTTGCTCAGAGGATTCTAGAACCACAGTGGAAGGGCGGTTCAAGAGCTCATTATAGTGAGCAGCTCCCCCAGGGCCATGGGATCCCCCCACCCAGGACACCACTGGGCTTCCCCCGGGTGCCCCATCCTAGCAGCACCAACTGGTGGGAGTGCCTGGTGCTGGGGGAGTGGGATGATTAACAGTGGCTGCGGAACTTCCACATGTTGAGGCAGACCTTTGATGAGATCTGCCACTGGCTCACCCCAGCACTCTGGCACCAGGACACCTGCATGCAGTCTGCTGTCACCCTGGAGAAATGGGTCATGATCACACTCTGGAAAATGGCCACCCCAGACTCCTACCGCTTGGTTGGACAACAGTTCGGGGTGGGCAAGGCCACTGTAACGGCTGCACTCATGGAGGTAAGTCAGGCCTGGGTCACACACTCCCCAGGCATGAGGGGGCTGGGACAAGGGGAACCCCTGGCTGCAGGTGGGCAGGGGGCAAGGGGCTGGGGGCAGGATTGGTCGGGGCTGGAGTACAGGAAGGGGGAAAGGCTGGGAGGGGGTTGTGGGCAGTGGCCATGGAGCAGGCATGGGGCAGGAGCCGGGGGCAGTCAGGACAGGCTGAGAGGGAGCTGGGGGCAAGGGCTGGGGGGCAGGAAGTGGGTGGGACCGGGGGGAAATGGCCCTCCATGCCCTCACAGGAGCACTTGTTCCCCTCCCCACCCCATGTAGGTCATCAGAGTCATCAACGTGATGCTGCTGCACAAGGTCGTCTGCCTGGGAAATCCGGATGCTGCTGTCTTGGGCTTCAAGGACCTGGGATTCCTGAGCTGTTTCAGTGCATTGGATGGCACGCACATCCCCATCCATGCCCCAGCACACAGCACTGGCCAGTACCTCAACAGGAAGGGCTACCATTTGGCGGTCCTCTAGGTGCTGGTGAATGCTAGGGGCTGGTTCATGGACATATACATGGGTTGGGCCAGCCACACCATGACGCCTGGGTCTTCTGGAACTCTGGGCTCTGCCAGCACATGGGGGCCGGCACATTCATCCCCCAGCATGAGATCCTGGTGGGGTGGCGGGGGCATCACCATGCCACTCCGCGCGGTGGCAGATGCAGCCTACCCCTGCAGCTGTGGCTCCTGCAGCTGTACACGGGATACCTTGCCCCTGCCCAGGAGGCATTCAACCAGTGCCTCAACCATGCCTGCAACGTCATGGAACAGGCCTTCAGGGGCCTTAAGGGGTGGTGGAGGTGCCTCCGCACGATATTGGAGGTTGGGGTGCTTAACATGCCCCAGGTGGGATTCCTGCATGTGTGCTGCTTTAAGGCGGCTGGATGCAGGGATCGTAGAGCCCCACTACTGCCAGCTATAGTGGCCCCATGCTCCAGCTGACCAGCGCTGTGGTGGACCCCTCTTTCGAAAAAGCGGGCTGTGGAGTGTCTACATGTGTACTCTCTTGATTTAGTTTTTTTCAAAAGGGCAGGATCTTCCTAATACTGGATCAGGGTTTGGATTTTGACCTCTGCACCCCATTCTTTCGATGCCAGCTACTAACTAATTTTTGCAAATTGCCAAGTCATTGACCAATAAAAGTCTGTTGCATCTCAAAAAAGTCCTTTCCTCATTTAATTTTCACAATCTCATTTTTATGATACATCATAATTTACAAATAAATGCTTTGTTTAGATTATTGTGTGAAAGTAACAGCATCTGACAACACAAGATCTCTTAATTTGCGTCCGAAAGCTTTGCTGGTAATTCAATAGAAACCACTGATATATTTATGAGAGTGATAAATTTTGCAGATTAGAGTATTTCTATTACATGTTTAAGATATTCTTAAAGGGAAAACTTGAACAAAATGGGCCAAATTTCAGTGGACTTCTGTAAGGGATGAACTTATCTCAATATATGACTCAGTGTTTCATGTTGCCTTAGTTCTAAGCATTCATAAGGTGGTAAAAGGCAAGATGAGCATGATTCTCTCTGCGTATAGTACCACAAATGTGCTTATAGGAATAGCACAGATGAGCAGCTAAAATTACTGGAAATCTCTTGGCTACCACTGTAAGTGCAACTTCATGTAAGCCCATAACATGCTTGTTTTTATTCCAATAAAACAGTAATTTAAACAATGACTAACTATGTCTGAAAGAATATATTGGTAGGCTATGAAACAATTTATTAATAACAATAAGACACTTTCTGCACCATTTCTACTAATACGTCAGCGTTAGCATGATATTGATTCACTATCAAAGTTCTGGGAAACAAGCCTCTTACCAATATCTAAGATCAGATGTTGTAATTGAACTAGAAAGTGTTAGATTTCTAGCATTACTGCTGAGAATTCTTCCCAATAAATGTATGTTTTCCATTGGGGCTTAAATCACCACAACTAGTAGTTTTTAATATTTTCTTTTGACCTTTTCCTTGCATCCAAGTTTTTTTTTCCCCTTTGAGTGCAGAATAGACATAATGTAGACTATTGCTTCATTTTAAGTTCCTAGGCTTGTTAGGGGATTATTGGAGAAATTCCATTTACTTCAACTAGGAAACCACCAGATACCTGGGCTGTAACGCTGATCTTTATGCAAGCCATAGGAAAATGAGAAGAACATATTTTGGTTTCCCATATATTCAAGATCCTGGATGCCACAGAAAATTCACAATATTTTATACTTTATCTCCACAATTAAGATCACTTGGGGTGCTCTTGCTGATTATTCCTGCGATTATATTCTGCAGGAGAAGAAGATGGGCCTTTGTCTTTGCTGTTCTTTTCCCTAGCCATAGGGGCAAAATCAGAGCATTGAGGCTTTCAGTGTATTGTTAGATAACAAGTGGTCACTTGGTTTAATGTTTTCATTTGCTGTTTGCTCTTGGCAATTCAGTATGTTGTGTATTGTTACTTACACAACTTGTATCCCTGCTTACATTGTGCCCACAGACATCATGATATGTGTGCATTTCAAGATATTTTTAAGTGAACAAAAAACAAAAACAAAAACAAATCAGTGTGCAATCTGTGTCCCTCGTGCCTTCACTAGTCTCTATTTCTGGTTGGTTAAGTGGGCAGGATGGGTTTTTGAAAGACTTTCAGGATGACCACAAGAGTCTTGAATTTGATGAAAAGCCAGTGAACAGAGCAGGCCACCTGGGTGATGAGTTCTGAGAAGTATTCTAAACCCACTGCATGGTGGGCGCTAACGTCTGTTGGTTTCATTGCTTGACACAGTGCATTATTGTTATCAACCTTGAAGGTTGTGGATAATTAGCTTACTGTGCCTAAGTCATATTCTGAGAGCTGGGGATGTCATTTTTCCTAGCTGTTGTAATTGAACAGTGAAGAATCCTGGGAAACAGTAAAGCTGTCCATCATAGTAGCCACCTAAACTCAGACATCCTTGTTGGTCATGTTAAGGGAAACACAAATTTTTCAGAGTTCTTTCCTTTCCCCAGTGTTTCCTGCATTTAGCTTCAGCTGACTCACTTTCTGTCAGATGCTGTGCTCTACCAAGGCCTCAGGGAGCTGATGAAAGTGTGTAGAGCTAGCATTCATATTGGCATTACTGATGTGGTGGTTCACCCAGTCTTCCCTGGTGAATTTTTGCAGATGTTTAGGTTGGCTATTTATGAATTTGTGTGCAAATATGTAAAAACAAAAGTAAACTTATATGGTAATAAATATTAGATAGTTTTAGAGTAAGTTTAGCTTTTTATAGGCCTACTGCAACCTTCCTTCTTAGGTCCAGGCTGGGGACAACTTAGTTATTGTGTTAATGAAAGCAAAGTATAGCTCTAATTGTGACTTAACAAAGTGGAATGAATTTGCTGACCATTGTTGAATCTAAAAAGGTTAACAATGATTGTTTTATCCTTTGAAACCAGTTTGATATAAACAAAATGCAAGTCAACCTCTTTTCAATTCATTTTTCTTTGTTAGAAGTTGCTAGTAATTAAATTTTGCAGTGTTTCCTAATTTCCTCTGGATAGCATTCTTGATAATAGCAACAACACATTGCAAATGTTAGGCAGCCTGATCCTATCACAGTATGCCACAACATAGGAACACATTGTTTTGGAGGTGCTGTAATTGTGCTTGAGCCTGCCAGGGAGCTAAACTTATTTTTCTTTTTGACAAGTTACAATAATAGATTTGTTTCACAAACTATTTCCCCCACCCCTTATCTGCATATAACTTGTTAGGTATGTCTACAGTAGACAGATAAGGAGCTATTACCTTATATAACTTGCTAGAAATGTCTGTTGTGACACTCATTTCTCCTTTACTAGTTTCAGTAGGGCTAACAGTATAATGTGTTTTGCAGGTATGTAATGTACAAAGAGAAGAGAGCATTGAAGATCAGAAGGGATGTTTCTGAGTGGGCAGAACAGCAATATAAATGAAATGCACCGACTTAAGGAAGGTGATGAGAAAGGATAAGGTGAAATGGTTAGAACAACAGTGTGAAGATCTAGAGAGGTATTACCGCAAGTGTAAGACTAGGGAGGTGTGTACAATGATCAGGAGTATTAATAGGAAGTGGCAACTGAAGCAGATGGCAATCAAAGACAAGAATGACAAGGTGCTCATGAACAAGAAGGTTGTGCAGTGATGGATGAGATATTGCACTGATTTGTACAAAGCACAGTTGGACCTGAGTGTCTCAGAGAGACTGATTGAAGAACTGAAAGAGGTATCTCCACCGAGCATCGAGAGCAAGAGTGATATTTCAAAAGAGGAAGTAGGAAAAGCAGTGAAATGACTAAAGAACAAGAGCCCTGGAAATGATAAGATCACAGGAGAGATGATCAAATACAGTGGAGAAAGTGTGATTGTAATGTATGTAATATAGCATGGAAAGCAGGGAAGGCACCTAAGGAATGGACAAGATTCGTGCTAGTGACAATACACAAGAAAGGAAGTGTATTGGAGTGCAAGAAATAGAGAAAGATTGCCCTAATGAGTTACCTAGGCAAGGTGCTGATGATGATACTGACGGAGAATCTGAGACTGTAGATAGAAGAACATCTAGCGGATGAGCAAGTGGGATTCAGAAAAGATAGAAGTATGATACAGCAGATATTGGCACTAAGATTGATAGCAGAGAAAGCTGGACAAACAAAGAAGAACATCTACAATTGCTTCATTGATTTTCAGAAGGCATTTGACAGTATAGATCAGAAAGTGACTGGGGCAGTGTTGGAGTTGTATGCAGTGTCTAGCAAACTGATATGTTTGTTTAAAGATATCAATGACAATGCAGTCAGTGATGAGAACATGCGGAGAGTTGGGATGTTGAATTAGAACAATCAGAGATAAAGACAAGGAGAGCTGATATCGCTGAGTAACTTCATCACTCACCCAGAAAGAGCAATGGACAAGATCAAGGAAAAGGTAGAAGGGATATCTGTGCGCAGGATAAGAAACACCAGCTTGAGGTTTGTGGTTGATTTAGTTATCATTGAAGAAGATGAAGAGAAGCTAGTGAGAAAGGTGCAAGTGCTAAACAAGGAAGGGAAGAGGTACAGACTGATTATGAACATTGATAAAACAAAAACAATAGTTTTCAGAGATAAGGAAATAGAAAGGAAGATCAGTGTAGAGGGGATTGAACTAGAGAATGTAGAGACGTTCATGTATCTGGGGAGCAACATAACATATGATCTAGACTGTAAGAAGAAAATAGTGACTAGGATAGTGAAAGCAAGAGCAAGTTTGAAGACAATGGATAAGATATGGAAAAGCAAAGCGGTTAGCTTAGGAATGAAGCTGAGCATCTTGAAAATGTGTATTCAGCAGCATATTGTACAAATGTGAGACATGGATGATAATGAAAGATTCGAAGAAAAGGATATTGGCATTCAAGGTGAGTTGTTATAGAAAGCTCCTGAGAATAGGATGGATGCAGAAGGTCACCAATGTGGAATTATGTAAGAAGATACAGCTGAAAGAGAGCCTACTGCAGAAGGTTATACAATGGAAGTTACAGCTATTTGGGCATATCTGCAGAATGAACAATGAATGAAAAATCAAGACCCTGGTATTTGGCATAAGGGATGGTATGAATAGGAGAGACAGACGCCACAGAGAATGGGTAGATAATATAGTAGATTGGTGCAGAGCTAGTCTACAGAAACTAAGCCACTCTGCGCTAGACAGGGAAAGATGGAAGGATGTAGTGCGGGAGGCACTGGACACCAATGGGTGCTGAGCCCATGGTTGTTGATGATGCTCAATGTGCAAAGGCAATCTATCCTATATGTTATTCCCCAGATAATTCTCAATCAAGTGCTCAAGCGTTTATACATAATATGTACACCTGCAAGTCATGCACACCGTAGTCTTCTTCAAAACAAATACTGAGGTACCGAGGGTGCTGGACTAAAGAGGTTCAACTTGTACCAAGTTCCCCTTATTACAGCTGGAGGGGGTTCAGAAACATAATATTCACATAATAACATAAAACATAATATTCATAAAATCCGCTGTGTGGAAAGCATCTCTGTAGCAGTATTCACACGGGGGACTCAGTGGCAACTGACTGACCTAGATTTCAGTAATTCTGAACAGCTTTCCAACAGCCAGTAAATTATACATAAAAACATGAACAAAAGTTTTATTCTGTTCCCAAATGCAGGTCAGATAAATGAAGGGTGCAAAATTTCCCTGGTCTAAGTTCCAACACGTCTTCGCTGGGGCCCAGCAGTATTGTTGAGACCCAGAATCTTGTGAATGGCCAGGGCTAGAACCACTTCTCAAATCTCTGTAGCCGTGTCTACACGTGCACGCTATTTCGAAGTAGTGGCGGCAACTTCGAAATAGCGCCTGTCACGTCTACACGTGTTGGGCGCTATTTCGAAGTTGAAATTGACGTTAGGCGGCGAGACGTCAAAGTTGCTAACCCCATGAGGGGATGGGAATAGCGCCCTACTTCGACATTCAACGTCGAAGTAGGGAACGTGTGGACGATCCACGTCCCGCAACATCGAAATAGCGGGGTCCTCCATGGCAGCCATCAGCTGGGGAGTTGAGAGACGCTGTCTGTCTAGCCCCTGCGGGGCTCTATGGTCACCGTGTGCAGCAGCCCATAGCCCAGGGCTTCTGGCTGCTGCTGCTGCAGCTGGGCATCCATGCTGCATGCACAGGGTCTGCAACTAGTTGTCGGCTCTGGGTATCTTGTGCTGTTTAGTGCAAGTGTGTCTGGGAGGGGCCCTTTAAGGGAGCGACTTGCTGTTGAGTCCGCCCTGTGACCCTGTCTGCAGCTGTGCCTGGCACCCTTATTTCGATGTGTGCTACTTTGGCGTGTAGACGTTCCCTCGCAGTGCCTATTTCAATGTGGTGCTGCCCAACGTCGAAGTTGAACGTCGACGTTGCCAGCCCTGGAGGACGTGTAGACGCTATTCATCGAAATAGCCTATTTTGATGTAGCGTGCACGTGTAGACGTAGCCTGTGACATGCTGTTAATATTAGAACTCTTCATAAAGAGGCAAAAGGTTGGTTTTGGTTTTTGTTTTTGTTTTCTGATTCTATGTGCCCTGCATAGACATGCAGAGATATTTTTGCTGATTTATAAGATTAGGTGAAGCTTCTTAGCACCAACCCAGAGATATATAAGGAGTTTGAATGTCAATGGTATAGAGGGAATGAAGGGTAGGGTCAGAGGATCCTTGCAGGGAGAAGGCCTAGAAAATGCCAACCGCATCAGAAATTGTAATCTAAGTTTTGGTTAATACTTTAAGGTAATACTAATGACAAACTCCAAGAAGGGACTGAGATTGAAAAGAAAGCCAGTGTATATGTGTGCATGCTGAGTGAATGAGTGGGGTGGAAACCTCACAAGAAACGTGAGATTTCAGGGCTTCTGGGAATATAGTGTACTCATTTCTAGCCCTGGTATATAATGATATATTAAATTTTAACATTCTGGTAGAAACAGGTAATTTGTAGAACAGATATTGAAGAGACTTTTAAAGAATATTGACATTTTCATGGGCCAAATGATAACAAATGCTCAACACTTGTTTTTCTTTTCTTTTCTCTCTTTTGTGTTTTATGATCAAATGCATAGTACAGGTTGAACCTCTCTAATCTGACACTCTTGTTCATCATCATCTTGCCATGATTTTAGTTAGCTGGATGACCACTTAGCAGAGGTGTGACCAAATTTCCCATGGTGCCAAAAAGTTTGTTTGCAGGCCCCAGTCCTGGCTGTCAATGTGCCATTATTTAGCTTTAATTTACCCTTAAATGTCTTCTAAGAGCTTGATAAGCAGTGGAAGTGTCAGTAATGTTGCTATACAATATTGACCTCCTGTCATCCAGCCAGTTCTCTTTCTGAACAGGTCAGGTCACAAGGGTGCCGGACAAGAGAGGTTCAACCTGTTCCAAGTCACCCCCATTACAGCTGGAGGGGACTATGAAGTATCATACTCGTAAAAGTTGCTGTGTTGAAAGTATCTCCTTAGCAGTATTTACTTTGGAATCTAAGTTAACTGCAGAGAATAATTAAAGTTGTTTCTGAACCAGAAAGCTCACTTTCCTCTTCCATTTTTAACGTTTAACCCTCTGTGTAGTCCAAAGAGCATTCAAGCTCTGAATCTCACACAGTCATAAACCAACAAAAGGAAAAAAAAAAGGGAATAACTATGACATCCAATTCAGGAACAATTAATGATGATTTAGTTTTATGTGAGTTACTATAACCCCTAAACTCCTTTAAAGCCCAAAATAAATCATATTTTCTCCTGAGAGCAAAGAACAACTTGCTAAATTTTGCCAAGATGAGGTCTATTATGGTGTACAATGTGAAGACATATAAATTACAAGGCTTATGTTTGCTGTGTTCTCTAATGTTGATTTTGACTGGCATGTCAAATTAAAAGCAAGGGGAAAAACTGCATCAGATTAAGAAATATGTAAGGAAGTGTAATTTCTAACTACAAAATACAAGACCTTCAAAGTTCAAACAAACCAAGCAGGTTTTCTTTTAATGATTAAGTTTCACTTATTTCCCCTTTGTACCAGAGATACATAGAAAACGACTGTGTTTGAAAATAATTCGGTAAGCTGGGTATCTCCATTTCTCACAACTCTAGTAACACGGCATATTTTAGGTTCCCACTATTAACTGCCATCGAGTCCAGCCCCCTGCTCTAAGCAGGACCAAACTGATCAGATCAGCCCCGTCAGGGCTTTGTTGAGGCGAGACTTAAACACCTCCAGGGATGGAGACTCCACTACGTCCCTGGGTATACCATTCCAATGCTTCACCACCCTCCTAGTGAGAAAGTTTTTCCTAATGTTCAACCTGGACCTTACTAACCACAACTTAAGACCATTGTTCTGTGTTCCGCCATCCGTGACCATGGTGAACAGCCTCTCTCCAGCCTCTTTGCAACCTCCCTTCAGTAAGTTGAAGGCTGTTATCAAGTCCCCCCTCAGTCTTCTCCTTTGCAGACTAAACAGTCCCAATTCCCTCAACCTTTCTTCATAAGTCATGTGCTCCAGCCCCCTAATTATTTTGGTCACCCTCTGCTGGACCCTCTCCAGTGTATCCACATCCTTCCTATAAATGGGGGCCCACAACTGGACACAGTACTCCAGATGCAGCCTCACCAAAGCCGAATAAAGAGGAATAATCACTTCTCTGGATCTACTGGCAACGCTCCTCTTGATGCAATCTAATATGCCATTAGCTTTCTTGGCTACAAGGGCACACTGTTGACTCATGTCCAGCTTCTTGTCCACTACAACTCCCAGATCCTTTTCTGCAAAACTACTAGCGAGCCAGTCGGACCCCAGCCTGTAACAATGCTTAGGATTCTTCTGGCCCAAGTGCAGGACTCTGCATTTGCCCTTATTGAACCTGATCAAATTTCTTGCAGCCCAGTCTTCCAATTTGTCTAAGTCAGTCTGGACCCTGTCCCTACCCTCCAGCATATCTACCTCTCCCTGTAGCTTAGTGTCATCCGCAAACTTGCTGAGGGTGCAATCCAATCCCTCATCCATGTCATTGATAAATATGTTGAACAGAACAGGACCCAGAACCAAACCTTGGGGCACTCCACCAGAAACCGACTGCCATCCTGACATCGAGCCGTTGATCACTACCCTCTGGGCCCGACCTTCTAGCCAGCTTTCTATCCATCTTACCATCCATTTATCCAATCCACATTCCTTTAACTTGCTGACAAGAATACTGTGGGAGACCGTATCCAAAGCTTTGCTAAAGTCCAGATAAATCACATCCATTGATTTTCCCCTATCCACAGAGCCAGTTATCTCATTGTAGAAACTAATCAGATTGGTCAGGCATGACTTGCCCTTCATGAATCCATGCTGACTATTCCTGATCACTCTCCCCTCCTCCAAGTGCCTCAAAATGACTTCCTTGAGGAGTCCCTCCATGATTTATTCCAGGGACTGATGTAAGACTGACCAGCCTATAGTTCCCTGGATCATCCTTCTTCCCTTTTTTAAAGATGAGCACTACATTTGCCTTTTTCCAATCATCCAGGATCTCTCCCGATCTCCTCGACTTTTCAAAGATAATGGCCAAGGGCTCATCAACAACATATGCCAACTCCCTCAGAACCCTAGGATGAATTAGGTCCGGGCCCATCGATTTATGTACATTCAGTCTTTTTAGATAGCTCCTAACCTGTTCTTTCCCCCACATAAGGCTGTCCACCTTCATCCCACAATGCATCACTTATTGCCCTGGCCACCTTCCAACGGATGATGGATCATCTTTAAGCCCCCACACAGCTTATGTGGCTGTTTACATCAATGACATGGTTGTGTACAGTCGAGACTGGGATGAACATTTGCTACACGTAGCCACCATCCTTTGGACCCTCCGAGATACAGGCCTCACTGCTAACCCAAAAACTGCTGGGTGTGGTGGTGGGAGACCACCTATTTGGGATTCCATTTGGCACATGGAATGGTGCAGCCCTTAGTAGATAAGGTAGAAGCCATATAATGGTACCCTGCACCCACCACCAAGCAAAAGGTGCGGCAGTTTCTCAGGCTGGCAGGCTACTATCGCTGCTTTGCGCCCCATTTTGAGGCTATTGCAGTGCTCTTCACCAGGCTTCTAACTAAAACCAGCCCACAAAGGGTGCAGTGGGCCCCCCAAATGTGAGATGGTCTTTCAGGCACTGAAAGATGCTGTGTGCCAAAAGCCGGTTCAAATTTAGCTCAGATTTTGACCTCCTCTTTATAGTACAAGCTCACGCTTCAGAAGTGGGGCTGGGGAAGAGAATCCCATCCTGCATGTCAGTTGTAAGCTCTTCCCAGGGAACACAGTTATTCAGTTATGAAGAAAGAGGCCCTTGCCATCAATGGATGTTGAGGTCTTGTGTTGTTATCTCCTCAGGGATTCCTTTGCAGTGATTACGGACTTTGCACCTCCAAAGTGGCTTCACATCAGGAAGGGCATCAATGCCCGACTAATGTGATGGTACTTGACCATGCAACCATATGTGTTCACAATCTGGCACAAGGCTGGGAGGGAGAATGTGAATGCAGACTGTCTGTCCTTCCTGGAGGAAGATCAAAGCCCACCACCATGGAGTGGGGCATAAGGGAAGGGGTGTAGTGAGCAGGAGTGGCAGCTCACTGAGCCAGAAGGGGAAGAACCCCTCCCTGAGCCCTGGTAGGCAGAACTTAGCCCCGCTCCCTAACTGACTGGAAGGCAAGGGGCAGGGCTACCAGTATAAAAACCCCAGCCAAGTGCTCAGTCGAAGTCCAGCCCCTGGAGGAGCCAGACACAGGTTGCAAGGAGGATCCAGCACTCCCAGAAGCAGAACAGGGGCATGGACCATGGGTCCCTTTGACTGACGGTAGGAAAGAGGAGCTATCTGCTGAGGCAGAGGCCCCACACCCATCCAGACCCAGAGAAACCGACTCACTAACCGACCAGGTATGAGGAGAGGGAGAGATCTGGAAGCAGCCCAGGGTTAGCAGGGTGGGTGTGTTCAGTGTAGATCCCGGATGACCCTTGCAGCAGACTGCTGTGCTGCACCAGTGCCCTGGGCTGGGGTGCAGTGGAGTGGGTGGGCCTGCAACTCCCTGCCACCCATAGTCTGTGGATGGCAGTCTTCCCCTCTCTTGCTTTTCCAGGTGTAGGCCTGGGCATTGTATCCCTGCATGGAGCTGTCTGTTGCCCTGCGCTGCCCTGCCCTGCACCAGGGCCTGGGTCATTTGACATAGGACTGGACTAGCTGTATTGTTGCCTGCCTGGAAGCTGGGCATGGGCCCACAGGGGCCTGCACACTGTCCTGAGCCCCAGGACTGCAGTGGGTAGAGAGCAGGAGTGGCTGCTCACTGAGACAAGTGGCCAACAAGTAGGAACTGCCACAGTCAAGAATTGTGACACTTTTTAAGAAAGTTTTCTGAACATAAATATTTCAGAGCTTTACAGGGTGTTTTTTTAAACATTTGAGATAAAAAAAAACCTCATTGTTTACTGATTTAAATTCATCTTCCTGTTCAGTGCATTTCATCTGGATAGTTTAATTTACCTGTTCTCTTATACATACATCTACTGTGTTTATGGATTGGGAAATGTATTTCTATGTGTCAAATGAGGTTTTAAAAAGTATTATACTCTGCAGGCGGCTATGGAATGATGTTTAAACATGCTTTCCCCTCACCCCATCACATAAGCCTGCATTTGATTGAATTTTGTATCTCCCATGAGCAAAATAAGTTGATTAGGAAGCATTTGGGTGTTACTTGAAATGTAACTCTATAAACAGATAGCACTATGTGGTAACAGAAGCACCATTTCAACAAGTGCTGTTATTTTTCAAGGATGCTATTGAGTAGTGAATAGCTAAAAGATAATTGCTGATATTTCTGGCTTCCCGTTGTATATTCTCAATAGTGGGAGGTGGGGGAGGTGCTGTGTTATGGAAAATACAAGCTTGGATCAATCCATCCTTTAAACTGAACTACTGAATGACCTGTGAGTGGGAAATGTCAGCAACTCCTCTTGTTCTGCAACTAAGGAAGCAGTCAGAAAAAGAGAGGTGCGCACTGGCTGTCTCTATACTGGTCCTCCCTTTTGAAAGGGGCATGCAAAAACATCAGAGCAAAAATGCAAATGAAGCATTAATTTGCATATTCAGAACCTCATTTACATAATAGCATCCACTTGCTGTTCCGGAAGTTCTGTTTTCTACATTCAGAACAGCTGTGTAGGTTGGATTCCTTCAAAAGGAAGCCCTGCTTTTAGAAACACCATTTTTCCTAATTTTTCCAGCAATTCCGGAATGGCTGTCATTATGCAAATGAGGTACTGAATATGCAAATTAAAATCTAATTTGCAGTTTCTCTCCACTGCATTTGTATGTCCCTTTCAAAAGGGAGGGACTGTGTAGGTGCAGCCACTATGTAATGACCATTAGCACCAGGGGCTCAGCCTCTGTTAAAAACTAACATAATGCCCACAGAAGTATACCATATACTTATATTTAGCTTTGCAAAGTATGTGTCAAATGTTAAGATCAAGAAATGCTTAGATTAAAAAAAACAAAGGTTTAATAATTCCAAGTACCTTGTTTTCATTTCTTCTTCACCTCCCTTGCTTATGTAACACTATGGTATCCAATCCTAGCAGTAAATAGGATTTTTACCATTCATGGTGGTGCAATCCATATTGGGCTTCATTTGACTTTCCTTCATGTGCAAAGAGGAGATCTATCCTTTATCATTAAGAGATTCTTTAAAAAAATCTTCTGAATAAATTAATTACACAACATTAATGCCTTTCAAACAAAGTTTTCAATCTCAATCTCTTACCTGCTTTTGACTCTTTTTTTCCCTAGTACCCCAAATTCATTTTTTATAACTGAAAAAGTCCTTATTTTTGTTCTTATTCCAAATCTGGCTACTTCTAAATCTCCAGGGTTCCTAGCCAGTGTGTTTGGTAATGCCTTTGCACAAAGGAAAAAAGGAAAAGAAACAAATTCACTTTTCATTGTTGTGATAAATGTATAGCTGACCTTCCCACTAGGTCTGGTTTCAATGAACAAGATAATTAACTATATAGACAGGAGTGTGGTCTGAGGAGCAGACCATGTCAGCAGCTGTGTTTTGCCCTCCTCTCTTATGTTGTTGTTGCTGGTGGTTGTGGTTGTGGTAGTTATTAATAATCCTCATGTCATATTTGGAATACTTATGCAACTTTTCAGGGGTTCATGCAACCCATTAATAATTTGATTATTTGTATTGAAGTGCACTGCCCAAGAACTCCAGACAGAGATTAGTGCCTCATTATAATAGGCACTTCAAAAACAAAGGCTTATAATTAGGGCTGGTTAATAAGCAATTGACATCTTCCCATTGGCAAATGAGGTTTTGTCGAAACTTTTTGTGGGGAAACATCGACTTTGGCCGAATTTCTGTCTGGAAAACTGAAACATTTAATTTCTGGTTGCTGTTCATTGGCAGATGCCTGAGTCACTATGGCGCACCCTGGGGTGATATTTCCTGGTTTCTTCTGCCCCTAGGGTCAATGTTCCCTGCTATCTCTCCTTTAGTCTTTGATTGTGATTGTGTTTACATAGGTCATAGAAGATCAGGCTCGTGCCCACATTTTCCAATAATTTTACCTCATTGCTTAAAAATATGGGGCCAACATCTGGTCTTTCATCAGTGAACATCTGGTGCTGCAGGTGTTTTGCAACAGCACAAATGAAAGCAGAATCTGACCCATAAATAGGCACCAGACTGAAAACCATGCTGTTATATGGAGTTCACAGCCAAGAGCTTCACTGCAATTTGCATCTAATGCTGTCTACCCTCAACATACAGTGTTTTCAACAGTGCAAAACTTCGATATACAGAAGAAAATATTTACTGTATTCAGAAGGTAGTCTATGATGCCAAATCCTTGAGATTTATTTTAAAGAGATCCCTTCTTGTTACTCTCTGACTGGAATAGGGAGAAGCTCTTTTGTGAGCAGGGCAGTTTGGAATGCCTGGGCATTTCCATGGGCAGACTTTTCTTTAGCTTGATCCTTTCCCAAATGGACTGACGGGAGTGAGTTTTGGGATTAAAAGTCTGAACAGACATTTTTAAAAGTATTAATTTAGTGCCAGGCAGCTGAGCGCTTGGGTGGCCGGCCAGGAGAGAGTCAGGTGCCACCCAGCTGGTTACCAGAGGGGCCACAGCCACACACAGTGGGCAGCCTCTGTTTCTTTTGGTGGTGCACATTTTCACATGCCTCCGTGCATATAACAAAATGGATTCTGCCCATGGATGGAAAAAAGTAGAGGGAAGATGGGTGCCAGGTATTAACCAGTGGCTGTAAGAACTAGAGTAAATGTTGTATTATCTGGCACATGGGTACGTTTGGTTAAATGGCACGCTCACTCAGGGTCAGCAGAGAGGGGCTTCCTGCATGGCTGAGGGGGCAGAGCCAGGGCCAACTTCCCTCCTGGGGTTAGTAAAGAGGGGTCAGCTGACTGCTGTCTAGCTGGGGGGAGAAGAGCAAGGCTGGCTGCCTGCCAGGGTCTGGTGCTCCTGGCTCGAATATCTGGAACATTTTATTATCTGGCAACCCCAGTTCCCTGGGGATGCTGGATAACACAGCTTGTACTCTATTGATGAAGGCAAACTTTTAAATAAGTCTCTTTGGAAATTGGGGGGTGGGCGGGGGAGGAAAGAACCCTTTTGTTTGAGTCATAGGTGGACTTGTTTGGAAAATATGTTTTTGTTTCTCTATTTTTCCTCATGGAAAATGATGACTTTTTGTTGAAATAAACCCCAAATGTTTTGGTTTTCAGCTGTAAACTTTTTGGATGCTTGGATTTTTTTTTAACGAAAACAGACAGTTTCTGTGTACATTTGCATTTTGTTTAAACCCCAGTTTTTCCGCTGAACCAAAGTTTTGATAGAAAAGAGCAGCTCAAGTTGTACTTATTACCAGGAGATTGATTAAATTGACTGGTGTGGAAAATCCTTGTGCTTGGTACCAACATGGAGCTACCTGAGAAGCCCAGTTTTGAGCACAGACAGACTCCAGACATAGTGAGCACAAGAGAATTTAGCTCTGTGGTGGAGCAAGCTTCTGAAGTAATATATATAGTTTTCCAAACCAGTTTGGAATTGCAAAACACATATATGCTTATCCTTGTTCCACATAGTAGGAGTCGTAATAAATACACATCTCCAAACCAGTTAGTTAAACAATTTCCTTATCTGTATCTTGTTTGAATTGAATATCATTTATGAGATTATGAATAAAAGGCTGAACCCATAAAAATCACTTAGAAATACTATTGTACCACTGTGTAACCATGTAAATCAAGTCATCCTGTACACTTCTGGTTTGGCTGGCTAGGTATTCAATAGAGAATTTCTGTATCTCGAGAGGGAAGGGAAAGGAAGACTGGCCCTTGTTTGTGAAAATTTTGGCTGTTATAATGTGAGTTTCCACCATAATCCCTATAGCTAAAATATTTGTGCAATTTTGGCAAATGTGTGAAAATATCAATGTTTGTCAAACAATGAAATTGTAGGTGCGGGAGAGAGAGAAAATGGAATCTATTAGAAAACTGGTTATAGATCATCTACCACAGATTATAACAGAATGTATGCAATCGTTTGTACATGGGTAAATGTCTGACATGTTTTTTGAGATGTACCTGAAGGGAAAGGCTAATAACAAGGCTGCAGAAAACCAAAGGTGCTGGGGAACAGTAACAGGCATTAGCTTCTTATTAAAAATCATGTTAATTTTGAAAAGTAGAAATCAATCTCGCTGAGAATTTTAAGTGTATGAAGCTAACTCCTGAGTGTTCATAGACCTCAAGAAAAACACAGGTTTTTATTATAAAGCCTGTGTTTTCCTGGGCTGCAGAAATACCATGCTCAATCTAGTTTGTGGGATCTGGCAAAGGGGAGATAGTGGCAGAGAGAATTTCCAACCATGTAACAGACACAGAAAAAGTAACAATTATGCTAAGTTAAAGTTCTGCAGCAGGAAACCAAGAGAGCCAAGTCATGCTGTCTGTGCGCAACTGGAGGAACCACACTGTGCTGGGGAAGCCCTGAGGGCAAGATGGAAGGACCTTGTACCAGCCGGAATGTTCTAGAGGTGCAGTGGTGTGGGCAAAATTTGCCTCTTTATTTTTAAGGCCTGTTTATCTGGGAAAATTCTGTGGCTGAGATTTTCAAAGTTGCCTAAAGGATTTGAATGCTCATTTCCATTAGTGAGGCATTCACATCCCTGAGGTGTCTGAAGATCTCAGCCATTACTGGTATTGAAAGGCAGTAGGCTTTCTGTAGGGAGATGAAATCATGTCTGTGACATGCTAGGGCTTGCTCAAGGTGTAATGCTCAAAACCCTTCACCCTGAAGCCCTCTGTTTTGACACAGTGCCCCATGGTATTAATGGAGGCTTTGCCCAAATAGGGAGTACTGAGGCAGGCTTCTAGTTCTACTTTTGTTTTACTGTTTTCCTTGGCAGAGAATGGCACATATGCTTCATGGTCCCTAGGTGCTGAAGACTCCGTATTTCAGCTCCATGAAACAGCTGTGATGAGTAACATTAGTCCTGACTTGTTTTTTCTAAAGAAATTTAGCCTATGGTAAAAGTAGGGCTCAGGTGCCAAACTTGACAAAAATTTAGTGGTGGTTACTTGTAGGTTGTTGTTTCAGATCCATCTCTGCTGAGGAAATACTTTAGTTGTACCTGGAGTACTTCGGGTTAATGATGATGACGTCTTGAGCTTGCACAGGCTCAACGACTGTGGACTCGCATTGGCTGAGGAGTCCAAGCCTTGAACGGCCTGGGCATTCACAGTGGGGCAAGGGAACTGTCCTGGCTCTGTCGGTGTGGCTGCTGCTGTTGCTTTTCTCCTCTCAAAAGCATCAGTCAGGCGTAGCATCGCTGCTCTTTGAAGTCGTCATACACGCTTTTAGGAGAGCACGCCAGCCTGTTTGATCTGCATGCTGCTCTTGCTGCTTTGTCTTTAATCCAGCATAAGCAATGCTGGCCTTCATGCAGTCTTGCTAGGCCTGCCTTGATTCTTTTTGCCCTGGGACAGTGCACCATAGAGAAGTTGCTTAGGGATTCTTGACTCCCCCATTTGTATAACGTGCCCAGTCCAGCGAAGCTGGGCTTTCAGAATCATGGATGTCTATGTTATAGTTTGCCAGCCCTCTTCCTGTGATGGCCTTTCTTCTCTCAGGCCTCATAGTGTTCTCCCTGTCCAAAAGTGCAAACGTTCAGTGCTCCAAATATCCTCTTTCTTTCCACTGTTTTTCGACCGCTGTGAGGGTAAAATTGTGAGCCACAGCATGCCGGCCAGTTTGGTTGGGACAAGCAATTTTTGGAACACCTTTTCTAGTCCCCTCCCTCATTTGAGGTGAGCGGTACTACTCCTAAAAAGGCCCGCTCAGTCGCCTGGGATGTTGCTGAACTTTTCCGTTGTCAAAGTTGAGTGACCAAAGCCCACAGGCTGCCTATGTGCAGATTTGGAACTATGACTCCCAGTGGTCACCTCCACGTGTTGCTTCATCCCTCCCTCGTTGCCTCAGGAGTTTGAAGTAAACAGAAGACTTAGAAGGATAAAGTAGACTGATCTGAGAGATGAGAATGTGCAAAGAACTTGTGTGGGAGAGTGTTTAAAGTGGAAAAGCTGTTGCACGGGGCAGTTTCACACTCTCGGCCTCAGAAGCCTGTTTCCAGTGGTACGAGAAGTTGTCACAGCTGGAGACTTCCTAGGCTGAAGTGGATGGCTATGCCGTCTTCGGTGCCTTGCCATGCTCTTCACTCTCCACAGAGCATAGCAGAGCCGCCTTCCTGGTCTTTGGATCTCACTGTTGATCTCATCCACCCAGTCCACCAGAGCCAACTTTGCATGCTGGGATAGGTAAGTCCCTATCTCACTGAAGGTTTCAGACCAGTCAGCTACCCTCTCCTGGTTTAGCCTGCCTGCCGAAGCAGTGGGGGGTTGCCACTGCACCTGCTACAGCTTCTTGGAGCCACAGGTGAAACATGAGTGCCAGGTGGGGACCAAAGGTGCACAAACTGCCCCCGACGAGACATGCCGAGTCCCCACACCAGAGGAGCTACTCCTCCCTGGACACCCCATACACCCCTTAATGAGTATAACTGATAATGTAATGGTTAATGTCACTGCACTGTTTTGTTGCTGTGCTAAATTTACTTATTATAAATTCTTCAAAGAAATAATCATATCCTGATTTTGCAAATCTTGATGGAGAAGGAGAAAATTATAGCAGAAATAGTCATTGGGGAAAAATAGGGAAGCAGTAAGATCCAGTATTAGTGCACAGGGCATGGGGTGGGCAAATTACTTCATATGTGCCAGTTTTCCTTACCCCTTGTGTCTGTCTTGTATATATTTTAAGATCTTCAGGGCGGGGACTCTTTTACTCAGTGTAAGAACAGTGCTTAGGACACTGATGCCTCTGCACAAATAACAGAATTATGACTGTATGTTTGTGATACCCCAATATAGCAACCCTGTTGTATGCTAAAGAGAACAGAGCTCACGCGTAAGAGTCCCAGGTCTGTGATCAGTGACTTCTTACCTGCTAATTTTAAAAAAAGGAGAAAATTCATTTTAGAGAAATGACCAAATGTGCCCAATCTGGATACATAAATTTAGGTGCCTAGAGTAGTGTCCTGATTTTTCAGAGGGGTCCAACACCTGCAGCTCCCATTGACATTAATACCTTCCATTTTGATTTCCATTTATATATGGGTGTTCAATATTAGTATCCAGCTACTTCTGTTTGGGTACCTGACTAAAGAAACCCAAAATAGAAAATGTCACAGGAACTGAAGCATGATACATCCTTCCAAGTTCTTTGTATTTTTCTCTCAGCCTTTTGCATGGTGCAGTACTGACTGCATGTAACTGCTCCATTCTTGTAAAAGCCAATGAACTTTGACAGCTTTTGATTTCTTTCTAGCCACTGTGTTGCACCCAGGAGTAACCAAAAAGGCACATATTAACCTGTGCAGAAACAGTCATGACACGTCACAGCAACCATGCAAAAAAGAAATTGTTTTTCCTTGTGACTGTGTGACCCACGTGGAAGCCATTGCCTTGTGAATGCTGGGGATATTTGGCCTCAAAAGGCTTTCCTGGTATTTCCTGATTGCCAAGATGTGGGCATTGTATTCAGAAGCATGAAAATATTTGTTGTATCCCACAGTCACATGGGCACATACTCAGAAATAAACACATTTTTTCCAGGCTACTAATGTTTTTTTGCAGATTTCTAAATCACTATGTAGCCCTAGACTGAGGAGGGGTTATGATCATTTATGCTACCCAGATGTTTTAAAATTCAACAGCTTTCATTACCTGTAAATTTAATAGCATTAGACACCTGCTGGCTTGGAGGAGCAAACTCTTGCCAAAAAAGGAAGCAGGAGCTGTGAGATACACTCCTAATGTACTCTGTTAAGGCTCTGAGCTATAACCCTGAACAACAGCATTACCCCATGCAGAGTAAGTTTCTCTGTCTCCATGCATCAAACTCTTGGATAGAAAACTTAAAACAATCCATGCCTGACGAAAGAAAAGTTAAGTTGAATTGAGTAGGAGGAAACTTTGAGGCCATTATTGAAACTCAAGATTTCAATTCTCAAGCTAATCATTTAGGAAATGCTGCAATTAAATATAAACATAGGACCAATCCCTCTTCTAGTGTAAATCAGCTTAGCTCTATTTCAGTCAATGGAGCCAGTTTTATACCAGCTTGAAGACTTGGTTCAAGAAGTTAACAAAAAAGTAGAGGCTCTAATTTTTGCAAAAGTGATGGTGAATTTCAAAAGGGCAGATTTTAAAAGCTGCAAAGAAATTGGCAAAGAGCAGGCTGAAGGGCAAAGTAAGACGCTTAAGAGGTGGAATGATCTTAGAAGCTATTTCAAAACACTGCATTAGAAGCAGAGGAGAATTTATATCTGGAAACTTTAAAAAAGTAATAAATGTGGAGTTGAATACAGCAAAGTATTCACAAATGTCCTCCCAAACACAACCTGCTAGTTGGCTTTGAGTTACAAAGCTGCAAGGTTTTACAAAGATTACAGAGTTGCAAAGTCTAAGATCACAACCATTTGCAGAGATTAAAAGGCAAAAAAGCAGTCATGTAGCACTTTAAAGACTAACAAAATAATTTATTAAAAGGCAGCGCAGCAGAAACAGTCACAAAGTTTCAGAGAATCATTTACAGTACTGAAGTGGCTTAGAAGAGAACTGCCTCCCCCCTACCCTCCACATCAATGCAATTAGCAGGATGTTTTTTGCCAGTCTCTGTCACATGTTGCAGGACCTTACAGTTTAGTGTATTTCCAGAAAATCCATATGTAAAATAGAGTAATAGCTCAGGCGGAGGCTTTATGCAACAATATCAGTGTTGTAGGAGCAGCAGTGATCTGTATGTCTAAAAAGCCTGTTATACTCCACCCCGCCCCACCTGCTTGAATGCCTGTGAGATGGCTTTCCCTCCACCCTCTCCTGGAATGTGTGTTGAGATGAATGGGCTGTCTGAGCAGCTGGAAAATCAGAAGCGCTCCGGGGTAGACTAAGCATCTGGGACCCTGATCAAGCAGCAATCACATGCCCAAGGCATGGACACTCAACATGGATACAGCAGGGACTCTTATCAGGCTGCAATCACATTCTGTGTGCATGGACACTGCCCGATGGGATTAGACCACCCAGACATGGCCAAGTCACTTCTAGCCACAGACCAGGAGGAGCAGGTCCTTAAAAGGGGAAGGAGCCAGATGCTCAGGGAGCGCACTCATAAGATCGCACCTTCCACCTGGACTGCCAGGCCAGTGGTCCACCCCGTTGCATTCCATCATGCCTCGGGAAGACTTACCTCCATTGCACCATCCATCGCTGTGCTGTGGAAACTCACCTCAGAGAATCCTGACATCTCCAGTGCTGTGCCTGTCCTGGGAGCATGACTGTGTGAGTGTGAATGTCACCCCTTGCCCCCCGCCCCTTATTTCTTGAGCTTAGTTATCAGTAAAATAAATGTGCTGCTTTCTGCCAAACTCTGATGCGTCATTAGTCCTCCCTAAGCTTGGTAGCTGGCCCAGTTTCAGTACCCATCTCTTACTGCTCTTCTGGGTCTGTGGGCATTAACAAAATCATGTTGGTGTCAAATGAACTTCAGATGTAAGGCCCAGTTAAGGAGCCAGAGCTCTTTGTGTGTGCACAAGGAAGACAGGCTTGAGATCCAACTCCGTAAGTTAGTGGTGTAATTTGAAGGCATGAAAGGGGAACATTTTAAAGGCAGTCATTTAATACAAGGTCTATGCTATTGTAGGGTAACGTCTCAAAAGCATTACATGAGGTATGACAAAACGGGTATGATAAGGTGGTTGTAGAACTACACGCAAAAGTTAAATTACTCCATACTGTTAGACAGAAAAGGTGGCTTTAAAAAAGCTCAGCTTTAACATGTGTTCTAGTGGAATCCAGATAACACTCGAACAGTGATGCAACTTTTTTTGTAAAAATGCTGCAATTTTTTTTAAGTAGGCAGTAAGGAAAGAGGCAGTTAAGGACTCTATCAAGTTCTTCTCTGATGTATAATTCATCATTTGTTGTCACTTCACTCCCTTCCCAACACGCTTGCTGGAACACAGAACACTATCCATCTCAGGCAAAGTAAAGACCTTTCTATGCCCTCCTTCCCCTAACCCCCCATTTCCATACCCCATTCCATGTCCTTCCTCTGTCTCCTGGATCTCCTGTTTTCCCATCATCTGCTGCTGCAACCTTCTTTAGATAGTAATCTTAGTCATGGAAATTGTGGCTTTTTGTGCTGTGTCAATAGAGGTAGACAGACTGACTTGACTTAAACACTTGCAGTCTGAGTGGAGCTTAGGCATCCATAAATGTTCTCCACTTAATTCTGTCCCAAGACAAAACTTCTAGCTGACTCCAGGAGTACCCCAGTTGTGGTCTTGCAATCTCAGTAGATCTCATCCACATTGTCCGAGGTCCTCTTCTTTTGCATTTTCCATGTGGGTTCAATGTGAGAGCTTGACAGGCTATGCAGGATGGTCACACAAATACCACCCTATACCAAACACCCACAGACTGCTATATTTACCTACACACCTTCAGCTTCCATCCAGGGCACACTACATGATCCATTGCATACAACCAGGCACTAAGGTTCAACCGTATTTGTTCTGATCCATCAGACAGAGACAAACACCTACAAGACCTTTACCAAGCTTTCCTCAAACTACAATACCCACCTAAGGAAGTAAGGAAACAGACTGACAGAGCCAGACGGGTACCCAGAAGCCACCTGCTACAAGACAGGCCTCGCAAGGAAAACAAGAGAACACCACCGGCCATCACATACAGCCCCCATCTAAGGCATCTCCAGTTCATCATCAGTGATCTGCAATCCATCCTGAACAATGATCCTTCACCTCACAGACCTTGGGAGACAGGCCTGTCCTTGCCTACAGACAGCCTGCCAACCTTAAACAAATCCTCACCAGCAACTACAGATCACAAAACAGTAGCTCTAAACCTGGAACCAATCTCTGCAACAAACCTCGCTGCCAACTCTGCTCACATATCTACACCAGTGATATAATCACAGGACCTAACATCAACCATACCATCAGTGGCTCCTTTACCTCACATCTACTAATATAATATATGCCATCATGTGCTAGCAATGCCCCAGTGCAATTTACATTGGCCAAATTGGACAGTCTCTATATAAAAGAACAAAGGGACATAAATCAGACATCAGGAATGGTAATGTACGGAAACCTGTGGGAGAGCACTTCAATTTCTCTGGACACTCAGTAACAGATTTAAAAGTAGCAGTCCTAAAACAAAGAAATTTCAGAAATCAAATGGAGAGAGAAATCTCTGAGCTGCAATTTATTTGCAAATTTGACTCCATCAACCAAGGATTAAACAGAGACTGGGAGTGGCTGGCCCCTTACAAAAGCAGCTTCGTATTCACCTGTCTTATCTGACTAGATTTTTTCTTCTTTTGATACATGCTACTGATAAAGGGCCTTTTCCACCCTGACTGAATAGACCTTGTCAGCTCTGGCCCTCCCTTTTACTGTGACCCCACTCTTTAAATACCCCTCTGAACACCCCCAACTCATGCATCTGATGAAGTGGGTCTTTGCCCACAAAAGCTTATGCTCCAAAATATCCATTAGCCTATAAGGTGCCACAGGACTTCTTGTTCTCAAACATACAGACTAACATGACTATCTCTCTGATATATGCTGGATGATGGTTTTCTGAGAGTGTGATTCTTGTCCTTGCTCCTTTTCCAAAGCTCCTCATCTGTGACAAAGTCTTGCCATCTGATGCGAAGGATGTACCTCAGGCATCTGTTTATAAATGTCTGTAGCTTGTGATTCAAAGACTTTTTAGTACACCAGGCGTCTCATCCATGCAAGAGAACACTCTTCACATTTTTGTTGATGGTCAGCAGTTTTGTCTTCACAGATATTGTTTATGAACTCCATATGAGATGACGAGCGTTGAATGCAGTTGTTGCTTTCCCTATTCTGGCATTGATATCCTTGTCTGTTCCTCCATCTCTGCCCATGATACTCTGCAAATAGGTGAACTGTTCCACATCATCTGTGTGGTGGTGATGATGATGATGATGATGATGTTGGACTGGTTGATCCTCTTTGTCCTCTTCATCTTTCCCTTGTTATTACTCAGTCCAGTCACTGAAGCAGTTTTGTCTAGCACTGAAACCTTTTCTTCCATGCTTTGACGTCGGTGTGAAAGGAGAGCGATATTGTCAGCAAAAATCATTGTCCTCTAGCTGTTTGAAAAGTATCCACTGAATGCCCCATTGATGGCCATCTGTTGTCCTGCTCATAATCTAGTCTATTGTGATCAAGAACAGGAAAGGTGATAAAAGGCACCCTTGTCAAACTCCTGAGAGTATGCTGAAGGATACTGTTAAGAAACCATTGTGAACAACTTGGCAAGTCAAGGGTGGGTATGTTTAATGGATCAGGTTAATAATTTTGAATGGGATGCCACAGTGTTGCAATAATTTCAACTAAGTGTCTCTGTCAGAGCTGTGGAAGGCTTTTTTGAAGTCTATAAAGATTATGTACAGTGAGGAGTTCTGCTTAACCGACTGTTCTATGATCACTCCGAGAGTTGCTGCATATACCTCTGCAAATTAACAGCAGCAGACCTACAAAAGAAGAAATCAGAAAAGTCATGGCCCATCTGAAGAGTGGAAAAGCGCCTGGTCCAGACAACATCCCCACAGAAGCAACCAAGACAGGTAGTCAGACACCAGTCAATATGATGTATAATCTATTTGGGACGCTGAGAAGATCCCACAAGACTGGAAACATGGCTACCTTATCAAGCTTGCAAAGAAAGGCAAGAACTGGAGGGGTGTCACGTTACTGTCTATTCCAGGAAAAGCATTCAGTAAGATTCTCTTGGAGACAGTGAAGACAAAAATTGATAGACAGCTCAGGGAAGACCAGACTGGCTTCTGAAGTGAGAGATCTTGTACTGACCAAATAGCAACTCAGAGTGAGAGGTGGACAAATGAGGGCTTAATTTTGCTGTATAAAGGTTATATTCTGCAAGGAGATGAGCATACAGCCTTGATCCAATAAAGCACTTAAGACTCACATGTAACTTAAAGTATGTGAACAATCCCGTTGAAATCCATGGTAAATGTGAAGAACCAGTAGCTGCTGTGAGATACCTCAGTATTAAGATCAGTTCTCTGCCTTCTTCCATCTCCATTTGCAGAATTGACAAATTCTGTTTAGGATCTCAGAAGTGGGTGCTCTTCAAGCTCTAAAACAGACATAGGAAAACCCCCATCAGGTTAGTTTTCCAATGCAGGAGATCGACTCCAAAAAAGTAATCTATCAGAAGTTTGCAGCATTCAGGAGTGCTCGTTAACTTATATTTAATAATGACAAGCTTTAAAAGCAGTTTCAAAATTACTTCCGCATCCTTCTATGATAAATCTAGATAAAATATTGCTATAGTTTTTAATGACAAATACTTTTTTGTAAAGAAATATTAGTCCTTTGAGGAGGTGTGGGGACACTAGATTAATATGCTTTCATAAAACTTACTGCCTTTTATCAGTTTACTATTGACTAAAATATCACAAATCTGCCAAACTATTGCTATTTTAATTTATGAGAGACCTAGTTTCTAATGATATCAGTTTTTAAGACATGTTCATCAAGCTCTCTAACCTTTAAATCAGAATGTGTTTTATTAATCAGCCTATAACATGCCCTTTTGTTACAGCTGACTTAACCCAACTACTAAACTAAAAGATTCAATTTTCCTTTATTTTTGCCCTGTTTTTAATCCATTTTAAAGATTTGAAAGGAGGTGCAATTTCCAGAACTCATTTCTCTCGATGTTTGGTATATGTATATGACACCATCGCAGTGTTTGGCCACATTCAGTTCTCACATATGTACCTGTGGCTCAATTTGATTTCACCAGGTACTTTTGGGTGTTCCTTGGTGGTTAGAAACTTTTTCAGAATGAATTGTCATTTCAGATGTTGACAGTTCTGAGGCAAACACAATACAAGTAAGACAGGAATTCCAGATAAAATTTATTGTGCCAGATCCTGATCTAGTATAAATCAGTGTAGTTCCACTGAAGTAGATTTCCACCAGCTGAGGATATTATTTATTATTGGATGTTTATAGTAAGTACAGTCTTTCCCCGCCCTAAGAGGGTAATTCGTTCCTGAAAAACCCCTCTTAGGGCAAATTCTCATAAGTTGAAAACATAATTACCATTAATTTCAATGGGAAAAATCTTCATGCGTTCCTGAGCCCCAAATTTCACACCCATTTATGTTAAACAACACCAAATCCTATTAAAATGGACACAATTACTTCAATAGTTAACATTAGTTATAATAACACAACCTAACAAGGCATTCTCCCTTCATTAATTGCTCTATAATATGGCTGTTTGCCTGCTGTAGTTAAGCTCTTTCGGAGCTATTATGCACCGTACACTTAAGACTACGCTCACAAACAAAACATTCATATGATATGCAATGTTTATGTAACTCAACCTTTAATGCAAAAAAGAACAGAACAGTAAAGACAAAAGAAATCAATGAAAACAATGCAAATGATATCACACTCAGCAAACAAGTTTACATCGTGTGGAAAGGCGAGAAGATGAGGTAAGGCAGACTGCGAGGAGAGTCACTGTTGTCAGTTGGTGATGGTGGCATTGGTGAAGATGGAGTAAAAAACGAAGGCAAAGGTGAGGAGGAGGAAGAGTGGCTGAGTTCTTCGCACTCCATAATTTCTGGATTGTTGACTTCTTCCTCTTCCATTGCAATGGGAGGACGAGAGATGCCAGAGGTTGAAGGTTGAGGCTCAGAAGCAGCAGAATTTGCAGCAGCAGCAGTAGCAGGGGTGGCTGGAGTTAAAAAATGATAAAATACTTGTCTGCTTGCCTTCTTGCACCTTTCTATCATACAGTTGTTTGTAACATTCAATCAGTTCTCTCATGATTATTTTAGCATTCCAAGCTCTTTCAAAAATGCTATCATTTTTGTCCACCAAAGCACAAGAACTATTGATAATGGACAACAAATTGCGTAACTGTGTCATACCAAATTCTTTTACTGGTTCCTCCTCTTTGTCGAATTTCCCTTCTTTCAAATGTTCCTCCTGCTCCTCCTCCTTCAAACGCTCTTCTTCTCATTGAATTAGCTCGTCATCCATCAGGTCTTCAGAGTGAGATTCCAACACCTCTTGTACGTCTTCAATGTTGACCTCATCAAAACCTGCTTTCGCTGCCAGCTGTACAATATCATCACAGGTAGTCTTCTTCATGGTTTCAAAACCTTGAAAGTCATGCACAACCTCAGGAGGAAGTTTTTTTCCAAACATCATTCACAGTGTTCACTGTCACTTTGTCCCAAGCAGTTGCTATGTTTTCAATGGCCATTTTTATGTTGTAATTTTTCCATAATTCCCTGACTGTCACCTTGTCACTCTTGTCCAAACCATCAGTGAGATACTTCATGACAAGCGGCATATAGTAAGCCTTAAATGTAGCAATGACACCTTGGTCCATCGGAGGTAGCAAAGATGTGTCTGGAAGCAAAAATACAACCTGAACTTTGCTACCGTAATCGACAACTGTTGCTGGATGGCCTGGAACATTGTCAATGATTAAAAGTGCTTTGTTGTCTAGGTTATTTTCATTGCAATACTTTTTGACGAAAGGACAAAAGTAACTCTGCACGTAGCCTAGAAACACTTGTTGGGTCACCCATGCACTTCTATTTGAGTGCCAAAGCACTGGAAGGCTTATCTTATTGCTACCTTTCAAAGCCTGTGGATTTTCCGAATGGTATATGAGCAAAAGTTTGAGCTTTATGTTGCTCTCGCCGTTGCCACCAAGCAACAACGTTAACCTGTCTTTAGAGGCTTTATATCCTTTGACTTGCTCTTCGTCTTTGGAGACGTCGGTACGAGACATCATTCCAAAACAAGCCGGTTTCGTCCACATTGAGAATGTGCTTGTTAGTGTAGCCGCCTTCTTTTCAGCATCTCCCGGTGATCACTTGGCATTCTCCAAGCCCAACAAATCAACGTTCTACCTAAGGCCTTTGTGCCCAATATTCACAGGTAAGGGCTGTTAGCAACTGACTTAAAGCTGATGCCCTAGCAGGTCATGAAGATACTTGTATGTGGGACCTGGAATTTGTGAGGATAAATACCTAAACATAGGCAAAGTAGTTTTTTTAATCATCTTATTGTCTCGCTGATTTATCCCATGTCCTCCTTACAAGGTCTGCACTTTAGTCTCTGTCCGGTTTATGGGAACTATAAAAAGGAGTCTTTTATAATGATAGATTTATTTGATTTGAATGCAAATTAAAACTTTTATTGTTCAGTTACGGGCCAAAGATTATAAACAATCACTATTTTACAACTTAAATGGCAACCTCTCCTCCCTCTTTCCTCCTTCCTGAAGTAGAACTGCCTACATTTTTTGCCACTTATTAATGTATTTTGCATGTTATCTTCTTACTGAAGAAGATAAGGCCTTGTCTACAAAGGGTAGTTAGCTCTAAAGGGTACGATTTCTTAAGCAGATGCACATGTTAGCCGTGTCTACACGTGCACGCTACTTTGAAGTAGCCGCACTAACTTTGAAATAGTGCCCGTCACGGCTACACGTGTCGGGCGCTATTTTGAAGTTAACATCGACGTTAGGCGGCGAGACGTCGAAGCCACTAACCCCATGAGGGGATGGGAATAGCACCCTACTTCGACGTTCAACGTCGAAGTAGGGACCATGTAGTCATTGCATGTCCCGCAACATTGAAATCGCGGGGTCCGCCATGGCGGCCATCAGCTGAGGGGTTGAGAGACGCTCTCTCTCCAGCCCCTTTGGGGCTCTATGGTCATCGTGTGCAGCAGCCCTTAGCCCAGGGCCCTTAGCCCAGGCACAGGGTCTGCAACCAGTTGTCGGCTCTGTGGATCTTGTGTTGTTTAGTGCAACTGTGTCTGGGAGGGGCCCTTTAAGGGAGCGGCTTGCTGTTGAGTCCGCCCTGTGACCCTGTCTGCATCTGTGCCTGGAACCCTTATTTCGATGTGTGCGACTTTGGCATGTAGACGTTCCCTCGCTGCGCCTATTTCGATGTGGTGCTGCGCAACGTCGAAGTTGAACATCGACGTTGCCAGCCCTGGAGGACGTGTAGACGTTATTCATCGAAATAGGCTATTTCGATGTCACTACATCGAAATAAGCTACTTCGAAGTAGGCTTCATGTGTAGACGTAGCCGTTACGTATTAGTGGGTCCATGTTGAACCTGATGGTATGGACTAAAGTACCCTAGAGTGCTTTAATGTAGAAACAGTGCTATCTTAAACCACACCAAGGAAACTTTAGCATGCACCAGCAAGTATATATGGAAGCAATTAATGTGGAACACGTTAGTGAGCTTTAGAAGAAATCCTTCCTATCCTGTAATGTGCCTTGATGCTCTGCGTGGACAGGCCCTAAGTTATAGATAACATAAAACAAAGTGGGAGTCAGATTTAGGCACACCTAAACTACAGTATGCTTTCTTGATTATAACTCATGACCTACTAGAAATCAGCATAGCTCCATTAATGTCAAAGGAGCTATGCCATTGTACACCAGAATCTGACCCAATAGAGGTGAATGCAAACTCCATGCAGACCTCAGATCACATTGGAAAACAAACAAGGAGAAACAAAAGGAACAGCACTGGATCTCTTTTTTATACACATGATAATATAGCTTATGTTGAAAGATGAAAGGAGAGAAAGAAATCCCAAGCTTATTTTTCCAAGTCTGTACTGGTGATCTATTTGATGTAGTCTGTCTCAGGCTATATCTACGCTAGAGCGAACTGTCAACAGAAGTTACTGACAGAACATATCTTCTATCAAAACTTCTATTGACAGATTGCAGCCAGACTGCAAACAGATTGCTCTTTCGATCTGCTCTGTCAACAGAGAGTGACCAGACTGTCCAGACACTCTCATGACAGAATGACTCCCAGAACTCCATCAGACAGGGTCACATGGCTGCCAATCCCTTCTGTGAGCCCCAACCAGATGCCCTCCCAGTCAGCCCCGAAGCCTTATTCCTTGGTCATGCTGAGGCTTGCCTTCCTCTATGAGGGACAGCACAGCTGCTACAGCAGGGCTCACACACTTTCTGAGAGAGATGCAGTGCTTTCCAGATAGCCCTGGTGCCAGAGCAGCCCCTGGGCTTGTACTGGCCCCACCCAGAGGTGCTTCAGCCTCTGCTGAACCTCATCATAGCCATCCTCCTCCTTCTTCTCCCCAGGTATATGACCCACATACCACCTTTGAGGAGCATGCCCTTGCTGCCACACAGGCCCACCTGCGCTCTCCAAGGTTCACAGGCAGACCTGGAGGCACAGCAACAGTTTTGACTGATGGGATTGGTTTGTCATGGGGCAGTGGGACAACCAGAAGTGGCCCCAGAACTTCTGCATAAGGAAAGATACCTTTCTGGAGCTCTGTGTCTGGCTCACCTACACCCTCTGGAGACAGGACACCCAGCTGCAGCCCACCATACCACCTGGAGAAGCAGGCCACCATTACCCTGTAGAAGCTTGCTACCACTCCATCGGGAACCAGTTCAGCATAGAAAAGTCCTCTGTCAGGGCCCTCCTCATAAAGGTAAGGCTTTCTTGGGCTGCAGGCCCTGCATTGAGGGTGGAGGGTGTCCTACCCAAGGGGAACCCTCAAGGAGTGGAGTTGGGGGTGCAAGAGGTGGGGGTTGGGAAGCCCCATCCTCAGGGGACTGTGCCATGCCACCCTCACACAGCCCTGCTGCTGGGAGGGAGCCTCACATGGGGGGCTTTTGGAGAGCTCGGGGGGCTGAGGAGATGGGAGGACCCAGGGGCACATTCCCTCAGTCTCTGTTTGTTTGGTCCTCTCCCCTTGCAGGTCACAACAGCCACCAACATGCTTCTGCTGTGGCAGGTCGTCTGTCTGGCAGGCGTGGATGTGGTCGTGGGTAGATTCACTACCCTGGGGTTTCCCAACTGCTTCAGGGCTATGGACTGGCTCCACATCCACATCCATGCCCCAGATCACAGCACAGCCCTAGTATATCAAAATAGATATTTCTCCATCATGCTGCAGGCCCTGGTCCACCACCATGGACAGTTCCTTGAAGTGTACAGTGGGTGGTCAGACTGGGCACATAACATGTGGGTGTTCAACAAGTCTGGCCTGTGCTGGAGGATGGAGGTGGGCACCTTCATCCTCCACCAGGAGCTGGAAGTCAGGGAGATACACATGCCACTGTGCATTGTGGGGGATGCTGCCTACCCCCTCGTGCCCTGGCTTATGAAGCCCTACAGTTTAATGCCCAACTCAAATAGGCATGGATACAGGTTGCGTTCACCTTCAGCTGCATGAAGGCATGCTTCAGATGCCACCTCACCTGCATGCATGTGGGGGAGCACAGTGTTCCCTAGATTGTGGCCTCGTGTTGTGCCCTGCACAACATGGTGGAGGGAATGGGGGGTGCCTTCCTCCCAGGGTTGGCGATGAATGCTGGCTGCAGCTATGAGCCAACAGTGCAGCTCCCATCTGCCAATTCCATAGCAACAGTCTGTGGATCTGCAAGGCCCTAAAGGAGAGCTTTGCCCGCAAAACCCAAAGTCCACCACCCTAAGGCACCCCCAGTGGGGGCCTCGGGCCCACAGACCTACACCATTTTCACTACAACCACTTTCATTGCCTCTTCACCCTTCTCTGACCCCACACAATGAAGAGGGATGTATGGTGGGTTTTTTTACTCAAACAAAAATAACCAGTTTGAAAATAAATGCCGTAATAAAATCTATTTACAAGGTGCAAGAACAGTGGAGGCAGAGGCTAGGGACAGGGGGCTAAGGAGGCATCAATGCATGGAGAAGGTGGGGAAGTGTGACACCACAGAGGAGTAGAAGCCCAAGTAGCATTGGCCTCAGGATCCCCTCCCACCAAGGGTTTGGGGTCCCTGTTGGGGCCAGGGTTGGCAGGAAGAGTAGGGGGGCTGGGCATGGTGGGGGGGGGGTGGGCATGGCCCTCATCCACTGCCAAAAATTGGGGAGCGCTTGGCAGATGGCTGGTGGGGACAGGGTAGTGGTGGCGGGGAGGGATGGGGGGAGTGGTGGGAGTGGGGGTGGTGATGGGAGCAGGGGCAGCAGCCATGAGTAGCTGGGCCTACAGGTCCCACTAGATGCTGGTGGCAGTGTCAAAACAGGACATTGATTGGTCCCTGGCCTGCGAGCGCCACTCCCGGTCATCCCACAGCCACTGCTTGAGGAGGTCGGTAAATCTCCAGAGGGTGGCAGTGTGGGCCCAGCCCCAGGCTGCTGTTGGCCTGGTGATGTCCCCTCTGACTGCGGGCCCACCGTCTCAGTGGTGCGTGTGGGTGTGTGCTGGCTTGCCGTGGTGCTGTCTTGCAGCTGGTTCACTCCTATGCCAGGGTGGTGGGAGGGTGGGGCTGTCTTGGCCCTTCCTTGGTGCAGGTCCAATTGTAATTAGACAAGGAAGGCAGATGGTGAGACATTCATGCCATGCAGTGCCTAAGGCCCTGCCCCCTACTGTGAGCAGCAACCAACACCCCCCTTTTCCAGGCCACGAGATGAGGATGTCCCAGGAGCACAGGCATGTGTGGCCTGCACAGTGGGCCCTGGTGCATGGGGCCTTTACAGCCTTGGGGACCAGGCTGACTGTTACGGTGCCATCCCCTGGTAAATAGGCTACCAGCCAAAGGAGGGTGTCTGGCCACAGAAGGGTCCCCACATGGGTTGTGAGTGAGCCGGCAGCAGCCTGGCCTTCTCTGGGCTCCCCCCACACACGTGACTCCCAGCACTGCCCGCTGGAGCGGTTGCCGACTCTTGCCTGTTAGCATGCCTGAGTGCTGGGCACCGCACTCCTTGGTGTGTCTGGGGTCAGGCCTATGCCTGTGTGGCTAGCCCAGTTCCCACTGTGCCAGGGGCTGGCGGGCTTTCCCTCCCCTGGGGCCTGGGGCTTGTCCAGCCTCCTGTGAGGCTGGCACCCATCCCTGGGGGCTGTCTATTGGGTCTGGGTGGGACACACTGCCTTGCACATGGTTTCACATGCTGGGACCACAATGCAAGGTCCCACCCGAGCTGGCCTGGTAAGGCTTGCAGCATGGCCTGTCTGTGCCTGCCCCCATACCCTGCAGTGTCTGATGCATGAGGTACTTACTGGAGGGTCCCTTGATCAGCTCTGGGATGCCACGGAGGTGGCCTGGTTGGAGGGGCCTGAGTCCAGAGCAATGATCAGAGTTCTGCCGCTGGCCTCAGACCCAGTGTCTGCCTCTGGCTTCAGTGAGGCTCCTGCCGTGGGAGGGAGGGTGGGAGGCAGGCAAAGGGGAGGTGTTGTCACCCCCCAGAAGGTGATGGAGCTCCCTGTAGCAGGGGCAGGTGGCTGGTCCTGCCCCTAATTTACACCTTACATCATGGGCCTGGGTGTAGCCCTGCCTCTGTTTTTTACCAGGCATAGGCATGGGTGTTCCTCCTCTTGTCTGAGGGGCTCAAGGAGAGTCTGTTCCTTGACCCACCTGTCCAGGAGGTCCTGGATCTCAGGCCCAGTTTAGGAAGGGGCCCAATGTTTTGTGCTCTGGGGTGGCTCCGGGGACCCCCCTCGGCCTGCTCCCTAGAAGGGCCAAAGAGCTCATGAGGGGCCTGACTCTCTGCCATTTCACCCAGTTCTGTTATCAGGAGTGGGTCTGAGGGAGAGTGGAAGACCAGCATGCTGTTGAGCTGCTTCTATGCTCTCAGCTCCATGCCACGGGGTTTCTGGGGCTCCCTCCACCTTTTAAGAATGGCCAGAGGCAGGAACCATAGAGCACTAATTGCTCTGGAAAGGGTGTCTCCCAGGGCAGCTGCCTGGTGGCCTGGAGGACTTTCCTGTTGACAGAAGGCCCCCGGAATATCCAGACTGGTTTTCTGTTGACAGAGAGCTGTTGAGAGAGGCATTCGGACTCATGGGGGTTTTGTCGACAAAACTCTTCAGGGTAGATGTAGCCTCAGTGTTTCTGAACCAGTGGTAGAAGCAGCCTTGGGGGTATACCAAGGTCTTCCAGTGGTAACATCAACTCATGTAGATATTTGCCTTGTTTTCCAAAAGGTTACGTAAAAAAACCCACTAAAGGCAGTACAATCTAAAGTTTCATTCGGACAATGACTTGTTTCTACTGCTGCACGTGCCTTACGCTGCAATGTAAATACAATATTTCTATTTCAATTCATTTATTTGATAGCAAAATGTTAGAATGCACGTCTTCAGTAGTAGTCTTCTGTGATGTTTTTTAATTTGTTTTTAAGCGAAGCGTAATTTAGTAGTATGCAAAACAAATCTGACTCCCGATAAGGGTACAGTAATCTGGAAATGTTGAGTGGCACTTGTTTCAAGACCTCAGATTACGTTACGACCATGTTTTTCAAGCAGTGGTATGTGTACCCTTATGGGGTACATGAGAGATGTCTGGTGGTATTTTGTTTTTCGGAAAAGGGATATTTTATAAAAACAAAAGTTGAGAAACACCGGTCTATTTGTATAACGTGTAGTACAAGAGCTAATTTGCTCCAAGGACTGGATTGAGAGACTTTTTTGCATAGTTGAAGACTGAATGATATAAGAACTAGGTCTGTGGTATATACGTGTGCATATATTGAATGCCAAAGAGAAGAGCCTGTGCTAGCATTTTTATATTGTGCTGCATAATATCTTTCCCAAAATATAGTTTGCTGTTTATTTTGTCATTTAAAGACTTTTCTCATTTTCTGACTTGCTTCTGTTTACATGCTTTTCTGGATTATGGTCACAGTAACTAGTCATGCATGAATTTATTCAACTAATAATCTTTATTCTAAGAGTTCCCCCTCTCAATCCTCACCTATTAAAAACAAAATGCAAATCTTTGCCCAAACTCCTATTAAACTGATTTGTGTTTCAAACTTTTTGGTAGCTTTTTCCATCCATTTTTCTTTTTTGCATCTCCTTGCGCGGCAGGATTCTGGCTAGCTATGAAAATAGAAATGTTGAGAATTGGTTCTTGTGAGATTTCTGGTTGGCTAGATTTAAGCAAACACACGCACAAAAACTAATAAGCAAAAAGCAAATGGGAAATTATTCATGTAATTGGACAAAAATATGCCAAAATATTCAGACTGGTGTGAACGATATGTAAAATTTGTTAAATAATATGAACACTTATTTACAAAACATCTATGAAAAAGTGTCATCTCTCAACCAACTCAATACCTAAACACCAGCTAAACATACTTGAAATCTACTTAAAAACTGTACTATGGTCCTTACAGGTATACACAAGCTTTCCAAGTGTACTTAATGCTCCAGTCAACACTGAAACAGTGGGCACTGTTATAAAGTCAATCAAGACTTGCCATATGGAGATATCTAAAATGCACTTAAGATGTGCCAGATAACTGTGAAAATTTTTGTAATGTTTGATATATACAACCTAGCAGCTTTAGTCCAGTCAGGGTCCCTCTGTGGGAAGTGCTGTTTTCAGATTAGTGAATAAGAGTTGCTTGCCTAAATGGGGATGTGTGAAAATATTGATCAAGTGACTCTCACCAAAAATCTCTTTTCAGTACGTAGATGTTAAAAAAAAAAAAAATCCATAGTAGAGACGCTCCCAACCAAACTCAAGGTTTCATTGTACTCGATCTGCACAAACATACATTGGTCCCTGCCTCTAAGGCTGTGGCTACACGTGGCCAAAACTTCAAAAGGGCTGTACTAATGGCCAAATCAGAGGCTACTAATGAGGTGTTGAAATGAATATTCAACGCCTGATTAGCATGCTGCTGGCTGCGGCACTTTGAAAGTGCTGCATTTTGCTTGCGGGCAGCTGGGCGACACGGGGGTCCTTTTTGAGAAAACCCCACAGACTTTTAAAGCAGCTGATAGGAATAAGGGGATTTTGAAGTCTGCAGGCTTCTTTCGAAAGGATCCCCGTGTAGCTGAGCCATGCACAAGCGAAGTGCAGCGCTTTCGAAATGCTGCAGCTGGCAGCACGCTAATGAGGCGCTGAATATTCATTTTCATTAGCGTCCTCTGATGTGGCCATTAGTATGGTCATTTCGAAATTTTGGCCAAGTGTGGCCGTAGTCTGTGTTTACAATATAAATAGATGACTCAAACTGAGTGGGAGGGGAAACAGAAGCATAGACGGATAAATGTTTTCTGTTTACCCAGCAGTTCAAAGTTAGAGCTGGAAATAAAATCTAGGTGTCTTGATTCTTAGTTCTGTGCCTTACCCACTAGTCCTTGCTTCTCTTCACTATTATGTTTTTAACTGAAGTAAGATTCCTCTAATATGTGCTGGAGGTCACTTTAGGTCAAAAAATACGTTTGTGGTGCATCTCTTCCCCTCAGCTTCCAGAGCAAAGTCACATACCAGAACAAGTCAAGCATGTTTTCTCTTCTTTCCTTTTCTGCCGGAGATAAGGCTGGTTATTTATTTCAGATTGTCTGCATGGCCATTGTCACTATGAGCACAAAGTGCTCTCATGTATTGTGTTTCTTGAGGTCTTTTCATTAGAAGACATTACTGGAATTACCAAGAGAGAAAGGAAGGGGAAGAAAAAACAGTTTCCCTCAATTGGATTAACCTTTCTATTTTTGACAGCTAGGGTTCAGAAATAAACCTGCCCTCCAGGTGAAGTAATGGATGGAGCATCAGTAGATTCCTATTGCAGATAGGCCGGGATTTTGGCAGAGAGAGAGAAAAATTAGAATGCATTCATGAGAAACCAGTAGTGTCTCAATAGTACTTGCAAAGATAGATTCCAGGCCGCCACACCTCATAGAGACACAACAGCAGGCTGAAAGGGTAAATGCATGCTGCACAAATGTTGAACTGTAATGAGGCTGTCCCGTTTGTTCACCCATTGTGAAAATAATAATTATACATACACTTGAGGCCCACCTAAGCCATTGTGGACAGGCCTTATTTTGCAGGCCTGACAGATGCCTATTCATGACAGGAGAAGAGGCAATTGTAAATACAAAACAACCCCCATTCATGGATTTTTTGCCAATTCCAGCATCCTATTAGCTGAGATCGGACATATCCATAGTTGGGGGCAGAAGAGCAATAACAATTATTTTTAGGCAAAGGCATTTCTTGTGGTAGTCAGAATTTTCTTTACTAAGTTTGGCCTGTACTGCCTGATACTTAAATACCTAGGCTAGCTTCAGCAGAAGGAATTATCATAATAACTGTCTGATGTCTAAGAGAAGCTTGGGCTTCATCTGAAATGTTTGATTTTTTTCATGCAACAATTAGAGTGACCTTTTTCAAATCTTGAGTTCCCAAATTGTTTTTTTTTAATACTGAGGAAGAGAATATGAGATGGATGAGTTTTAAAAACACAATCAATAGTGACTTTATTAACAAAAGAGAGCCATATTCTTATGTGCTGTCAGTTGTGCCAAATCTGGTCAACATTATGTAACAGCCTTTGGCTACACTGTCGTGAGGCACCGTGGAAATTCCTAAAAAATCATCAATTAGAAATTGCAGGGAAAAAATAGTAGCAATTGTCTAAATAGCATGGATAAAATATGGCAAATAGGCTCCAAAACCTTTCACTTAAAACTCAGATGACAAAGGCTGGAGAAGAGCTTTGTTAATTCTTTCTATTACTGTGCACATTTTGGTTCTGTTCATCAGTGCCAAAAAATCACAAGTGAAATTACTCTTCCATATTTTTTTGGCTGAACAAAGGCAGGAAATTTTAAGAAATCTCTAAAGCCCGGACTTGAGATTTTCAGGTAGTTTGATCAAATCAGGGTGTGTGTACTAAGGTAAATGTCAACTAAGTTCAATAGAAGTTTGCCAGAATGTGACAGGGTGATGTGGATTTGTCCCTGCTTTTTCAGTTTTAACAGGAAGATATAGTAATCATCCAATCATGTTGCTGTTTATTCAAACTGAATTAAATGTATGGAATTTTCAAGTACTTCCTATCTGTATGATTTAGAAAGAAACAAAAATAGGAAGAAGGGTTCTTTCGAAAACAGGGTTTGTTTTCGAAGGAACACTGTCTACCCTGCTGTTTTTGCTTCCAGAAAAGCCTCGCCTGGAGGTGGGATCACTCGAATATGAAAATGAGGCATGATTTATGTAAATCCATGCTTAATTTGCATTTTTTATCTCACTCATTTGCATTCTGCTTCTGTATATAGTATCTGCTTCTCCTATAGTATCCAATACATAATGGTTACTAGACTGTAGAATTCCTTAATCACTATGGAAAGGAAAAGCATTCTCTATGCACTCCAACTTAAATGTGAAAAGGTGCATGGCCAAACACACTGGTCTATTTAAGCAGGTTATTGTTATGCTTCTTAGTTCTATGTGTTGCATCTTTACGTTTATCAGAGGCTTGTCTGAAGTCCTCCAGTTTGGATATAAATTTCAGATCAGGATTCCCACAGTTCCAGAGTACGTTGCAGGCAGTGTTCTTTCCCATAGATATTTTATATTTGTTTTTTTTTCCTTTGGTTTTCCTTAATTTAAATAAAAAGCCATTCAGACCAGAGATACATAGTTGCCTTCTTTTCTGTATCTAAAGATGTAATACACTCAAAAATCTATGTTCTAGAGAGTAGTGCTGATTGAAATTTTTCATACAGAAAGGTATCCTGCTGTAAAACAGGTTCTTATAAAAAAATTTCCGCAGAAAACAGCAATTCCACTGAACAAATTGGGAATTCTAACAAGCTGTTTTGAAAAAACAATTGTTTGTTTTGAGTTGATATTTTTAAAAGGAAATTGATTGCGTCACTTGACTTAAAAATGATTTTATATCCGTTTTTCTATTTGAAATACCCCAAAGGGATATTTTTAGCTGAAACATCAATACAAAGCAACAATAACAAAATTGTATCATATTGGGTCAAAACTTCCCCTGGGCATACTGAAAAATTTTGACTGAAAAAAGTCAAAGATTTCTCATTTGAAATTTCCTGTGAGACAAATTTCAGTTTACCTTCAGCTCTCTTGGGGATCTCCATTCTCCCTTTTCTATTCATCCTTTAACATGGGGTTGATTAAAACAACTCAGGGAAAAAAAAAGTCAGATAGCATTTAAGATATTTTCTCTTCTAACAGCATAATAGAACTAGTAGCATGGTCCTTTTTTGACCGCTATGCTTTATAGTCTTTTTGAAATATTTCGATGTGTTTGAAACTACAACTTTAGTCAACAGGAATTTCCCTTCTCCTTTTTATTGCTTCTGAAATTGTCACATTGATAAGGGTCCTAAAACCCAGTGCTAGCATGTGACTAACTAGTAGCATCTACACGGTCATGTCATCCCCAAGAAAAGCATGTTTAAAATAAAAAAGAAAATGTCAGCCCTGGGTATTTTTTTATTAAATCCCCTTTTCTTCTTGTCTTTAAGTTCAGCTTTTGTTGGCCGCTTCCTCCTTCTGGTTTATTTTTATTAGCAATGAGTGGATTCATTAACTGCTCGATGTGGTGGTCACGCAGGGGCAATGAATGTCCAATAATGGGCAATATTTGTATTTTTGATTGGGTGACCAATGTTTGCTTTGGAGATGGCCTGGGGAAAAGATGTAATCTGAGACAGCGCAGTGTTTACTTCTTCCTTCACTGATGTTAGGCAAGTTTAAAACCAGCGAGAGAGAAAAACAAACACTTCAGAAGAAGGTACCTGCATACACTCACTCTTCCCCAGGCTGGGTCCTTGGACTCCAACCAAAAGCTGCACATGCATGTGCATGCCCATACACAAATATTCACAAGCCATCAGCCACCCTGGTTCCAAGAATTCTTTCCATCTGACAGCTGATCCTGTGTATAGCTAAATCTTCTCATGGAAGGTTTTTGTCAATGAAGGACATATTAACAAATGCAACAACCTCAAGGATACTTATCCATGATCTCCTAACCATTCTGAACTCCTTTTAAAACGTAAACTATTTAAGTTGTGTACAATTAATTGTAACACACTTTTGGTTTTGTTTTTTTTTTTCACCATGTTGTTTTCGTCCTGTGGTCCAGAACTCCTCCTTTACTGCATTGATATGTGGCAGTAAGGTAAACTCATTGAGGCACTCCATGTGGCTGAGGAGCAAGAATGGAAGTATTGCAGTATAAATGAAATGTTGAAATAAAGAGATTGCTGTCCCTACATGTTCATTTAAGCACTATTATTTTCCTAGCTAAATAACCTATTCAAAGATCACCCTTTGCGTGAAGCACTTAAGCACAAACTATTTATAGAGAAAAAAGTTGACTTTTTTGGGGGGAGGGGAGTGGAGAAATAGCAGTTGTTGCTCTCTTTGCATGCCCCTTCTGTGATTTATGTGGATTTTGTTTACTTGGGGACAGCAGACTTAGAACTTCACAGGACACAAAGGTATGCACTGATAATTCCATGTAAACCAGAAAATAAACTTGGGTCCAAATTCTTATCTGGTGCAAATTGATGTTGACTTGAAATCTATAGAGTGAAGCTGATTTACACCAGCTAAGCATATGACCCTCTGTGGCTAGCCTCAACTGGTCCTTACAGCAATCAGTGTGCATCTTTCATTTAGTTACAAAAGTATTCCCTAGTCTAATTATTTATCACACGCACAGGAGAACACGTGGCCTCGTGCTAGGGCTGTTCAGGCCCTACAGCAATTGATTAGTAAAATGAAACTTTCGTTTGTGTTGACTGGAGCTGAAAGTGAGTGCAACTCTGCAGGAGGCGCGCTCAGACCTCCACAAGGAGCCTTGCTAGAGACTAGTCACTGTCAGTGTTCCCTGTAAGCTCAGCACTTGGGCAGCTGCCCAGGAGAGACTCAGGCGCTGCCCAGCTGATTAGCAGAGTGCCTGCAGCCACCCACCATGGGCATCATGTGTTTCTAGCAGTGGTACACAGCCATACATGCTTTGGAGCACATGAAATATATGCCACCCATGGATGGAAACATTTAGAGGGAACGTTGGTTACAGTTGATGATTTTCTACTCACAGTTCCTCTGTTGGCATCCCTCACTTGTTTTCAGAAAGTTTCAGGATGAATGACACGGAGAGAGAGAGAGGGAGGGAGGGAGGGGACAATGGGCTTGGTAGATAAGTTTGCAGGACTCCCTGCTGAGCATACTCCTGTGTATCGTATTCACCAAACTTTTCTTCTGCTCCTTCACTGTAGACGTGGTTGGTGCATACTGTTGTGTGTGAAATGCAGGAGGGGCAGACTGAGGTGCCAAACTGATTTTTTGAATGCAGGATACATTTCAAGTGGGCTTTAGGTTCAACACACATATTTCACACAGCTTTACTTGCTGCTATAGCAGCTGCCTTGCTGCAAAGCTACTGAGACCCAATATTGATCAGCAGAGGCCTCCATTGCATTCTCAAGTGGCATGACATCCCCATTTGTAATACTGTTTGTACAAAGCAGAAGACAGAGTAGCAAAAACTAGGTGCTCAGTACCAGTCGTGTTGTTCTCAACATTACCTAAGGATTTTGGTGAATAGATAAAATCAAATTCCCTTTCCTGGTTTATGTGCCTTACTGCTTTTTGGCAGCTGGCCCAGAAACAGTCTGAAAAGTCAATCTGGGTCATGTGAGGGAGAATTTAGATTAGTAGGTACAATGATGTCATTGAGATTTGTCTTAAATAAACAAAATAAAGATGTAGCTAGTAGCGCTCATGATAAATCCATATGGTTGTTCCAGGCAAAACAAATATCTTGCAAAGAAATAATAAAGCACTGCAGCAGTTTGCCCTGTCAGGTGCTGTGGCAGTATTTTGAGACCTTTTCAAGAGCACTCGCTGAAGATAATCTGAATGAAAAGGTGGTGTTTGGAAGTGCTTCTAGTAGAGTACTACCGGGCAAATGATTCATTATAAACTTAGTCCTTTTGGCTTGTTCACACAAAACTTTTGTCAGACCATTTCAGGGGGGCGGGGGGGGGGGGGAATCCATCCAATTTATCACTCAGATGAAGGTCACTGTGAATGTTCCTTCACATAGCATTTGTCATAGTCAAACTGTGTGATTACTCACCTAAGTCACATAATACTGTTTGTGTCAAATGATCGGCTAGCGTCTCTACAAACTATCACTGCTTCCAAAGTAGACAAATTTAGCTTCATCATTAAGCAACTTGTGGTAATGGACCTAATTGCCTCCATCACATAAACAAATTTTTACTTGTAACGCAATAGATGTAGAAAAATGAAATAAAAGGGGTGCAAAAATGGACAAAGTTCTTTTAAAGTCACCAGAATGGGATATATTTTCCTGTTTGTGCAACTCTCTGGTAGATGGTAATCATAGTTCATAGAATCATAGGGCTGGAAGGGACCTCAAGAGGTCACCAAGTCCACCCCATGCTTCAAGCAGGATCAACCCCAACTAAGTCATCCCAGCAAAGACTTTGTCAAGCCAGGACTTAAAAACCTCTAGGGATGGAGATGCAAACACCTCTCTAGGCAGTGCATTCCAGGCAGTGCAATCTGCTTTACCACTCTCCTGCTGAAGTAGTTTTTCCTCATGTCCAACCTCTAGTTAGAGGTAGGCAGGACAGGGTTTGTTATGGATCTCAGTGTATCCTTTCAGGGTTTACTGAAATGCAGAAATAGTATGCTAACCACCTTTCCATATTCACTGAGGATGTTAGAAAGTGTCCTATGGGGTCCTTCCTTAAAAACAAGATTGGAGAGTGAGGGCTAGGGTCATTTGAGAATTTAAATAATTGGAATACACAAATTAATCATATTTACACAAATATTTTGCCTATAATTTTTAAAAGTATATAGCAGATTGATGGCTTCCATTCAGATCAAGACTGGAGGAAGGTGGGGTGGGGGGGGAAGTTCTTAAAAAGAACTTTGTCCATTTGTGCACTACTTGTAATTCATTTTTCTACACCTATTGTTACAAGTAAATATTTGTTTATATGATGGAGGCAATTAGGTTCATAACCACAAGTTGCTTAATGATGAAGCTAAATTTGTTCTCCCTGTTAAAAAAAACTTTAGCAAAAATGTTCCTTGTAAAACAGCTAAACCTCTGGTTTTGCAGGAATCCTTCAGAACTTTGATAGTCAATGGGCGCTGCAGGTGCTCAGCTCAATGACAAACAACCTACTTATTTAGGACTCTAACTCTGAATTTAGGTTTCTAAATTTAAGCACACAAATTTGAAAATCTTGGCCATGAATCTACTGGCTCAGCATGCACACACACAAATACAAATACACACACACACTCTCTATTAAATACTATCAGACTGCTACAACACCTCCACATGGTATGTGGTCAGGTTTTTCAGCCTTAGCTCTGTCATAAGAAACTTGAAGACTAGTATTTTAACAATATTTTTATATTTGTTTCCTTTTTTATTTCTCTGAGAGGATGTGAAGATTTTAAAAAGACCTGGGTAGAAATACTCCCTTGTGGTAAAACAATTGTGTGCATATACTAAGCAATCAATTTTGGAACATAATGGGAATAATTTGCCCATTTTCATTTAGTTTTTACATATCAACTGAACTCAGCCATTATTCTGGTCTAATATCATGCCATATATGACTTCAGTTCTGCTTAACCATTTGTCTAAATCAGGTGCTATGGGACTGCTTGTTGTTTTTAAATTTACAGACCAACATGACAACCCCCCTAAGACATCTGGCTCAAAAAACTTTATAAGGATGCAGACAGTATTGGTAACTACTGCAATATGAAATTCTTTGGACTAAAATCCTATCCCACAAAGAATGCTGGCTAGAAGAAAATTGCAGGACACATCACTTTCATGCTTTTGGTTTGAGTTTCTCATATTGATTTTGAGAATGCACAAAAGATAATTGCAAGAAGTACTTTTGAATTATGCTTGCTGGGGCGAGACCCTACTATAGCTGAAATCATGGGCATTTTCTAGTGGCTTCAGTACCTAGAGGGTTGGAAGTAGAAAGTAGAAGTAGACATTCTTATGAATTTTTATTTGGGCAGCTTCCAAAAACTTTACTGTTTATCGTGTTCACTAGGAGATAAAGGTGGGTGGAGGCATAAAGGAGTTGAGATCCAGATAAACACTTAAAAATGTGTTCATTGGGCCATTCTACCCTCTTTGAGCTGCAAAACGGAGGTGCAAAGATCAAAACAGCAGCTGGTCCTGTGAGATTGCCAGCATCTCATGCTCGTGTTTAAAAAGAACATGTTATATGAATCTTCTTTGTTGAATGTATATATTTGTATGTTCAGTCAAGAACTGGGGAAAAAGGAGTATTAAAACGAAAAATAATTGAATTAATTTACTATCTTCAATCATAAAAAAGGTTCAGATGATGTTAGGAGATCAGTTTTGTTTTGTCTGAATTGGTTCATTCATTACTCTATCATGGGCTGATGGAGTAAGAGATCTAACAGATCTGTTTTAATTCTTATGACTATTAATTCATCCAACTCAGGGAGCTGAACTTCAAATGAGCCACCAGAAGGTTTGTAAGAACATCTCCACTGAGATGCTGGCACCATCAACTCCTGTTGAAATTAACGCTTGGGACTTCTGTTAGAATTTACTTCACATGAAACAGTTCATGTGGACAGTGAATTAGGAAAAGCACTACAATGTAGGGGAAACAACAATATTAGCTTAAATGAAGGAAGTTCTATCTGAAAAAAACCCTCTGAAATTCTGCGGTATGTATATCTTGCACATTTTCTGAAGTCCTGCTTATCCTGGTTAAAACACCGTGCAGTCTCCAATCCTGTAAGAAGTGTAATTTTATCTATCTTTCTGCTTGATGTAGCTGCTATGTATATGACACCTATTGCCTTGATAGAAGATTTGGGAAGCTGCATGCAACATTCTTAAATTAGTTTTTTATTTTTTAATGTTATTTGTTTTTCACTTTCGAGTTCATTCTGAAAGGCCTTTTGAGAAGCTGCAATAGCACATTATTTATATAAAATTACGTCAATGGTTGATTATTACTAATTAGAAGCCTGACTACTTAGCAAGTCATGCTGGACTCCAACTGAAATTTAGTTTCCAGAGCAATTAACAGTTAATGTTGCCGTATGTGTTGCTCTTTGTTTTGTAGTTGTTTCTCTTGCTGTTACATCAACACTGACAAAGTTGCTTATTTGCTTAAAATTTCCTTGGACATTTTGGAAATTATTTGGAAACGATAATTTAGATTCAATAACCAGAGCCATGGTCATGTGTGCTTGATTAGATTAAGAAGATAAAAGCAACAAACTGAAATGAAACTCTGTTCAGGCCATGACTTTGACAGAAGGTCACAATCAGTATAAGCTGCAAGTCTGAATGGAACTTGCATTGTAAGAATATATTTTATGTTGTAAAAGATAATTTACAACAGAGAGCCCTAAAATCTGCAAAACAGTTTCCCCTACAATTATCCAAAGAAGAGATACTTCATTTACCAGCACCAAGAGCCTGAAATCTGTGGTTTGTTCTCAAAACCCGAAGTCTTTAGTTTATCTTGATCAGTTCTTGATCTGCTTGACTTTTCTAGATAACTCAGAGGCAAGGTGGATACGATAATTGGTCTTACTGGACTTGCTACTGTTGATGAAAGAGAAACACTTTTGAGATATACACATTTGAAGAAGAGCACTGCGTAGCTGGAAAACTTGTCTCTTCCACCAACAGAAGTCTGTTCAGTAGAATATATTACATCAGCCACCTTATCTCACTAATATTTGAGGTCAATGCAACTAAAACACTGCAAACTGTCACAGTCATTTGCTTATACTCCTTTTTGATCTGTTTCTATATACAATCAAAACTGGCTAGTCTATATTTCATCTAGTCTTTTGGGAGGGCTAAACAGAGTGTCCAATTGGATTTCACATTATGAATAATTCACAACAAACTTTTAAATATACTTGAAATTTTTAAATTTTTCACTTGATTTGTTTTTTTTTTAAATTCAGGACTTAGACGAGATTCATAGATCTGATTGTGTAGTGGCCTACTGCCAAGTAGCAGTCTCTGAGAGCTAAAGCCATCAATAAAATCAGGCCTTTTGCTTTCTCTCTCTCTCTCTTTAATGTGTTCTGTTCAAGGGAGATTTTTTTAAAATGAGCAGCTAGTTGTTTCTGTGTCTTGTTCATGTCCTTAGATGCACTGGCAGCCTTCTGTGCAAGCATGGAATTTTATGGAGCTTCTTGTTAATGTGTACAAAGGTTACTTCACTTATCTACAACATGTCCCTATAAAGTCTTGCAAAAATGGCAATTGGCAGCAGAATTGAAGTGGTCATAAGTTATGCTGCTAGCTTGCCCTGTTTCTTTAGTATGTCTGGCTGTGACTCTGCAATTGAGTTCTGGGTCAAAGGTCAGTAGAAAAATGCAGTGACCTTCTGGTCTTTCTTATCCATTTCCTGTAAGAGAGCAACATTTCATCCAGCTGTGGGTCTCTAAAGAAATGTTTGTTGTGATTTCATGTTGGAAACTCCAGAATCAGGCTTCAGATGAGAAAATTCTAAGGTAACAATTCTACTTAAGCTCTAAGGATATATTTGAAATTCGTATGACTGAAACCTTATGTGCTCTAGACTCTTTAGATTCCAATTGCAGTTTCCTTTGGTTTACCAAGAAATGTAGCCAGTTACACACATGACAGTTCAATTTATAGTATTAAAAATGCAGTTCCTATTTTAATTGTTCAAAACATTGACTTGCACAGCAATAGGAGGGCACACAAAGCAGTGTTATCATTTCACTAAGATTCAATACGTGTCAGTAATTCACAAGAAAGGCTTTGATATTAGCTTAATATGGAGCATCATGTGAAGAAAGTTAGCTGAAGATCTTTAAGAATGGTAATCTTAGCACTGATTTGCATCCTCTTCTTTCAAGGTACAAAATCAAAATGGAATCTCTCTAACCACGTGCAATAATATGTCTCTTGAGGTTATCTTGGTGCTATATGCAACACAGCGTAGCCCATGACAGCCATTTAACACATAATCTATTCCTCACATTATAGGGCTTTCAGCTATGCACACCAGGATAGCATATTCCTGGTGTCCCTGTTGTGTTATTTACCTCTGCTCTGAGCAGTTAAGTCCACCACAGCCATTTAGTAAATTATCAGTTTTCTTATTGGCCTTAAATTGTGCCTAATTAAAAATCTGACCTCCACAAAATAGTCCTTTTCCTAAAGAGACAGAACATAAACAGGAAAAATCAGCTAATTGCTGCAAAAACTGCTTTTGTGGCACTGTAATTGGACCTCAGTGAAACAAATGAATCCACTGGGGATTCCCTAATGAATGTTTAACTGCAAACAGTAGTCGGGCACTTAAACAGCTAGGCTGATGGTCCCTAATGAAATCAAATAAGAGAATCTGGCGTTTTACTAACTAGATTTCTTGGCATTGAGACATGAAAAATAAGATATTTATTGGTAAATAAAAGGTATAAATGAAGCAGTGAAATCTTAGCCATCACAACTTGGATTTATTATTATTTTATTATTATTATTATTATTAATTAAATTAAAGATACAGTTTTGATTTTGACACAAGGAACTTTCTGCTGCTACTTGCTCTGAAAGCTCTTTAAGAAGCTCAAAGCTGGATTTAGTTATGTCACTTCTTCTGGTTGTATTCATCATAAAGTTTCTTTGAAGGACAGTCAGGCAGTTGTACGATGCAGGTAGCTAACTTCCAGGACAGCAGACAATGTTTGTCAAAGGGAACAAATAGATCCTTTTGCCTTCCAAACCACATCAAGAGGCTAATACCGCTCGTTAGCGAGAACATTACCTTATTTCAGTGTTTTGCTGAAATCAATGGGCAAAATTCTGGTACTGTTTAAATCAGTGGAGTTTCACCAAATGGGATTATTTGTGAAAGAAAGCGTTGCTGTGTGAGTTAGTGGTGAGTGAATCTGGGCCTCCTAAAGTGATATTTTTATTCATTGTAAATCCATTTTAGAATATGAACAAAGATTGCATTGTTACAATAAATCTTAATTTTTCAATATTTGTGCTATGAAGAACACATAGCATGACTCAAGTCATAGAGACAGTCCTCTCTAATTCACATGGGCAATGGAGGATTCCATATCTTTATTCAGAAGTAAAGCAAGCACTACAAATATTTACAAACACAACATTTGGTTGTTGTTTATTTTCAGAAGTTTATTCTTAGATACCACACTGCTGGCATTCTACAAGTGCCTTAGGCTAGGTTCCGTTTAGAACAAGTTTTGTTTAAATTATTTGTGAGAATACATCCTAGTACATTAGTAAATATTCTATAATATTGTTTGCATGATGACACAATGATATGGATTTTCACTGCTGAACTTGGCTATTAAATCTTTGTTGGGAATTAGTGAGACCAAAGCTTATTTTCTGAGAATTACGATTGCACTGTAACAAAATAAAATATTTGGAGGTTCTTTTCTTTAAGTAGAGAAATATAACTGCTACTAAAGTTATTCATTAACATCCACACACTCTCACTCACGCACACCTAGATAAACTAAGGCAAACAAATTTCATTGTAAAAATTGTTACATAATTATCACCTATAATATTTATTGGTCATTTTTGAGGCATTTCAAGTGAAAAGTCAAATAATCTCTCAAACCTGTTTATTCACCACAGGTAGCATGTAGTCTCTTTCTTACCATTATCCGGGAAAACATTTTGCATGGTTAATTAATATAAATGAAGAAATTTGCTAAAGGATTGGGACTGTTGTAATGTATAGTCCTCTTTTTTTATAAGAAGGAATTTTATTTATAGATATAGATATAAGTGCTTCTAATAAAAAATATAGGAACCTATGTACATATTTGGAACTTTCATAGTCTGGCACCCTTGGGACCTGACCAGTGCCAAACAAGGAATTTGCTGAATCATAGGACGTCAGTATTGTCTAGCAGCATTACCAACACTTCTGCTGCTTACTGGGCTGTTAGACTATGTCTACACTAGAAGCATCTCTCAACAGAAGTTACTGTCGACAGATTGCATCTACACACAACTTGCTCTGTCGAAGGAGAACTGCCAGACTGTGCTACCCTCTGGTTCCAGAAAGCAGAATGGCAGCTCTGGAAAGAGGGCTGCCCTGCAACCAGAACTCCTCCCTGTCCACAGAAGTGCCTACACTGCACTTCTGTTGACAGTAATCTATTGACAGATTGTTATGCCTCAAATTTAGAGGGATAATGTTGTCGAGGCAAATGCAGAGTTTTGTTGAGACTCTGTCAACAGAATGCTTTAAGTGTGTAGACACTCCCTGAGTTATGTTGACAGAAAGCCCTTTCTGTCTATAAAACTCTGTAGTGTAGACACAGCCATAGTGGTAAATTACAGCTAAATAACAGCACATAACACTGACAGCCAGGACTGGTGGCCATAAACAAACTTTATGGGACCACAGGAAACTTGGCCACACCCAGGATAAGCGGTCATCCAGCTAACTAAAGTCATGCCAAGTTATGGATGTTGCCAGACAAGAGAATGCTGTACTAGAGAGATTTAATGTGTGTGTGTGTGTTTTCCAAGATACCTTCTGATAGTGCTGTCATGGAGGCTAAGGAGTTATCTACTCTGAAATGCCTGGCAGCTATTCAAAATGATGTGAAGTAGAGTGGAGAGCTTAACAGGAGAGAGGAGTTTGTGATGCCTCATTCCAGGCTAAAAGGTTGTGAATGGAGAAGGCAGTGGCTTGAGGTGGAAAAAGTCTGACTAGAATTATTAGCATTCCTTTAGTGCTACTGGCAGAAGGAACATAGGGGTGCAAAGTGGATGTGGTCTAGGAAGAAGAATGGAAAGTTACTCATTTCAGCATAACGGTGAAAATGTGAGCATTCAGATTTGGATGGAAAAAGGAGAAAGTTGTGCATAAGTACTACACCATGTCACTAATTAGCCTTTCTGGTTGGCTATGTTAACACTACAGTGATCCGTAGGCAGAAGTTACTGTTGGAAGATATCTTCCAACAAAACTTCTGTCAACAGATTACAACCACATATGAAAGGGGATGGCTCTGTCGACAGAGAGTGGCTGGACTGCCTGGCTGCTTTCTGAACGGAATGTCCAGGTGGAAGCACAGCAGACAGGGCTGCCTGCTGATCCAGAAGCCCTGTCTGTCAACAACCGCTCCCCCCACCCCGGAGAGTCCCCACAGCTTTTTTATTGACAGATTCTGTCAAGAAAGGTGTTCTGCCCCATGGAGGAGAGGCAGAAGGCTGTCAATAAAAGCGATGAGTTCTATTGAAAGTATGTTGATAGAACACAATTTTAGTGTGGATGCTCCATGGGTTTTGTTGACAAAACTCTCCAGTGTAGATGTAGCTGTTGTGTTTCTTTCTGATGAAAGGTAACGTCTATTGCCAAAAAACTGAGTAGCCCGATTGGATTTGCCATTTGTCTGTAAGTCATCCTAAAGCTCCAAGTCCCATTTGCAATACCAATCTGGGGGACGAGGTGCGTGAGTGGGGAAATGTGCCCTTTATAGCCTTGTGGGAAACATTTTCAGTGTCTTCAATTTGCAATAGATTCAAGAACACAAAATGTGAAAAAGCAGCCAATGGAGGATGAGAAGGGACACCTGAGACCTGAATTAATCAAAAATCAGGAACTTTTCCCAGTGTATAATCATAGGTTACACTGAACAATTGTTAGGGTGTGTCAGACATTGAGGCTGCTTCTACACTCTCACTCTCCCGTTGGCGGTGGCATTGCAATGAGGCAATTTGAAGAAGGCTAATGAGGCACTAATGTGCATATTCATTAGCATAATGGCAACTGCATGAATTTCGAACTGCAGATTTCAAATTGCAGATTGACGGTGTAGATGAGGGTACCTTCGAAATAAGCACCCCACTTCGAATTCCCTTACTCTGAGCCAGTTCTGTGGGAGTAAGGGAATGTTGAAGTGTGGCACTTATTTCGAAGCTGCCCCCATTTACACTATCAATCTGCAATTCGAAGTCTGCGCTTCAAAATTTGCATGGTTGTCATTATGCTAATGAGGTGCTGAATATGCACGTTAGTGCCTCATTAGCCTGCGTCGAATTGCCTCATTACCACAGCACCTCCGATGGGAGAGTGATAGTGTAGAAGCCCCCTGAAGCTTCAAGGTAACTTATAGGGGCAGAACTTCATTGTAAATCTATCTCAATAATATTGAAAACTCATGTCAAGGAAGTGTAAAGCAAGTGCAGTGGAAAAGTATGCTAAGGAATATGAGAAATAAAGATGTAAACTTATTTTCCAGAATTCATGGAACACTGACTATTCATAGGCTGTTTAGTATGTGCTCTGTAATTTACAGAAAGCAAGAGAAGTTTTCTGTTATGGCCAGTCCTCTTATGAGCAGGTGGAATTGAGAACTGAATTTAGAATGGTTTCCGATATGTCCACAGTTGTTTTGCTGCTCCTTTGAAATGTATGGGCTTAGAAAAAAATAGAAAATGAGTAATTTTGTCCACAGATATGCCTATCTGCTTGTTGCATAAAATGCAAGAGAGATTCAAAAGTTTGCCCTTTTTAACTCTGTTTTTACAGGTACTAAACATGATTTCAGTTTTAGAGATATTGAAATATTCTGCAACTCATAGAACTGGCATCATGTGTCTTCCTTTTAGATCCGAGTAATAGAAATCTACAACAGAAATTGGTGTAAGGAACAACTCATTCCAATGTATATGCCTTTGAAAGATCTTCAGAGTTAGTTGGAAAGAGTTCCTTGCAACATTAGAAATTGCAATGAGAGCATGCCAACCTAAAGCACTGAATATGGTGAAAAGATGGACATATTTATGACATGCTTTTACAATGCTATCAACACCACTTCCACAGCATGTGATGACATGGACAGCACCTCGGGGGGAAAGAGAAGAGGGCAAACGATAGAATTATTTTGTAAAATAACAGCAAAAAACTACCTCTGTCAACATAACATTCAGAAGTTTGAACAAACCAGCAGCGCAAGCCCCAAAATAAGTAATGAAAATTGGAGGACTCCTATGCAAGTGTCACTGCGGGTGGATAAAGCAACAACGAACTCACAGGTTAAGAGAAATGGCCCTAATTATGGGTCAACTTATATTAACACTCACAAGCCGCGTCTACACGTGCACGCTACTTCGAAGTAGCGGCACTAACTTCGAAATAGCGCCCGTCGCGGCTACACGCGTCGGGCGCTATTTCGAAGTTAACTTCGACGTTAGGCGGCGAGACGTCGAAGTCGCTAACCTCATGAGGGGATCGGAATAGCGCCCTACGTAGGGCACGTGTAGACGATCCGCGTCCCGCAACGTCGAAATTGCCGGGTCCTCCATGGCAGCCATCAGCTGGGGGGGTTGAGAGACGCTCTCTCCAGCCCCTCAGCTCACTGGTGGCCGCGTGGAGCGGCCCCTTGAAGGTCCCCTCCCTCTCCCTTCCTGTGCAGGAAGCTGAGGGAACGTGCAGGCTGCAGCCTGCACACGTGGCCAGCCTGCACCACCCTCAGCCCCACACAGCTGCGATGGCTGGCCGGCAGCCCCCCCAGCGCCCCCAGGGGACCCCCCCCCAAGGGGAGCCAGGGCAGCCAGGCTGGCAAGCGGCAGCGGGGCCCCTCCTGGATGGAGGCCAAGCTGCGGGACCTGCTGGGGCTCTGGAGCGAGGAGGGAGGTGCTCCAGGTAATGGGGACCAAGAGGCGGAACGCGGATGCGTTCGCTCGGCTGGCCGACGGCCTGGCTGCCCGGGGTCACCCTGCCCGCACTCCTGACCACGTCAGGAGTAAGGTCAAGGAGCTGCAGCAGGGTTACTCCCGGGCCCGGGATGCGGCTAGCTGATCTGGGGCCGCCCCCGTCACTTGCCCCTTTTACAGGGAGCTCAGGGACATCCTGGGCTCCCGGCACACCTCCTCCCCTCCGGCCACCCTTGACACCTCGGCCGATGAGCCCCAGCAGGCCCTGCAGACGGAGTCCGCCCCGGAGGCAAGCCCCGCACCCTGGGGGCCCCCCCCAGAGGCCACCCCCGGGACATCGCGGCAGGAGGAGGAGGAGACGGGGGGGGGGCTCCTCCTCCACAGAATCTGGGCTGCAGATCCTCCTCCTGCCATCCCGGAGCAGCAGCAGGGCCTCCGCCCCCTGGGGATCTCCGGACCATGGGAGCGGACCGACAGGTAGGTACCCCCCTCTGGTGGACACCCCTGGGCTTGAGGGGCGGGGGTAAGAGATATGTGTCCAGGGCCCCCCACATGCTCACATGGCCATGGCCCCAAGGACACCAGGGCCATGGCCCTCACAGCACTGCATCCATCAGCCCCTGCCCACCCCCACCCCGCATGACAGTGCCATGCCCCATCCCCGGGCCAGGGGGGAGCGGAACCTCGAGGGGCCCCTGGGAGGAGGGGGTGGGACACCCCGCAGCAGCAGCATGTGATGGAGTGGGGGGAGTGCCAAAGGGAGACTCAGGCTACATATGGAGCAACAAGAGCCGAATAGCTCCCAGGGGCAAAGGAGGATCCTGGGGCTACAGCTGGCAGGTGACACCTCTGCCCTGAACAAACAGGAGGGAGGAGCCGAGCTGGCTTGGACTTGGGGGGCAAGGGCGGGGCCCACAGGTAGAGGCTAGGGGAAGGGAGCGCTGGAAGGTAGCCAGCCTGAGGAGGGGGAAAGCTGCATCCCAGAGGGGCAGCCCTTGGGGTCTTCTCCCCAGGATGGGTTGGAAGGACTGTCTCTTCCGACAGTTGGTGCTGTCACTCCTGGGAGAAACTGGGCATCTGTGGCCTAAGAAACCTGTCCTGCTGTCAGACCCTGTGGGGTGAAGTGAGAGTCGCTCCCACCAGGGGACGGGGTGCAGGGCAGGGGGACCCCTGAACCCCATCCATCACAGCAGCATCTCCCGGGGATGGGGATGGGGAACCTGCAGCACAGGGCTGGGGGGACAAAGGCCACGGCTCGGGGCCCACAGTAATGCCTGTCTCCATTCTTCTTCCCCCCCTCCTCTCCTGTGTCCTGCACCTGCACCATCAGAAGGACCGGAAGAGAGCGCCGGGGAGGCGTCAGTCGTCCCGGAGAGCCCTCCGGGACCATCGCTCCAGGCCAGCCCCTCAGCCGAGGACCGACCGGCCCCACGGCGGGCTAGACGGCGGACCCCGCGCCACCAACCACCGACGGCGACGGACCCCCAGCTGCTGGCCATCCACCGTCGGCAGCTGGAGGTCGCGGAGCAGCACCTCCAGCTGCAGGAGCGGGCGCTGGCCTGGCACCAGGAGGCATGGGGGGCCTACATGGAGACATTTAACTGCTTGGTGGACTACCTGGCCCCCCATTCCGCGCCGGCCACCACATCGCCCACCCTGCCTGCTCCTGCAGCCCCACCACCAGCTGCTCCGCCTGTCACCATCCCATCCGCCGTCGCCCCGCCACCCACCGGCGAGGGCCGGAGCGCCGAGGGACCCCTGGAGCCACCTGACACTCGCCGGCCACCGTACCTTCCGGTCCAGCCCGCTCCCACCCAGCCACGGACCAGGCTGAGACCGCGGCGAGGCTCCCAGCCGCCAACGCCCGGTGCTGGGCTATAGGAGCGAGGGGCCCGGGACGTGGCCCCCCCCTTGAATATAGTTGGACCCTGTTGTTTTCTGCCCCCGGTTTGCCCCGTCCCCCCCATGTAAATAGTTCTCCCCTTTATCCTCCCTGGTTTTCTTTTGATTATTGAGGACTGTTGTTTCTTTGTATTGTTTTATTTTTGTACATATTGCTTTTGTTCAACATGTTTGTACCTAGTTTTTGGTTTTTGGTTCAAACATTTATTTACAGTTCCAAAAAAAAGGTTCGGAAAGAAAAAAAAAGTTTAAGTTCAGCCACAAGTGTGTGCTGTCATTTGTCCAGGACAAGTGGGAGGGGGGTGCGGTGGGGTGCTCCATGGTGTAGGCGTTGGGGCAGGAGTGTGGTGGAGGAAGGGGCGGGCAGTAGGGGGCCTGGGCAGAGTTCACCCCGCGGCCTGTTCATCAAAGTGGGCCCGCAGGGCCTCCCAGACCCGGGTCCCCTCGGGGTCCACCTGCCGACTGGGGGCAGCAGGTGGCCGGATGTCTGCCCTGCCAGCCTCCGCAGCCCAGCCCTGGAAAAAGGTGTCCCCCTTGCTCTCTACCAAATTGTGCAGGGCGCAGCAGGCACCCACAATCTAGGGGATGTTGTTGGGGCCTGCTTCCAGGCGGGTCAGGAGACATCTCCAGCGTCCCTTCAGGCGGCCAAATGAGCGCTCCACCACCTGGCGCGCATGGTTCAGGCGCTGGTTGAAGTGCTCCTGGCTAGCGGAGAGATGGCCCGTGTAGGGGTGCATGAGCCACGGCCGGAGGGGGTAGGCCGCATCTGCGATGACGCAGAAGGGCATGGTGGTGTCCCCCAGAGGGATCTCCCGCTGGGGGATGTAGGTCCCCGCCTCCAGCCGGCGGCACAGGCCCGAGTTCCGGAAAACCCGGGCGTCGTGGGTGCTGCCAGGCCAGCCCACATAAATGTCCTGGAAACATCCCCGGCTGTCCACCAAGGCCTGGAGGACGACAGAATGGTAGCCCTTTCGATTCAGGTATCGTCCTCCACTGTGATGCGGGGCGCGGATGGGGATGTGAAATGTCTGCCGGCTCATCCTGAAGTTCCTGAGCCAGCGGTCATCGTCCCACTCCCCAAGCACCAGCCGCTCCCACCAGTCGGTGCTGGTGGGGTAGCTCCACAGCTGCCGGCGTGTGAAGCGGGGGGCAGGGCGGGGTGCTGCAGGGGTAGGGGTTGAGCCCTGCTGCCTCTGGGGCAAGGAGGTGCTCAGCTGCCTCCCGCATGGCACGGAGCAGGGCAAGCCCTGCTCCTGCCGGGGGGGCTGGGTGGACCTCTAGCAGCTGCTGCTGCTGCTGCTGCTGCTGCTGCTGCTGCTGCTGCTGGGGGTCCATGACTGCGGCGCCCGGGGTCTGTGTGCCTATGGCTCCTCAGACCGCGTGCTGTGCAGGCTGAGTGTGTCAGGGAGGGGGCCTTTAAGGGAGCGGCTAGCTGTTGCCCCGGAAGCGCTAGTCCGCCCGTTGACCCTGTCTGCAGCTGTGCCTGACATCCCTATTTCGATGTGTGCTACTTGGGCGTGTAGACGTTCCCTCGCTGTGCCTATTTCGATGTTGGGCTGCGCAACGTCGAAGTTGAACATCGACGTTGCCAGCCCTGGAGGATGTGTAGACGCTATTCATCGAAATAGGCTATTTCGATGTCGCTACTTCGAAATTAGCTACTTCGATGTAGATGTAGCCACAGAGTTTAAGACTGTAAAGAGGCAAGAGCAAAAATTCATGGGGAAGCATCTTAGAAGTGCAGGAAGGAAGGTAGGTTTATAATTGTACTTATTGAAGAATCCACTTTCAGGTCTGTAGCTGAGCATGAATGCACATCAGATTGTGCTCTGCAGGAATATTTTTGTATTATTTACTGAGGAAGCATATGTGCAATTTGGGACTTAAGAAGAGCTTGCGGAATGCAGTGATCAACGTAGAAGAGTTAGGATCAACGCTGGTTTACCTGAATGTGAATTTTGGAAGGGGCATGTGAATGAGCGAGTTCGAAAGATGCTAATGAGGCGCTGCCATGAATAGGCATAAGTGCAGCTTTCAAATTGCGTGCTGCTTGTGCAGATGGGGACCTTCCGAAAGGACATCCCAGTTTTCGAAAGCTCCTTCTTCCTACCAGCAGATAGGAAAAAGGGGCTCTTGAAAACTGGGGGGTCCTTTTGGAAGGTCCTCGTCTCCATGGGCAGCACACAATTCGAAAGCTGCACTTTCGAATCGCTGCAGCCGCCATTATGCTCATGAGGCGCTGCATATTCATGGCAGCGCCTCATTAGCATCTTTCGAACCTGCTCATTAACATGCCCCTTCCGAAAGGAAGGGGCTTGTGTAGACCCAGCCTTGGTGTATAGAATGAATTCAGATTTTTTTTTTAAAAACACCCTCATAATAAAATTTTTGAATGCAAAAATTGAGGGGTTTCTAAAGTTTTCTCCCACTTACAAATTTACATGCTTTTGAAAGACATTTTCAAATGTTACTGCATAAGTTTCAAAACATAATAGCAGCTTTGAGCTTTTGCTAATTCTTTTGATCCATCTGTGATCAAAGCTGTTTGCTTCATAAACTATATTGGTACTCAGACTAAAGCACTGAAGGTAATGAGCAAAAACAATCCTCTGCTATTACCCATTTGGGATACATTGCAATAACAGAATGAATGGTTGACAATGGTTCACAATGCAGGTTTGGGCTAAATTTTTTCTTTCAAATATATCATTTCCATCTCCTGAAAAATACTGAGTGCCCAGTATGCTCACTGGTTTCACTGGGCATTGGGGGTGCTGAGCAACCTGCAGGCTTAGGCTTTAAGTGAAACAGCTTCTCAGATTGCATTGGCTTTATATAAGACACTGCTTAGCATGCACTTTCTGCTTCTGCCTTCTAGACAATCACCATACATACTGGTACTTTACTTTGTGCAATACTTTGGGAAACTATGAGTATTAAAGGCATAAATAATTAAAATTAAAATTCAGTTCCATTATGTCAAACATCAGTTTCTTGCAAAAGGGTTGTATAGTTACTAGAGAGAAATTGGAGTGTATTATTAGACAAGTTATGCTTAGCTTTGTTTGCAGCTAAATGGCAAAATCACATCGAAAATAATAAAATCAGCTATATTAAGTGATGTAAGACTACTTCAGGTCATTAACTATGGTAATAATGTCAGTTCAGATATGTACCATTGAATGGTCACACAATATTCGTGACTAATTCACACCAATATCTATTGGGTAATTGTGCTGGGACAGCACAATTCAGCACTTTCACAAGACAGGCCTATACGCTAGCTGAATAATTTAATATACTCCCCCATGCAGATCTGGTCTACAGGCTGATTTAGATTAATCAAATGTGGAAGTGCAAAGACGTAGCTAGGAAATTCAAGAGGTGAAGCATGTTATGTACAACGGTTTTATGACAGAAAATGAGGCTTTTCTTTTGTTTTGGGTTAGCACAATAATGAAGGCATGCCAAAGCAGATGCCATTTCATGCTACCTGCAGGCTCTGTGTGTCACCATCATCCATATTGGATGTATCCTGCTAGCATATGAAAGATTTCTTGAAGTGGCAGAGCCAAAAGATTCTTTTCATAATGAATCTAAATATGTAACACTCTTTCAAAAATGATCCATGAACACACTGGCCCTAGCCTATATTGTCACCCACACACTTCCTGGATATAAAAAAATAAACATGGCTATCTCTCTGTTACTACAATATAGGCGCTAGCCTATATTATCACCCACACACTTCCTGGGTGTAAAAAAAAAAAGAAAAAAAACTGCCATTTCTCTGTTACTACTTCCTGGGTGTGGCACTCTGTCCCGTCGAGAGGTACCGAGACCACCTAGAGATTAATGAGTTTGCTAGTTTGCTATAATTTTAGCTAAGAATGATGTAACTGTTAACTCATGCAGTACAGCAGTGTTTCTTAAACTACGTCCCATGGAACACAGGTGTTCCATGAACATCTTGCAGGTGTTCTGTGAGCATCTGTCACTTTTCATATACACTGAGGGTACATATTTTCTGCTATTGAAACCAGGTACAATGCTATTTCTTCATTGCTATGGTACTTAATTGAATTACTTCATTTTGTTTTTTCTTTATATGTTGTTTGGTTATTTTTGGTCTGACAAATTTTCTGAAGATACGTGTTCCTCATTAAAAATATTATTGCTTGGTGTTCTGCGGTCTCAAAAAGTTTAAGAAACTCTGCAGTAGAGGGTTATGCACTTAAGCTTCAGAGGGTCTTGGTATGATCCTGCCTCCTGAACAAACAGGTGGTTGTCAGTGTTACAGTAGCAAAACTTTCATAGACTTGGAGCAGGATTAGAAAGAGTTTGGCTGTAGGCAGGAGTAGCAACAAGGATATATTGATACTGCTCTGTCTGCAGTTTTCCTCATACACAATATGATTCAGATTTCTTACTTCTCTTCTTTTTGCATTCGCAGGAAGAGATAACATGAAATTAACCTCTTCTTACCCCAATCTTTAAATTCAAAAAAAATTAAAATGCAACTAAAGACATAAAAAGATGGCAGAAATCTTTAAAATGAAATAACTTAAATATAAGCATTTCATATTTCAGAAGTAATTCAGCAAACAATATTTTACATTTTATTACCACTCGTTGGTCCAGATTCTGGTCTTGGTTGTTTCTGTGTGCATCCCTGCATTAGTTTGAATTGAATGACTCTGGTTCACTGACTTGGAGAGGGCAGAGTATGACCCTGTTACTGTTAGAGACGGCCTCTGGGCTCTGTGAATGAGAAACTCAGAAATAAGGTTCCAACCCATTTTCTTGCAAAGATTACTTTGAAAATGAAAAAAACCAAACAAAAACAAACAAAAAACCCCAGTATATACTGGTTGCCAAGGTTGAAAGCCACTGGGATCTGTAGTGGGGTACTGAGTGGAACTTTGCCTATGTATAGAAGAAATGAAGGATTTGAAGGCCCCACAGTAGGTAATGTTTAAATTTTTAAAGGATTAAGATGTGGATTTTAGGGAAAAAATGTAATGGCTTGATTTGAGTGGGGACAAGGAAAAGAGGGGCATAGATTTTTTTTTCCAGGAACTGGAGAAAGAGAATTTCACCCATATAAAGTTTCATCTACCAAGATGGAAAATTTTTATGGTAGTCCTTTATTAAAATTCCAGCAGTGCATCACTGCTCTAGAGTTACATGAGTGTAGCAGAGATTAAAACCCCTTATGTTCAATGTGTCATTAATAGAATGACATAAATCAATTAATCATTAAAATTTTTAATTATCTGAATATTTACAAGAGTAGCATATATTGATTCTCAAGATCTACATTGCCCTTTATGTCAACAGCCACATAATAAATGAAAAGAATAGCCAAAAAAGAAAATAAAATTAAATGTTTCCCATATATCTATGCTGTTTTGTCCTAATACAAGCGGTGATTAATATACTATTGTCTTGCCAACATTATACTGTATTTTTTTTTAGTATTGCAAAAGGTGTATGTATATAAAATTTAACACAATTATGCAGCAGTCCACCATCTGGAAGAAAGGAAGGGAAACAGTCTAAAATTTTAGGAGATAAAAAATGAACCTCAATCATATCAAATATATTTTAGTATCAGAGAATTTATTTATTCAGTTTTAGGCTTCCAAGATTAATAATGGGGAAACTGAGCTAAATTTTTTCATCTTAAGAGGCTCATTTGCCAAACGACTAAGTAAATGGAAGACAAATAATTTATGCAGTGAACTGCTAATCCAGCTGTTTTGCTTCTGGGCTTAATTGGATTTACCTAGAATTGATGTTTGGTGTCAGCATGTGTTATATCATCAGCACAACACAAGCTATGGTCACCAAACAAAAAGAATTCTAACACAAAATATTAATTTATTTGACTCACTGTAATCTCTTTTTATTCATGTGTTCTAGACCTAATATCACTATGTCATGCTATCTAGTATATACGCTCTCATCTTATTCTGTTCTACTGCATGAAGCACCTCTGCAATGTAGGAATGTCGCAGACCCATAACATGGGTTAGAAAAGGGTTATTCATCTCTTGTTCAGCCTTCTAGGCACCTGTGCTAACTATGAAAAAGGTGTATACTGTGTCTAATTGCAGACAGGTGTATGACATCTGAATTCTAGAATAAGACCCGTTGTTTACAGTACACACTACAATGAGACCTTTATTTGTTCCGTCTGGAAATAAAATCTCACTTTAGGATCTGAATCAAATTTGTCAGTTAAAAAATATTCCTGTAGAAGTGTACATCCAAATTTCTCCAGTGAAACTGGAAATGTTCATAGTGCTATTTCTACAGTAAATTGGAAAGGTAGGATGTTTGGACTAATAAAGTTAATTAAAAGAGCATTTAATGAATTACATGCAGTCATGAGGACAGGTGGTCAAATCATCTGTTGTCACTTAATTACCTGATAAATATGAGAGATTATTGTGGTTTAGTATATTTAAGTATTCCCATACTTTGGATGAACAATTTACAGTCTATTATTATTAATTATTATTTGTATTACCATTGTGCTGTGTGGATTGTTGGTGATCTGTTTTATTTGACTGTTAGGTATCCATTATTTGTTGCATGTGAGTGTTTCCTAGGTCACATGCAGTTGTATTTTCTACCTGCACAGGTGGCTGAAAATCTTTAAAAGGGGAATAATGAATGTCAGATAACAGATATGCACAGGAAACAGGGAATGCCCTTGTCCATAAAGAAATATCGTTGTTCACCTGTGAATACAATAGTCACACAAAGAATAGCTATTTCTCCCCTCCCCCACAACTGTACCAAACCCAACACATTGATATGAATGATCATGAAGGGTGACATTACAATGCTGTGCAGGCTTGTATAATGTCTGTGTATCACCCAATTCCCATTTTAACTCTCCAGAACTTACATTCCACACAGCCCTTTACACTAGGTTTTATTTTACCTAAATAGTGAAAAAATGAAAAGCATGATCGTGGTTGAACCAAACATTTGTGAGTACCGATTCTGCTGCATTTGACCAGCTGTGCCTATGAACCTGCCTTTAAATTCAAACTGATATTATGTCTCCAATAAAGAGACCATTGTGCTGTTCTCTCCTTCCCTTTCCAGTTTTTCTGGCTTGCGCTGTCAGCCTATTTGCTGTCATTTCAGCGTACACTAGATCAGATGGCACTTGGAGGGTATTCAAAAGCTCCAGCTTGGTATGGCCTATGGTCCTGATGATTGCAGACCTTCAGGGCTTGCGCCATTCCCAGAAACACTCTCAGAAAGCAGCCTTTCTTTCTACATTCCTAGCTGTTTGGCTGACAGAACATCATCATGCATGATGCTCTTAGCCTCACCCACTATTATTACCACCTCACTGAAATATAATGAGAAAGCTATTCCTTAGTGATGTGCAACAAACTGGGCCTTGGCCAAATGTTTGGATGTAGCATTGACTGCAATTCCGGCAAAGTTATCTGAGCAGACATTGTTCAGATGAGTTTAAATTAAATGCAAACATGATCATCCCAAAAGCGACACAAGTTTATTGTACGTGGTTAGGTTGTGAGCTAGCAAATAAGAAACCCCAGAAGGCCCATCTTTTAACATTTCTGTCACCAAAAGCCAAACAAGTAGAGCTGCCACTCCTTGTTAAGCGCCCTTGGTAAATTGGGCTGGCTCAGCAGCTTATAATGAAGGAAGCATTTGGTTGTTTGTTACTGCCCTTAATAGACCTTTGATCTCTTTAACTCTCTGTGGGAACAAACGAGTGGATAGAGAAGGATATTTGCATCTTTAATAACAACTTCTGCCCTTGGGCATTCTCCAGAAATCGTGTAAACTTTGACCTTTCATAGATGCTTTCAGAGGAGTTTAACTTTCCTCTGAGTCTTGTTCTTCTATCACAATTCACCCTGTAAATGGAACCCTGCTGATTAAACAGCCCTCTGTCAAACTACCAATGAAGGGGGAGGGCACGGTGGGTGAGGTAATATTTTTTGTTGAAACAACTTCTGTTCACCCCCAGAGGTTGGTCAAATAGAAGATATTACCTCACCCACCCTTGTCCTTCTAATATCCTTGGACTGACATGGCTACAACTACATTGCATTAACAATAGAGGGTGAAGTATTTGGCAACATAGTTATGTTATGCTTAGTTACAAGAGGTTCTTTGCTCTCCTGTATTGCTATGCACATGCTAGTGCCTATGGACAACATGGTGGGTGAGGATGAGAAACAGTGACCAGAGGAAGATTTCTTGATTGTAGAGTGAAAAACCAGAAGTTTACAATGTCCTTACAATGCCCAGAGATCTTCTAGTTGTTAGGCAAACAAAGATCAACAGGTACAGAGACATTTTGGTGGAAGATGAAATATGGGAATAAGTACCTTGCTACACATTTTGCTTTTATTTACCAGCAAACTCCACTGGCATCATTTACCCAAGTAAAGAAGAGCAGAATTGGCTGTACGCTTCTCACAGAGACAGAGGGGCATATGTTTGCATTTTTTTTTTGTGTGTGTGCACTGAAGTAAATTTGCAGATGACATTTGAATATAGGGAACTGGTCTGTCAAGAAGTAAGGTGGGAGAGGGAGAGTCCATGAGGGCAGACTTGAGCAGCTGTGTTCAGTATTAGGAAGAGTATAGACATCTTTCATCAAGTCTTCCTACAGCCTCTCTCCTGTTATCCCATGCCTCTAGACAAAGGATGGCATTTTTGTTCCTAATTGTTTTGTATTTTAATTAAAATATCCCTCTATTTATTACTTGGATGTGTCTGGCTCACTCGATCAAATAGAGATAGGGATATTTATAACTGGGATATTGGTTCTGGCTCATTCCTGCTTCTAAAAAAAGTTAGGAAAGCTTTCAAGTAGCATCTTTTGAAACAATTATTCTGCGTCAAAGAATTAAGGTGATGTACAATAGGTCTTCAGAGAAAGTGTAAATATTGTACATATAATGTCCAGAGTTCATCTATCCTCTTCTGTATATGGCCCATCGCCGTAGCATGAGAGCACATAATGTATTATTCTTAGCAGAAATGTTGAAGAAGAAACTGTGACACTTCAAATGTGATTAGAGAAGGTGGGGAACATGCATATATATTTTAGGGTTTGGACTTTTTAAGGACTACAAAACATTGGAGTGATTATAAGTGAGATAATGTTGACTACTGATTTATTTATTTGCTCATTTAAAAGGTTAAGAAAATAATGTTTCTGGAGAGGCATGTGTCTGCATAGCCGGTGGGAGGAAATTAAGGTCTGTGCTTGGGACTCTGAAATTCTGGGGGAGAACATGTGAAAAAAGGACACTAAAGGAGGAAAAGTTTGATCAAAAGCTGCAGCGGATAAAGGCCAATGCTGCTCATTACCATCCAAGTTGCAGTGGAAACTGGTGTCAACTCCATGTTCCTAATGTTTCATCTCCAGCTAAAGCTATAGTTTATATTCCTGTTTATTGACCAAGAACTGAACTAACCCTGTTGTGAAATAATCAGTCCTGTGGTTTTCTTTGACATTGGCAGGCAAAGCACTACCCCCTGAATCACTATAGATGGCAGCATTTCACAAAGAACTTGAATGACAAGGTCTCTCTCTCTTTTTTTTTTCTTTTTTTCTTACCTTTTTTTTCTTCAGAGAGCACAGTTCTGTAATCTGTTGACAGGATTAAGAATTCCTGTTGTTTTACAGGAAATAAATAAATCCTTATGGTATTTTTGAAACCTCAGAAGTATAAAAGAGTGGTTAGAAATTGTTTATACAATGGGAAAGGTATCAAATGAATATTTACAGCATTTAAACCATTACCTCAGATTGATGTGGATTGCTCTGAAAGACCAGCCTGTTTGCATTATCCATTTTTGTAAAACTCTTGTGCAATGGTTCTAGTCTTAAGGGCAGGGTTTTCTTTTTGCATAGATTTACTACTTCTAAGAAGGAACAAGCCCCAGGTCTGAGACAGTGCATCTAAAATAAAACATGAAACTGTTGGCAGTGGAAATTAAATATACATTAAATGGTTCAAAGTCAATTATTGCTAACTATAGATTACTCATCCATAATTAATGTGTATTAGATGAGCCACATTACACAACCATGTAAATCTGATCAGAGTGGAGTATTATAGTTATGAATGAAGAGGCTCATTCCCACTATAAGTTACAGTTTTCAGAGGCTCAGAACTTCCACAAAATTAAATTTTAGGTTGAAATGTATCATGCTTGTTCTCAAGCTGTAAGTGGTTTTCCTTAAAGTTAAGCAGAGAGCCATGCAACCATTTTGAACTATTGTATCATGAAGAACATACATTCTAAATAAAAATATTGTCGTTGCACTTTGCTCATTCTTATAAATGAAAATTTGGATTTTTAATTTACAGCTGTTCAGCATGTAATTAGCCTCTCGGGAGGCTGGTGTATTTTGCTAAAATGGAAAATAATTACCAAAAAAACAAAGAATTTGTAAATATAAAAAAATGCAGTATTACTGATGCATGATGCACAACTCTTTAGAGATGTAGGCACTTCATAATGCAGTTATTCAATTATGTATGCAAGCAAACATTAATGTATCTCAGTATCTGCTGAAATCCCAGCCTGTGCTGGTTTCCGGCTTTCTCATACGTCGTAGCAAGCTATCTATTTATCTTTCTGTCCTTCTCATGGTAATCACTGTTGGATCTCATTTAATTCTTCAGTTTTATAGAAATTTCATCCAAGAGAGCAAAGCTAATTTGACAGTCTTTTTCCTGGTCATTTTCATATTTTGTATGTTCTGTTGGCAGAGAGCATGAGAATTTTGAGTTGAGTGGTAGAGAGGTGTAAACAATCTAAACACTCAAAAATGTACCACTCTTTAGCTGTGTCTACACTATGGAGTCTTCTCAGTAAAACCAGGGTTTTGTTGAGAAAACCAGCAGAGTGTCTACACTTAAAATGGGTTCTGCTGAGAAACTGTTGACGGAATGCAGCGCTTTTCCCGTGAGTTTCATGGCTTCTGTATGAGACAGAACGCTTCTGTCAACAAAAATATAGTGTAGATGTTCTTGGGCCGGGGGGGAGAGGGAGACGACGACTTCTGTTGACAGAATAGTCCTCCTTGATGCCAGCCAGCTGGAGTCGGGAGATACCCAGTGCACTGCAATCAGACCTCTGCTCTGTTCCTCCAGCCAGCCCCGGAAACCCCATATCAGGAAGTAATCAGCATGTGAGCAGCTCAGCCAGCACATGTGCCTAGGGCCTGCTGTCAGCCATCCCCAGCAGACACACCATATATATGGTGGCTTCTCGGCCACCCCAGGACGTGCCTAGCCCTCCAGGGAGTGAGGAGAAGAGCCCCAGGATCCACCCTGGGATGGAAGAGGCGGGCCCTCCTGGACTGAGCCAGTGATCTGCAACCTGCTGGGCCTGTGGGCAGAGGAGACAGTGCTCCTCGACCTGGCAGTCAGCAGGAGAAATGCCCTGGGCTACAGGTGGGTTGCCTCCATGGCCAGTGATGGAACCCTGTGATTAGCCTGGAGTCAGGCTTCTCCTCCAGCCAGGGCACATCCAGGGCCTCTCCAGACTTATTCAAGGGACCTGCCATTGAGTACACCTGGGACATACACCCTGGGCCATTACGATTGGGCATGGGCAGTGTGTGTCATGAGCCCTGCCTGGTCAGTTCAGGTGGGATACCACCCTATGGGCCCAGAACCTGCACATGACGCTGTGTTCCACCCAGTCTGACCATGCAGCCTCAGGGCATGGGTGCTGGCCTGCTGCCAGCCCCACAGGAGGCTGCAAGAGCTTCAGCACCCCGGGAAAGAGGTGGCCCACCCGCCTTGACATGGCAGGGAGTGGGACAGCAGCTCGGGTGATGGCCTAACTGTAGTTCTTAGCTTGCAGGCAAGCCTGAAGGACACAGGCGGCACTCATTGTCCTGACCACATGCTTGGGGGGGATCCCTTGGAGGACCAGGCCATGCCTGGCACACCCACCACCCATGTGGAGACCCCCCTGTGCTGGACACCCCCTTGACTGATGGGCCAGCGGGTGAGGGGGCAGAGGGACACATGGAATGGGTCAATCCCCTCCATACTGCGGACCCCACCCCCCGTGCAGTAAGGGTTGCCTGTGCTCCTGGGACATCCCCATCCCCCAGGCTGGGGAGGGGTGCTGCCACTTGCAGTGGCGAAGGGCATCGGGTGCCATATGGCAGGAAGAACTCACTGTCTGTTGTCCTTTTCTCCCTTACAGCTGTACCATCAGACAGCTGGGCCAGTCCCACCTCTCTAGCAGGGCCAGCCAGCCCCATGGAGGAGCCAGAGCTGAGTATGCTGCCAGGACCACCAGTGTCAGGACGTGTCAGTGCCCCACTGTGGCAGAGGTGAGCCCATGGCTGGAATTTCTACTTCCAACCCTCCTCCCACTGCAGCTTCCGCTATATCAAACTACTGCTGCTGCAGCTGTTACTACTGATGCCTTCTAAGGTCCATTACTGATGTCTTGATATAAGTTGGTGACAGCAGCAGAAGGAATGTGGAGAAAGATAAGCTCATCACAAGGCTTGCTACTGTGTCTGTGCATGAAGTGAACAGATCTGATAAAAGCAATGCCTATGTTAACAGTTTTGGAATCCTGCAATGCCACTGTATTTGCAGCTGTAACTTTGTGTGTGGAGTTGTGTGTGGGTCATCTCATGTACTCTGACGGCCTTCTTGGTCTACCTCTTGAGAATGTTTGCTAAGGTATAGTGCTTCTTGCCTTATTGTGCTGTCTGCTTACCTGCCATAATGCTCACCTCATGGTCCCATTGCTTGGTGCCAAGCTGAAACAAATGTTGAATCCCAGTTCACTGTTTTTTTTTTTAATTAGTTTGCTGTGTTTGTGTTTGGTCACTGGTTACCTGAAAGTCACAACATGTTTGCAGGTAAGTTGTCGTACTACTGACCCTATAGGTGAATGTCTTTAATGGGCAGCGAGGAAAGAAATGTTGGAAGATAAGGTGTGGGAGTGGCCAAGCCTGCAGCAGCAAACAGGAAGTTGTCACACTGTGTATGAAGAGTTTCCGAGATTCTCTTTGGGCTTGATTGTGATACCTCTAATTGAGCTGTGCAGTGTTTAATTTGGTAAGTTTCAGTGAGATGATTTGTAATGTAAGGTGCTGAGGTGATGATAAGGTTGTTCAGCTCCTTTCTGTCTCCTGGGTTTGTAGCTTCAGGAGAGAGGACAGTTTTGTGGGTACGGTGAGTGAATAACTGTGGCTTTGTCCATGTACCCTGCTTTTCACACTTTATTGATGCAGATATGTTTTTAAAAATCCCACATGGACCTACCTGAAATGTTGCACACTTTGAATGAATGTAGCTTTTCACAGTTTAACATGTTTCCATGTGTAACCCCCCCCCACCCCCCCTCAGCATGCTCAAGTTTCTGAGAAAAATAAGACTAGGAGAGGGATTATATTATGATCAAAACAGTAGACAGGGAGGAGACCTGAGCCCAAATCCTTTCTCTACCACAGATTCTGCATGTGATCCAAGGCAGGACACTTAATCTCTGTTCCACCATCTGTAAATTGGTGGTATTTTCCTTGTCTTTATGTATTTAGATTACAGGGACTGTTTCTTACTCTGCATTTGTACAATTCATAGTACCACAGAGGTTGGTTCTAAATGGGGAGTCCCCAGGGGATGGCATGTAAATAACGTATTACTGCAAGTATCCTGTGATGGTAACGTAACTGCAATACGTTGTTGTGTGGAACCAAATTGAGAGTTTTCTACATTAAAACGTTAGCCATAATATTTATGAGTTACAGGATTTTGCACTGAATATTATCCAACTTGAACACAGAAGTCATTCTTACAAAAGGGCCTTCATGTGGAGGGCAACTGGACCTTTTCTGATTGTAAGACATCAGTGGTCCTTAATCTACAACCCTTATTCCTGTTGAGTAGCAGTTCCACTAGCCAACGCAGTACAAAGGAACAGAGGCACGGAGATAGATTTTTAAAGTGGGGAAGCCTCAACTGTATGAATTGTTGATGCTGACAAAAATCAGGCATTTATTTGGATACACTGTGGTTTTGTACTAATATTTGATATTCAAGATTGGCCCTTTTCAGCCTTATTCTAGAAGTCAGCTCAATTCTCAATCTTCTTCGTTACATCAGCCTTGGGAGGAAGAAGAGTATAGCTGAGTGGACCTCAGAATGTGATGGCAAACAGTCTCTCCTTTTTCCTGAATGTGAATGGACCCAGCTATCTTTTGGGTCTTGTGTTCATATTTATCAACGAGCCCTGGAGCCTCTCACTTGCATTTGATGCAAGCTACAAGATTCACTGATGTTACAAACTCCACTGGCACAGGTACATTTTTTACATTCCTGTCCATATGCCTTATTAACCTAAAGCCAGGCACCTAGGCTGCTGCAAAGAAGGCGAAACATCTTGTGGTCTGTCATGTCCAGTGACGATGTCTTGAGCTCGCACAGGCTCATCGGTTGTGGACTTGCATGTGGCTGAGGAGTCCAAGCCTTAAATGGCATGGGCATTCACAGTGGGACAAGGGAATTGTCCTGGCTCTGTTGATGCAGCTGCTGCTGTTGCTTTCCTCCTCCCACAAGCATCAATCAGGGGTATATGTCACTGCTTGTCATACGTGAGTCGTACGAGAGCACGCCAGCCTGTTCAGTCTTCTGCATGCTGCTCTAGCTGCTTTGGCTTTAATCCAGCATGAGCAATGTTGACCTTCACACAGTCTTTATACCTCTTAGAAGGCCTACCTTGATTCCCTTTGCCCTGGGAGAGTTCACCATAGAGGTGTTGCTCAGGCATTCTTGACTCCTCCATTCGTATGATGTTTCCTGTCCAGTGAAGCTGGGCTTTCAGAATCATGACTTTGATGCTCATGGCTGCTGCTCTGTCCAGGACTTCCAGGTTCGTAACTCTGTCCTGCCATCGAATGTGCAATATTGACCTCAGGCTGCGTGTGTGTAAGAGATCCAGCAGTTTCACACGTTTTCTGCACAAGGTCCAGGTTTCACATCCATACAGGAAACTGGTCAGGACTACAGCCTTGTACACTTTCAGTTTGGTGGACTGTCGGGTATTGTGCTGATTCAACAGTCATGCTCTCAGATGTCCTAGTGCCTGGTTGGCCTTTGCAGATCGTAGCACTGATTTCTTTGTCAAGGAAGCCATCATCGGCTATCACGCTGCTGAAGTACTTGAACTTGTCCACTGTTTTTAACTCTGTTCCTTCAATAGAGCTTGAACTGGGGACAGCAGCAGATCCTGGAGCAGTCTGAAACAGTACCTCAGTCTTCCCTAGGTTGATGGTCAAACCAAAGAGGTGAGTGGCTTCATCAAACCTGTTGATGATGAGCTGGAGATTAGATTCGTTGTGTGCCATAAGTGCACAGTCATCAGCAAACAGGGCTTCCAGGATGAGCCTCTCAAGTGTCTTGGTTCTAGCATTCAAATGATGAAGGTCGAAAAGTGACCCATCAAGACTGTACTTTGCATAGACTCCATGGTCTAGGTCCCTGACTGCGTGGCTGAGGATGCACACGAAAAAGAGGGTTGAATAGCAATGGGGCCAGCACACACCCTTGCTTCATGCCATTAAATATCTCAAATGGAGCTGAAGACTTGCCATTCGAAACAACAAAGCCAGTCATGTCATCGTGTTACAGGCATATGAGGTTGATGAATCTTCTCAGGTAGCTGAAGGTGAAACAATGCCCTGGATATCCTGCTAGTTTTGATCTGAGGAAAAAATCTTTCCTGATCCCATGCACTGGTGATTGGTCAGGCCCATGATTTCATAAAACACAGTTCAAGCTATATCTCTGTTATAGAGTAGATTGGAAAGAGCGGGACAGCCATTACAACAATATGTCTGCTCACTGTGGAATTCACGTATATTAAGACAACTTGGGAGGGTGTGAGAGACAAATCTGTGTGAGAGACAAATAGACAGCCTAGCCAATGGCAGCAAGAACAGATGGAAAAATCTCCTCCTCCTTTCTCATCCTCCCAGTCCAGGACAGTGCCAACATACCCTCTGGGAGAAGGTGGGAGAAGACTCTGAAGCAGGTGATCTTGTCTCTGGCTCTCCATCCTTCCTCTCAGGACCCCAAGGATTCATTATCCTATGACAAACCATTTAAACATGTCCCTTGTGGAGATGGTTGTGTGGGAAACCAAATAAAACCAATTGGGATTAGACAGACATAAAAATTGTCTTTGGCCATAACCACACAATTGCCAGATTTCATATAATGACTTTGGATCAGGATCTATAATTGTTTCATATCCCACAGACTGAAAGAGATTTTGCACTCTCCACCTAATGGAAACTGAAATAGAGTATGAGACAGAGAAACATTCATAAATATGCTGAAATTTATGTTAATCATCAAAGCTAATGGTATGGCTGCATGCCTTTGAAACCAAGACTAAGGTCTGTAAGTTACAAGAAAAACATTTGACTGCTCAACTTACTTTTAAACAGGACAATTTCATCATGGGCTTGAAAATGAAGATAGAGTTGAGGAAGGAGAGAGTGATTTCCTGACAGGAGTATACTGGTTTTCCTCATGCCAGTAAATAAAAACTTATGATCATGATGAATCATTTCTAGGTGTCCTTTGTTTGTCTGTCTTTTCCATCTAAAATGAAACAACCTCGTAAGGAGAAAAGGTGGAGTATGTGTTGAAGTCAAGAAACTGGATTTCTTTATTTCATTAGAAAACATGGCTGCTGTTTCAGATGACATATTTGGTTTTGACAAAATTGTCAAAAGAGATTTAATTCCTCTCTTTTCCAGATCAGATGATTTATGTAAAAACAGCAGTGCCCTGCAAAGGAATTCCTCTGACTATTATTAAAGACAGATCTGATTTTGCAAACTCCGTGTTATTTTAAGATAAGAAAATTGCACAGAAATAAACAACTTGACATTTTACTTCCTCTTTACACTCTGCCTCAGATGCAAACCACATGACTTAGGCATATAGATGTGGAAATATGAAACATGACAAATCATTGTTTTGGTTTTTTTAAACTTGAAACCAAAGAAATTGTACACTTCCCAATGAATTACACAGTTGAGATTCCCTAGGTAACCTTTGGTTTTTCAGAACCTCTTTCATTGCTAAAAAAGTTGGTGGGCCAGTAAAGTACTTGTTTATTAAGCCTCAGCATAGAGTTCAAGCAAAATAGTATCAAACACATTCACTTTTTTTAAAACTACTGGTCCTGAACAGAGTCTATTTTCATTTAAAGACATAATATATTATTGAATTGGACTATGACTGATAGAATAGGTGAAATCATGGTCCCTTTGAAGTCAGAGGAAGTTTTGCCATTGACTTCAATCAGGCCAGAACTTTACCAGTTTGCCTACAGATATGGTGCAAATATTGTGTGATTACACTGGAGTAGCAATCTATTTAAACCAAACATCAATATCAAACATAAGCAACAAACTGTTTTGATTTTTCAAATTTAAATGGAAAAGGCTAAATGACTGTGATGGAAAGATGCTTTTCCAGAGTTGAGGTGGAAGCTGCATTTTTATTTGTTATAAGCCTGATTCTGAATTTTCCTCTCCACCCTAAGGAAAATCCACTGAATTTTCCTCTTTCAGTCTGTCTTGAATTTCACTGGCAGAATTTTAAGCCCTGGTAAAATTTGTCAGGAAAGTCTGAGATAAATTAAATATGATTTTTGTTAATTATACATGTTAATTTCTTGGGGAGTTTAACTTTATTTCATTATATTTTTAACACATTGTGGTCTAGGATCTTTGTTTATTTTATCCTGCTGGCATTGATAAGAAATGGTAGCTTTGACTATCTTTGGATACTTAAGTAGCAACTTCATAAAGCTACTAACTATAGGTTAGGTCAAATTTTGGAAATCTCATGCTGCTAGCGTGGCCACACGAGAAGCCCATAGCTTTGATTTTGGCCTTGTCAGATGATGGGCTGCATTTTGTGGGAGTGGCAGATTCCTTCAAGACAGAATGTTTTAGTGGAATGAACCCAAAGCTGGACGTCAAGACTCTCAGCTGTATTCATTGACAAGGCGTGACTTGTACTGCTTCAATAATCTGTGCTTATATAGTGCTTTCCAGCGAAAGAACTCAGAGTACCCAAATGACAACAAATTAAATCTAATAATTCCTTATGCACACAAGGTGCTTCCGGCCTCCAGGCCCTGCTGTGGTGGGAGGTGAGGGGTCTCAGCCCAAGGGAACCCTTGGGGAGCAGGGGTGGAGGTGCAAGGGGGGCAATAGGAAGAGGGAGGGAACCACACCGTCCCACACACTCACAGCCCTGCTGCACAGGGTACGACCTCCAGGAAGGCCCTGAAGGACTTGTGCGGGGGAGGCAAACAGAGAACCTGGTGCTCCTGTGTTCTGCACAATAAAAGTTTACCAGATGGCAAAAACTAGCAGTAGGGGTTACCTATAAATATGAATGGACAGTACTATGCAATAACTGGCTACAATACGTGTATATATGAAGGCATCACCTGTCACTACTCCTAAATTCTGTTTTACTCCTCCTATATGCAGCACAGTAGGACACACTATAATAGTGCTGATGCCATTTTTCAATGAATCCATTATCCAGTAGTAAGGCCTGATACCAGGATGAACTCCAAACTTACTTACCAGTTTGAATATGCAGATTAATCTCTTTAAATATTGAATGTTATTAAATGAAGAAAAGACCTATTGTTTAGATTAGTAATGATAAAGAATCCTTGAATTACTGTACCCATGGGGGTGATCTTCAAATACTAATTTCACACACTTGAACAAAAGTTTCATGATTTTGCTTGCATTACAACATGTATTAATGTGTATTGATTTTAGCAGTGCCAATTATGTATCGCTGCTTGCATAGTTTGTTGTTGTTAATTTGAGCTGGGTCTACACTAGCCCCCTTCTTCGAAGCGGGCATGGTAATTGGTGTGAGTGGGGAACAATAATGAAGTGCTGCGATGAATATGCAGCCCCCTCATTAGGCTAATTCTCCTTGCGGCAATTTCAAAGTCGCAAACTTTGAAGTGCCAGCTTGCCATGTAGCCATGTGCACTTCGAAGTACGGAGCAACTTCAAAGTGCTCTTCCTTGCAAAAATACGTTGTAACTTTTGAACAGATGAACGTGTGTGCACAAAACCATGAACAAGAACTATTTACAAAAGGCAGTGGTGATGAACTGTATACAGTGTGGTCAGGGCTTGGGATGGTGGTGGCAGGCCTCACTGTCGGGAGCTGGTGGTTGGCCATGACCCTGTGGGAGAGCAGGACCCCTGGCGGCCCTGGCTGTGAGATTCCCCCTCCCATGGTGGGTTTGGGGTCGCTGGTGGCACAGGGAGATGTGGGGCAGGGAGGGCCCATGGAAGGGTCAGGCTCTGCTGTGGGGACCTGTGGGGCAGAGCTGAGCTTGGGTATGGTTGAGGGAGTGGGTGGGGTGGCAGAGGACAGGATCCATCAGGCAAGGTCCAGGATGGCTGGGAAGAGGCCTTGTGGGGGAAGGGCAGTGGGAGCAGGGAGAATGGGGGCACCATGGGAGGGTGGGAGCAGCTGAGGGAGGGGCTGTGGGGGCAGTGTGGGAGAGTGGTGGGGGGGCGGTGGGAGGAGGGAGATTGGGGGAGGGTGGTGGGCCCGGATGCCTGGGCCAGCTGGTCCCACCAGACGGCAGTGGCACTGTCAAGGTGGGACATCAGCTGATCCCATGCCTGCGCCTGCCACTCCCAGTCCCTTGCCCACCACAACTCATCAGCCCACAGCTGCCCCTCCATTATGTTGGTGACCCGCCACAGGCTCCCCGGTCCTCCTCAACCTGGCGACAGGCCCTCTATCCTGGGGCCACCTACACCACCGTGGACACTCACTGTGCCCCAGTGCCAGTGGTCATGCAGGTGAGCTCAGCTCTAGCTCTCACTCCGGCTCCTCCCATGGGGAGGCTGGCCCTGGCAATGAGGTGGGCCAGGTTGTCCCGCTGACGGTCCAGCTGGAGGGGAATCCAGGAGGAGAGATGGTAAGTCCTTCCCTCTCTCTCCCCACCCCCTGTACCCATGCAGCTTGAGCTGCCATCCACGGCACACCTGCGTGTGGATGGTTGCAGTCCCTGGTAGTGTGTCTGGGGTTAGGCCCTTGCCCATGTGGCTGTCCTGCCCCCAGCTGTGTCAGGGGCAGGCACAATGAAAAAATGAAAAGCAAAATGAAAAGGGATGATCCTACTGTATCTTGTTTTGTCCCAGATTTCATTGTTTTCCTTGGTACAGTCTTTCTGCGCACATTGGCTAGCCATGTTTTCCTAATTTATCCTTTCACTGCTCAAGTTGTGAGATAAATTCCATTCTTCTTTAACACTGTGTGAAACTGACCAATGTTTGTAAAAATACATAGTGGAACTTGCCACAGAACTCTGGAAGTCTTGCTTTTCCCATGCATTCCAATGGCGATCTCCATTTCCTCTGTTCTAATCAACACCATCAGCCTAAAAAAAATCTGCTTTCTATTTGTTTTTGAAGTCTCCATTTTTATATATATTTAAGTCACTCATTTTATAGTTATGTAAAGCCCCACAATCCTGTAAACTCTTCCTCTTGCAAGTAATTCTTATTCACATGAAGAAATCCATCATTTTAAATTCTGCTGTCACTTGCATTGAAGTAAATTTGCTGAGAAAAAGTTGTCTGACTTCTATGAAACGATTGCCAAGAGTAAAGCCTGCTTGCCTGATCAAAGGTGGAATCAAGGCCTTACTCTATGCTTAGCTGCAAAAAATCAAATGTCTTTGCAGGTTTTCTTTAAAAGCAGCTTGATGAAACTCCATGCTTCCAGGAGATAGTATCTGTACTTTGGTGTCCTAAATCTGAGCTCGACTTACATGGGTACATGATCTTGGTAGGTACTAAGCCCTCAGCTGGGATATTGAAACCACTGGAGCATGTAAGTGACAAATCTTAGTGCTGATGCTGTGTAAAGGCTTGATCCTGTAAGCCTAACTTTCAGGAATATTCCACAACACATCATGTAAGGATTACTCGTATGAGTAAGGCTTTCAAGAGCAGGCATGAGCCTAATTTGTCATGACACTCATTTAATCATAATGCATAGGTTAGTGTACTGTAACCGAATCAAACTAGCGAAGGGTGTCATGTTGCAGAACCACAGCAAGTAATTATGGTGACAGTCTTTTTTTTATTCTCAAATGAGCATTTTAGTAAGAGGGGAGGTATATGCTACATTAAAACTGTTTTAGCAAGTCAGAAATGGCAAAAATTATGCTCTTCAATTCCATTGTGAAATCTCTCTCCTTTTCAGGGAAATGTGTTTTCTGGATGGATTGCCACCTGCAGAGTACGCTATACATCTTTGTTAAATTATATTCTGTCTCTGCAGAAATAGCAGCTTAGTTTTGTAGTATTTTCTTTTTAACTAAAATGACTGAACATTTATACAATTATGTTTGGCACTAGAATCTTGTTTTTTTTTTCTTTTGTTGAGCTGTATTTTAACAGGGAATAAAAAATGAGACCCACTGTAAGCTATTTGCATAAATGAATAATTATAATTGCCGCATATTGCCAATTGTAATTAGAGATAATAATACCGGATTGGAGCTTTTGCTTATACATTGCTTTCCCAAGCAAAACAACTTTTGTGACATTCATCCAGCTAAGTTAACAGATTTTTTTTCTTCCTCACCAAGAACACATGCGCACGATGTTTTTACATTTGTTTTTTTTTAAATTATAGCTTAATTAGTTGTAAGTAAATAAATGAATAAACGAATAAAAGACAGCATAAATACTAGGCTCTTAGCAAAATTAGAGGCACATTAAAGATAACACACTTTTGGGACTTGCAGATCAGTTAGCAAGCCGCCTGTGTGTTGCGGGGAAGCTGGCAGCTGCTTACACTTAGCAAGCAAAAATGCTGTAGGTACCATATGCATGTGCAGATCATTTAAAGGCTCAGTTTACCTTATTTACATTCCAGCACCTTTGGGATTTGAAGAAGGCTTTTTCTGATTCATGAAAAAAACTGCTGAACTAGAATCCTGCTTGGTCTCTCCCTGTTGTAATGGAGTTGCTCTGTTTTCTGTGATGTGACTGTGCAATGTTACCTCTCTTGCACCTTTACAGGTACCATCAATTCCATTTTGTTCAAAACCTCCTATTCCTTACTCAGCAAGCCACTCACTGCTGCTGCAGTAAAACCTGCAGTTTACACATTTCTCTGATACTATAGATCTACTGACATGAAAACTTGGCATGATGCTAGACTAAAAAACAATGCTGTTTAATCAGGTGTGGAATGCTGGCTTATTACTTTTGCCAGCAGCTTTGTTTTACTTGGATTGCATAGCCTTGTCAGGATTCGAAGCCATTGCAATATTGCTGAAGAAGCTTTTGGAGATGTGTGGCTAACCATAATGCTGTATCTCCAGGGTACTGAATGAACGGTGGCAAACAAACGATACTTCACAATGCTCTAATTTTCCTAGGAATAATGGACAAAATTCTGAAATCCTCATTTAGTTCCCAATAATAGCTCAGTCTCAGTGGGAGTTTTGCCTCAAAGACTGACTGAAAACAAAACAACAGTTACAGAATTTGGGTCACAAAGCACTCTGAAAATATTAATTAATTATGTCTCACAACGCTTGTGTAAGATAGGCCAGCTGCATCACTAGGTGTTTAAAAAGATTGTGAAAGGTGGCAGAGTGAATCAGCCTGCCATGTTATTGTACATAGGTCAGTCCCAGAGTGTTAAAACGGAAAGGTGGGTGAGATAATATCTTTTATTGGACCAGCTTCTGGTAGTGAGAGAGACAACCTTACAAGCTCCTGAGGAGGAGCTCAGTATAGCTTAAAAGCTTGTCTCGCTCACCAACAGAAGATGGTCCAATAAAAGATATTACCTCACTCACCTTTCTCTTTAATAGCGAATCAGTGACAATAGCTAGGCCCAGAGGTAATAAATCCCAGGCTTCTTACCTAACCCCTACAATACATTACAGACTTTATTGATTATTTTAAAATAGATTTGCAATCTCAGCTTTTACTCATTAAGCCCCTCAAGACTTTCAGTCACTGAGGCTGAAGCATGTGTAACCATTATTTCAAATTAGCTATTCAGTATGCACATTTTCTTCATCCTACATATCCGGACTTGTGGCTTTGGCACTTACGTTCTAATTGGAAGACTGCTGTAAGAACTGCAGTTACTTTAGGTCACAAATCTAGCTGCTTTGCTTACTGAGGAACTGATTAAAATGTGAATGTAGTCTCTGCTCCTAGCCCTGAAGGAGCTTTCGTGTGTCAGTGTATCACATAATTAGGCCACACCTAACTGAATCCTCCCAAAGGATCTTCTTGGTACAAATGGGTAACCTTGCACAGATAACAGGGAAAAATGACACAACAGTTGCTCAAAATTTGCACTTTTTTTTTTGAGGTTTTAAAATGTTTGGAGGCGATTTGGCTTGGTTTGGTTTGGGGGGCCACCCTGGAAGTAGTATGTATCAGCAACCTCTGCAAGAAGTCTGTGGTTATGCATTTTATTGTTTAATTTGCCTGCCTTAGAGCTGAGGCACTAGCACATTTTCATATAAAGTTTCACTATCGCATGGACTGAACACTTCCTTTCCATTGGAGAGCATTCAGCCCGCCTATGGCATCTACAGCTATTGATTACATAGAAAAATAATGCTAAAAAAGTATTTAACATCGTTAACTATCTTTAGTCAGTAAGAATTTTATCCTTTACTTGACTCCTATTCTTCTCCTTGATTCACATTTTATCCCTCCCTTTTATCTACTCTGAGCTTCTCTGGTTCTCCACACATGCTCTTCTACTGACTAGCCCTCTTCTCATCCTTTTTCTGTTCATGCTTCCCTGTAGCAGAGTTCCTTTCTTTTTGTCCGTATGGTCCTGGAAACATAATTTCCTTTGCTCTCTTGGCTTTCTTGGATGTACCAAGAGAACATCTTTATGACTACATCTACACTACAGCGATCCTTCTAAAGAAGTTCTTCTGGAAGATCTCTTCTGAAAAAACTTCTTTAGAAAGAGCACGCCAACACACAAAAAAGCAGATTGAAAAAATCAATCTGCTCTTTTGATAGAGAGCATCCACACAGCCCCTGCTCTTTCAAAAGAATGAGCCAGGGATTGAAAAATCCAGTGCCATGAAGACTGCTCCTTGCCCAAAACCAAATGGCTAGAAGGGGCTTTTGAAATTGGGGTCCTTTCGAAAGGCCCCCATCTACCTGGGTGGCGTGTGTTTCGAAAGCAGCACTTTTGAATAGTGCGTGGCTGCTATTATGCTAATAAAGTGCTGCATATTCATGGCAGTGCCTCATTAGCTTCTGCCGAAATCCCTCATCACCATTCCCCTTCCAAAAGGAGGGGGCTAGTTTAGACACAGCCCTGGTGTGTAGGTATTCCGCACGTTTTTTCAAGAAAGGGCCAGATTTTCCAAAAGAACTTGCTAGTGTAGATGCGGCCTATGAGTTGTGTGTGTGGGGGGGGTGCCTGATCCCCACTCCATCCCAGCTGTCTCCCCACCCTATCTCTTTCTATCCCTGCTCCACCCTGTTCTGCCCCCTCCCTCAGCTCACCCTGTCCTTGCTGCTCCTCCTCCTCTTCAGCACTTTCTATATGCCACTTAACAGCAGATCCACAAGGGGAGGGAAGAGCTTGGAAAGAGAGGGAGAAGCTGATTGGTGGTGCTGCTAGCAGGTTGGAGCTGCAGAAGGGAGCTGATCTGGGTGTTCAGTGGTGGGCCTGGAGCACCCACTCTTTTTTTCCATGGATGATTCAGGGCTGGAGCAAAGAGTGTGTGCATGTTCATGGAAACTGAGAGAGGAATTAGGCTGCAGGGAAGCATGAGCAGAAGAAGGGTGAGAGGAGGGCGAGGCAGTAGAGAAGCATGTGATCTGGAACAGAGTAGATAACAGAGAGGGATAAAATGTGAATGAAAGCAGAGAAGTAGAATTAAACAACAAAAGACTCATAAAATACTTTCCAGTGGGTGCCAGGATACCATCCCGTCCTGCTAGGGTATTACCGATAATTCAGTTCTCTCTTTAGATGCTCAAATCCAGGCTATGTCTACATCTTGCTGATACTTTTTGTGTAACATTTCTAGATACAACCTTTCCCATCCATCCACACAGTTCATCCAGGCTCCCACCTAGGTCACTGCCAGAGCAATTTTTTCTTCTGGCTTTGACAAATGGGATTTTGCTCTGCTTAGATCCATTCAGAACGTGACTGCAAAGTTCACGTTCATATCCTGCCACTTTGACCATATCATTCCTTTGCTTCTTTTTGCTGCTCCCCCTTTTGAACTGCATGACGTGAAACCAGCTTGTCTTGCCCTTCCAAGTCTTGCAGAGCTGAACCTTCCCCACCTCTTATCTCTCATTGGCTACGTCTACACGTGAAGCCAACATCGAAATAGCTTATTTCGATGTAGCAACATCGAAATAGGCTATTTCGATGAATAACGTCTACACGTCCTCCAGGGCTGGCAACGTCGATGTTCAACTTCGACGTTGCGCGGCACCACATCGAAATAGGCGCTGCGAGGGTACGTCTACACGCCAAAGTAGCACACATCGAAATAAGGGTGCCAGGCACAGCTGCAGACAGGGTCACAGGGAGGACTCAACAGCAAGCCGCTCCCTTAAAGGGCCCCTCCCAGACACAGTTGCACTAAACAACACAAGATACACAGAGCTGACAACTGGTTGCAGACCCTGTGCCTGCAGCATGGATCCCCAGCTGCCGCAGAAGCAGCCAGAAGCCCTGGGCTAAGGGCTGCTGCCCACGGTGACCATAGAGCCCCGCAGGGGCTGGAGAGAGAGCATCTCTCAACCCCGCAGCTGATGGCCGCCATGGAGGACCCAGCAATTTCGACGTTGCGGGACGCGGATCGTCTACACGGTCCCTACTTCGACGTTCAACGTCGAAGTAGGGCGCTATTCCGATCCCCTCATGAGGTTAGTGACTTCGACGTCTTGCCGCCTAACGTCGAAGTTAACTTCGAAATAGCGCCCGACGCGTGTAGCCGCGACGGGCGCTATTTCGAAGTTAGTGCCGCTACTTCGAAGTAGCGTGCACGTGTAGACACAGCTATTCCGTGCTGAGGTGTTGACTCCCATCCCTGACTGGCCCATGACGTCAGCCTCCATTATCCTCATCATAATTTTTCAGACATCATCATTCTTTCTCCCATGATAGACCTCACACTTGGGAGGAGCCCCCATAATGATTTGAAAAGCTAACTCATTGTCCACTTTCAGCTCCCTCCTCAGGACCCTCCTTTCTGTGATGTCTCCAAAAAAAACATTGACCTTTGACGACAGTTAGGCTGCTGTTGTGCTGAGATCCCAAGCTAGCAAGCTGAGCAAAATTATCTCATCATTTCTTTGCATTACCCTGAGTGTTGGTGTGTATTGTCTGTTGCTTTCTAGTTAGACTGTAAAAACAATGAGGAGTCCTGTGGCACCTTGTAGACTAACAGATTTATTGGAGCATAAGCTTTTGTGGGCAAAGACCCATTCTGTCAGGTGCATGTGATGTCTATAAGGTGCCACAGGACTTCTCATTGTTTTTGTGGATACAGACTAACACGGCTACCCCTCTGATACTTATAATTAGATTGGAATCTCTTTTGGTAAGGGACCATGTTTCAGCTTTGTGTTTGTACAATGCTGAGCACTTCTCAGAGTTTTGAGTAAAGGTCCATAGTGTACCCTTCCAAACTGCTGAAACCTTTTCAATCATCACTGCTTACTTCATAACAACGTATATCAGAATCATTTAGATGGGTGTAGGTAAGTATGGGTGAGTGGCCTTGGCTCTGAGGAGAAAAATATCTGTCTGGTTAGGCACAGGACCATAGTTCTATTCCATTCAAAAGCAAACTTGAACAGACCGTCTGTAGAGCTGGTCGGTTATGGAACTCCTCTGGAATACTGTGGAAAGAATATTTTAGGGGCAATATCCAGGAAAAATCTAAGTGGAATAACATCCCTATTTCTTTACAAACATAGTAGATTTCATGGTCAGATTTTTTTTTCTCGGTGTCACATTGGTATAAACCATGAGCAACTTCATTAAAGTAAGTGGACTTGCTACTGGTTTATATGGGAGTAACACTATGTATTTAGATCTTTAAATGGATAAGTATGTCCTGCATATATCCTGTATCACTTTTTATGTGGAATAAAATAGAAGCCTTCACAGCCATTAGTTCTAGAGCTGTTCCAGAGTCCCAAGCTGCTTGTTTGTTTGTTTTGGCAGAATCTGACTTGTAAATAAGCATAGAAATGATGGAATGTACAGGTTAATATTTTGCCTACTAATTTGGGAATGTAGCCTTGCCTAAACCGATCACAGTTTCCCCTTCAGGTTTCTTACTGTTTGCATAGCTATATGGGTAATAAATGTTGCCTGATGTGTACATACGTATGTGTAGGGTACAAACGATCTTCACTGATGGCTTTCTAAATGAAATTAAAAATCCCATGAAAATCCATGAATTCCGTGTCCTCCTTTTCTTAATACTGGCTTAGCTGTATTTTTTGTCTTCCGTAACAAAGCCATGAAAAAAGACACCATTTCCCTTGCTCATGGGATATAATTCCACACTCTGAGTGTGCATACTGGCAGCTCAGCATAATGTGCCATCTGCAAGCTATAAGCTGTGTTTTGCATGAGTAGATTTAGGATTAAAAAAAAAATGTCTGACCTGGAAGCTGAACATTACCTGGCATCCTTATTGCATGTCCCTACGTGAACAGTCATGGACTGAACTGAATTAGTGTCCTTTTTAAATTATATAGCTCTCCCTCTCTCTCTCTCTTGTTTAGCAGAGTGTGTGTGTGTGTGTGTGTGTGTGTGCGCGCGCACGCATATGCAAACACACACATATATATTCTGCATGCCAGATCATCTCAGAGCTGTTGTACTGGAGAATACTGAATATCAGATTTCAGAGTTAATTCCAGGTGTCTAGTTTTTGTGTTTAACTGGGTGGGTGTTAGTCCTCAAGTGCTTGTAAATTCATGCATACTGCACTACATGAACATTCAATACTGAATCTTACTCAAACAAGTAACCTTGCTGAAGTCTGTGGGACTGCTGAAGAGAAATGACAAGTAGGATTTACCCAGCTGGATCCTCCAGTAAATTATCTCCCAAAGATCTAATGTCCCATATCAAAACTGGAAAAGTTTTGACCATTACCAGCTTTTCCGTTTTTCCTATTGCTGTCTCCCTACCTTCTTGGACTTGATCAGTTGGATTTGATATGCTAGTTATATGAATTAATGCTTTTTCCTTCTACTATTAAATTCACTGACAAAACTCCTGCTGACTCAGTTCAGAGCAGGATCCAGATAAATAATGGTGATTCTTAAGTCCTTGTTGAATAAACAGGAGGCACATATATTCAAGGATACACATTAGGATTTGGCTCTCTTCAATTATGAAACTTATGAAGCAGGGAAACTATATTTTTAGATGTAATAAATGAATAATATTAGTTATTTATGTATAGAACACTATCTGCGTAACTGTCTGACAGTTACTGCTATTATGTAGTGACTGTTGGACAAACTCAAAACTGAAAGTGATTCAAGGACAAAAGGGTAACTGAGATTCTTTCTTCATGGTAGACAATGACTGAAAATACATACAGGAGGGAATTAAAAGCACATCTATTAAGAACAAGTGGTGTGTGTGTGTGTGTGCGCGCGCGTGTGTGTGTATAAAAATCAGACATATTAAACAGCTATCTGCCAGATTAGGCTCCCGGCTGAACATTTTTGTGGCTGTTTTAAACAAAAGCCACTTTGAATTCATTTACATTTGTTCTTCCATTAATTTCAAGGGCAGCAAAACCAGACTTAAAAAAAAAAAAGAAAAAAAAGCTTTATAGCATTATAAACATAAAGGTTTATTGAACATAAAATACTTCCAGTATATAAGAAGTATGCGCAGTCTCGGGAATTATTTATAAAATTCAGAATTATGCACACAGCTCCAAAAGTAAAAATGCCCATTTTTCCATGATCAAATACCAGCATGTGGGTAGAATTTATTTGAGAATGAAAACTAATGAAGGCATGTATTAAAATCAGAAACAGCAACAGAAATTCTCTTTGGGTGGACTATTTAAGGTTCATGTACATGCAGTTGCCCAAGTGCAGAGTACAGGCAATAATTAATTCATAACCATACCAGAGTCTGTGCAGGAACTGGCTCAAGGCAAAAGTCTGGAAAAAGCCAGGCACAAAGGAAATGTTTAACTAGCACTGGCAAGCTAAGGAATACCACAAGGGATTCTGTGGAATCTGAGATAAGCCAAACTATTTGCACTTAGGTGCCTATAGGTAGGCAGCTCTTTCCACAGTCAGGATATGTCTACACAGCAGCATTATTTCAAAATAAGCTATTCCAGAAGAGCTGTTCTGAAATAGCTTATTTCAAAATAATGCTGCTACGTACAAAAGCATTTTGAAACAACACTTTGCTATTTCGAAATTCAGTGTCTACACGCATAGAGCCTATTTTGAAATACAGCCATTGGACACACGATGGCTTATTTTGAAATAGTTGCTCTTCCCTGTCTACACAGCCCCTATTTTGAAACAGCTCTAGGTTCAATCTTCCTGGTCTGATAGCCTCGGGACCTGAGTGGTCCCAGACCAGGGATTTTGCCAGACTAGGGTGGTTATTTCTTCCCCCCACTCCCCACTGGTGTTCCAGCCTCTGCTCCAGGACTCCTGTCCCTGCTGTCACCTGCAGCTCCCCAACTCCCCACCCCCACAGGCTCCCTGGCTGCCTGGTCCTGGTCCCAGACACTCTCCCCCGGCTTCAGCTTCCCTGGGGGCAGCTTGCTGCCCAGCCCTTGCTGTGGCTTCCTGCCTGGCCCCAGGGATCAGCCACAGCTTTCCATCCAGCCCCTGCCATGACTTCCCAGGCCAGCTTCCCACCCGACCGAGCCCTGGCCACTGCTTCTGTCCCATGGTGAGTGTCCCTCACAGCAGTTGTCTGGTGGCTGCTGCTGGCTCCTCTCCCGTCCCCAGCCCTTGCCACCAGGCCAGCTGTGGCTGGCCTGCCAAGGGCTCCTGCCACTGGTCTGGCTGACCCCTCCTCCTCCCTGGCCCAGGACTCTCTGGTCCTGAAAGATCTGTGGTCCTGCTGGATAACAGATGCTGCTGGATTTGGATGTTTCAACCTGCATGTGAAATAGGTGCTATTCCACGTGCAGTGACGTTTACCGGTTTTGAAATAAGTCAACTGCGATTTTGAATTTATTTACATCATGTAGATGCTATAGTAGTTATTTCAAAATAATGGCTGTTATTTCAAAATAACTTTGATGTGTAGACCTACCCTCAGGCAGGTAAATAGGTAGCTTGATTTTTCATAGGTGCTTTACTTGGACCAGCGGTCCTCAGCCCTTAACAATCAGGCCATTTTAAATATGGATTCAGACGCATAACTGTAGATATTTGAAGGTGAACATATTGACCCTGGAATATAAGCTCCATAAAATAGTACATAATGATGGTTAAGAGGGATGATTGTGAAACTGTACAAAAGGAAAAGATTAGCATTTTGAATTGTATCAGTGACTTGAGTGGTTCGTTAAGCGTGAATATAATGTCCTTAGTTTCTATCCTCCAAAGCGGTGACTCTGAAAAGAACTTTGTGGTCAACATGGTAGATAACTATTTGAAAAAGAGATCCCACAGTGACTTTTGTAGCTTTTATTGTAGGTACCAGTGACATAGGTAAGGGGAGGGAGAGACATCCTGGAAGTCGAATTTAGGTTGCTTGGAAAGAAACTGAAATCCAGGACCTTTCTGGTGGTATTCTCAGAAATGTTTCCAGTTCCACACACAGGGCCACACAGACAGGCAGAAATTTAGAGTCTCAATGAGTGGATGAGATGATGGTGTAAGGAGTAGGAGTTTAGATTTACTAGGAACTGGGAAAACTATTGGAATAGGGGGAGCCTATACAGGAAGGATGGCCTCCACCTAAACCAAAGTAGAACTAGTCTGCTGGCATTTACCATTACAAAGGTCGGAAATCAGTTTTTAAACTAAGAGCTGTGGGGAAAGCTGATTGGTGCAGAGGAGCATGTGGATCAGAGAGAGAGAGACCTCTTTTAGTACAGAGTCTATAGATAGAGACTTTCTAGGTTTGCATCAAGAGGAGAGGTTGGAAGAGGATAAAGTATGGGCTGGATCAGAAAAGAAGCAATCACATGAAAAAGAATCTAATGCACTAAAAAAGGGCAGATGAATAAATAGTGACAAGTTTTTAAAGTGCTTATACACAAATGCTAGAAGTCTAAATGATAAGATGGGTGAACTGGAGTGTCTTGTATTAGAGGAAGCTATTGATATAATAGGCACCACAGAAACCTGGTGGAATGAGGACAATCAAGGGCACACAATCATACAGGGTACGAAATACATTGGAAGGACAGAAAAAGTCATGCAGGTGCGGGAGTACTGCTATATGTGAAAGAAAACGTAGAATCAAATGAAGTAAAGATCTTAATTGAATCAAAATGTTCAATAGAAATGCTAAGGATAGAAATTCTATGCTCAAATAAGACTATAGCAGTGGGGATATATTATCAACCACTTGACCAGGACAGTGATAGTGACTATGAAATGGTAAGGGAGATTAGAAAGGCAATCAAAAATAATAGTAGGGGATTTCAATTATCCCCATATTGACTGGATACACATCACCTCGGGACAAGATGCAGAGATAAAATTTCTCAATATCTTTAATGACTGCTTATGGCATCAAGTGTAATATGTATGATTACCTACCCTGTGGGCGGGTGGCTTATGTGTGCACTCGATGCAAGGAGCTCCTGGCCCTCAGAGACCGAGTTCGGGCTTTGGAGACCAGGGTGGCTGAACTGGAGGAGCTAAGGGAGGCAGAGAGCTATGTTGATGAGGCTTTCCGGGACGTAGTAGGCTGTCCCACCTCCAATCTGACAGCCCCGATGCTGTTAAGGAGGATGAAAGCCTCAAGGAAGGAGAGTAGTCAACGGGGGCAGAGGGAAACCATCCCATAGTTGGGACCCTCCTTCCAGAGGGTGCTATGGTATCCTCTCACACTGAGGATACCACTCCGGGGCAGGGAACGCCAGTTGTTAGGAAGAGGCAGGTGTTAGTAGTGGATGATTCGATCATTAGAAATATAGATAGTTGGGTTTGTGATGACCAGGAGAATCCTATGGTGACTTGCCTGCTTGGTGCGAAGGTTGCAGATCTTTCGAGGCATCTAGACAGATTTATATGCAGTAGTGTGGAGGAGCCGGTAGTCATGGTACATGTAGGTACCAGTGACATAGGGAAGGGTGGGAGAGATGTCCTGGAGGCCAAATTTAGGTTGCTAGGAAGGAGACTGAAATTCAGGACCTCTATGGTGGCATTCTCAGAAATGCTTCCAGTTCCACGCGCAGGGCCAGGTAGACAGGCAGAACTTCAGAGTCTCAATGCGTGAATGAGATGATGATGTAGGGAAGAAGGGTTTAGATTTATTAGGAAATGGGGACACTTTTGAGGTAGCGGGAGCCTATACAGGAAGGATGGGCTCCACCTAAACCAAGGTGGATCCAGGCTGCTGGCATTAAACGTTAAAAAGGTCATAGAGCAGTGTTTAAACTAAGAGAAGGGGGAAAGCCGATTGGTGCGGAGAAGCACGTGGATCGGACGGAGACTTCTCTTACGTGAGACTCCATTGGTAGAGATTCTCTAGAATTCAGTCAGAAAGAGAAGAAGGGAGATGATAGAGTATGGGCCAGATCAGATGAGAAAAAAAATCACATGTAAAAGAATCCAATACGTCAGGGAAGGGCAGGCATATGAATAGTGGTAGTTTTTTAAAGTGCTTTTACACAAATGCTAGAAGTCTGTCTAATAAGATGGGTGAACTAGAGTACCTCATATCAAAGGAGGAGAGTGACATAATAGGCATCACGGAAACCTGGTGGAATAAGGAAAATCAGTGGGACACTATCATACCGGGATACAAAATATATCGGAAGGACAGAATGGGTTGAGCGGGTGGCAGAGTGGTACTGTATGTGAAAGATAATATAGAATCAAATGAAATAAAAATCCTAAATGAATCAAAATGTTTCATAGAATCACTATGGATAGCAATTCCTTCCTCTGATGGGAATATAGCGCTAGGGATATATTATCAACCACCTGACCAGGACAGTGATAGTGATGCTGAAATGCTCAGGGAGATTAGAGAGGCTGTCAAAATAAAAAACTCACTAATAACGGGGGATTTCGATTATCCCCATATTGACTGGGTACATGTCACCTCAGGAAGGGATTCAGAGAGAAAATTTCTTGATGCCTTAAATGACTGCTTCTTGGAGCAGCTGGTACAGGAACCCACAAAGGGAGAGGCAATTCTTGATTTAGTACTGAGTGGAACACAGGATCTGGTCCAAGAGGTAACTATTACAGGAGCGCTTGGAAATAGTGACTATAACATAATAACATTTAATATTCCTGTGTTGGGAAGAACACTGCAACAGTCCAACACTCTGGTATTTAATTTCAAAAAGGGGAATTACACAAAAATGAGGTTAGTTAAGCAGAAGTTAAAAGGTAGCGTAACTAGAGTAAAGTCCCTGCAAGCTGCGTGGAAACTTTTCAAAGATACCATATTAGAGGCCCAACTTAAAGGTATACCCCAAATTAAAAAACACAGTAAGAGACCTAAAAAAGAGCCACCATGGCTTAACAACCATGTAAAAGAGGCAGTGAGAAATAAAAAGGCATCTTTTAATAAGTGGAAGTCAAATCCAAGTGATCAAAATAGAAAGGAACCTAAACTCTGCCAAATTAAATGTAAAAATGTAATAAGAAAAGCCAAAAAAGATTTTGAGGAACAGTTAGCCATAAATTCAAAAAACAATAGTAAAATGTTTTTTTAAGTACATTAGAAGCCGGAAGCCTGCTAAAAAAGCAGTGGGGGCCCTGGACAATAGAGACATAAAAGGACCAATCAAGGAGGATAATGCCATTGCAGAAAAACTAAATGATTTCTTTGCTTCAGTCTTCACGGCTGAATATGTTAGAGAGATTCCCAAATCTGAGCTGTCCTTTATGGGTGACAAATCTGAGGAACTGTCCCAGATTGAAGTATCATTAGGGGAGGTTTTGGAACTAATTGATAGGCTAAACAGTCACAAGTCTCTGGGACTGGATGGTATTCACTCAAGGGCTCTGAAAGAACTCAAATGTGAAATTGCGGAACTAGTAATGGAGGTTTGTAACCTATCCTTTAAATCAGCTTCGGTACCCAATGTTTGGAAGACAGCTAACATAACACCAATATTTAAAAGGGGCTCTAACGGAGACCCTAGCAATTATAGACCGGTAAGTCTAACGTCAGTACCGGGCAAATTAGTAGAAACAATAGTAGAGAATAAAATTGTCAGACACGTAGAGGAACATGATTTGTTGAGCAAAAGTCAACATGGTTTCTGTAAAGGGAAGTCGTGTCTTACTAATCTATTGGAGTTCTTTGAAGGGGTTAACAAGTATGCAGACGGGGGGATCCCGTAGACATAGTATACTTAGATTTCCAGAAAGCCTTTGACACGGTCCCTCACCAAAGGCTCTTACGTAAATTAGGTGGTCATGGGATAGGAGGAAAGATCCTTTCATGGATTGGGAACTGGTTAAAAGACAGGAAACAAAGGGTAGGAATAAATGGTAAATTTTCACAATGGAAGGGGGAACTAGGGGCGTTCCCCAAGTGTCAGTACTGGGACCAAACTTGTTCAACTTATTTGTCAATGATCTAGAGAAAGGGGTAAGCAGTGAGGTGGCAAAATTTGCAGATGACACCTAACTTTTCAGGATAGTCAAAACCAAAGCAGACTGTGAAGAACTTCAAAAATATCTCAGCAAACTGAGTGATTGGGCAGCAAAATGGCAAAAGAAATTTAATGTGGGTAAGTGTAAGGTAATGCACATTGGGAAAAATAACCCTAATTATACATATAATATGATGGGGGCAAATTTAGCTACAACAGATCAGGAAAGGGATCTTGGAATTATAGTGGATAGTTCTCTGAAAACATCCACACAGTGTGCAGTGGCAGTCAGTAAAGCAAATAGGATGTTAAGAATAATTAAAAAAGGGATAGAAAATAAGACAAGGAATATCTTAATTCCCCTATATAAAACTATGGTACACTCACATCTTGAGTACTGCATGCAGATGTGGTCTCCTCACCTCAAAAAAGATGTATTGGTGTTAGAAAAGGTTCAGAAAAGGGCAACTAAAATGATTAAGGTTTGGAATGGGTCCCATATGAGGAGAGGCTAGAGAGACTGGGACTTTTCAGTCTAGAAAAGAGGAGACTGAGGGGCGATATGATAGAGGTATATAAAATCATGAATGGTGTGGAGAAAGTGAATACAGAAAAGTTATTTACTTGTTCCCATAATATAAGAACTAGAGGACACCAAATGAAATTAATGGGTAGCAGGTTCAAAACTAATAAAATAAAGTTTTTCTTCACACAGCGCACAGTCAACCTGTGGAACTCCTTACCAGAGGACGCTGTGAAGGCCAGAACTCTAACAGAGTTTAAAAAAGAGCTCGATAAATATTTGGAGGTTAGGTCCATAGATGGCAATTAGCAAGGGGTAAGGTATGGTGCCTAGCCTTTTGTTGAAGGTGGGAGATGGATGCCAGGAGACAAATCGCTTTATCATTGTCTTCGGTTCACCTCCTCTAGGGCACCAGGCATTGGCTACTGTTGGCAGACAGGATACTGGGCTAGATGGACCTTTGGTCTGACCCAGTAAGGCTGTTCTTATGTTCTTTACTGCTTTTTGGAGCAGCTGGTACAAGAACCTACAAGGGGAGAGGCAATTCTTGATTTAGTTCTGAGTGGAGTGCAGGATCTTTTTTAAGAGGTAACTGTAACAGGACTACTTGGAAATAGTGACTGACCATAATATAATAACATTTAACATTCCTTTAGTGGAAAGAACATCTCAGCAGTCCAACACTGTGGCATTTAATTTCTGAAAGGGGAGCAATGCAAAAATGAGGAGGTTAGTTAAAGGGAAATTAAAAGGTACAGTAACTAAAGTAAAATCCATGCAAGCTTCATGGATACTTTCAAAGACACCATAATAGATGGCCAACATAAACACATACCCCAAATTAAAAAGATAAAAACAAATAAGAGACTCAAAAAAAAAAGAGTCACTGTGATTTAAATAACCATGTAAAAGAAGCAATGAGCGACAAAAAGGCATCTTTTACAAAGTGGAAGTCAAATCCTAGTGAGGAACATAGAAAGGAGCATAAACACTGCCAAATGAGTGTAAAAATGTAATAAGAAAAGCCAAAAAAGAGTTTGAGGAACAGCTAGCACAAAACTCAAAAAGCCATAACAAAATGTTAAGCACATCAGAGGCAGGCAGCCTGCTAATCAAGTGATCCCCATAGATGATCAAGATAAAAAAGGAGCACTGCAATGTTCTTGCAGGGAAACTAAATGTATTCTTTGCTTCAGTCTTCATGGATGAGGATGGTAGGGAGATTCCCACTTCTGAGCCATCCTTTGTAGATGACATATCTGAGGCATTGTTCAAGACTGAGGTGTCATTAGAGGAGCTTTTGAAACTAATTGATTGTTGCTTCATTCTCCACCCATCACCTATTAGGTCAGTGAACACTGCCAAACATTGATAAACTAAACAAATCCCCAGGAATAGATGGCATTCACCCAAGAGTTCTGAAAGAGCTCAAATGGGAAATTGTGGAACTATTGACTGTGCTTTATAACCTATCATTTAGATCAACTTCTGCACCCGATGACTGGAAGATAGGTAATGTAACACCAATATTTAAAAAGGACTCTAGGGGTGATCCTTGGCAATTACAGACCAGTAAGTCTAATGTCGGTACCAGGCAAACTAATTGAAACCATACTAAAGAATAAAATTGTCAGACACGTAGAAGAACATAGTTTGTTGGGCAAATGTCAACATGGTTTCTGTAAAGGGAAATCATGTTTTACTAATCTATCAGAATTATTTGAAGGGATCAACAAACATATGGACAAGGTGGATCCAGTAGCTATAGTGTACTTAGATTTCCAGAAAGCCTTTTTCAAGGTCCCTCACCAAAGGCTTTTACATAAATTAAATTGTCCTGGGATAAGAGGAAATATCCTTTCATGGATTAACAATTGGTTAAGAGACTGGAAACAAAGGGTAAGAATAAATTGTAAATTTTAATAATGGAGAGGGGTGTTTCCCAAGGGTCAGAATGGAGAGGGGTGTTCTCCAAGGGTCAGTTCCCCAAGGGTCAGTCCCCAGTCCTATTCAATTTACTTATAAATAATCTGGAGAGAGGAGTAAACTGTGAGGTGCCAAAGTTTGCAGATGATACTAAACTGCTCAAGATAATTAAGACCAAAGCAGACTGTGGTTGTTTCTATGCTACGAGCCAAAGTCAAATTTATTAAAATTGATTTATTAACACTGGGTTTCATCAATTTCATTTTGAGCATTCTCACCTCCTACATGCTCCCCACAAAATCGACTTATTGCTGCCATACACAAGTAGCTTAAATCGAGTGCTGCAGCAATGTATTGTGGGAACCTACACCACAGTTCCCGGAGCCCCGTAGCATTCCGGATATTTTTCCTGGCGCTGCATGGGAAAAAATGCCCTGCAAGTAGATGTGGGTATCTGATGACATCTTCTCATATTTCATTCCCCTCTTTCCCCTGCTATGTTAAACAAATGTTCCTTTTTCCAGGGGCCTGGGTTGCCTTTTTAGGGATGTGCTTTTAACAATTGAGGAGATGGGAAGGGTAGTAAACCTGTCCCAACCGATAGATTTTTTTGAAAACGGGATGCAAAAGCACTGGATCTTTGCAGGCTTGAATCTGGATTTAGACCTCCTGTCAAAGAAGACCCTCAGCTGGCTAAAAGACTCCCGACTACTATGGGTACTACAGTGAAACAGCAATGAATTATTGAAACAGTTATGCCTCAGGGCAGCTAAAAGACCCCCCAAGTACAGCCAGCTGTGAAAATTGTGACCACCAAGGGAGACCCACCACCTGCCCCTACTAACAGCGTGCCTAGGCTGGGCTCTAGATTTGGCCCTGAATCTGGATTTAGGCCTCCTGGAATAGAAGGCTCTTAGAAAAAAGAATATGTTTAACTAGATATGGGTGCAACACTGAAACTACAATGAGTTATGGCTTGGGGTGGCTGAAAGACCCCCGGCTACAGCCAGCCCCGAATACCATGACTGCTAAGGGGACTTCCCTGTGGTGGCTGAAAGACTCCCTACTACAGCAAGCCCTGAAAATTGTGACTGCTAAGGGAGACTTCCCCTGTGTGGCTAAAAGACCCCCCGGGCTACAGCCAGCACCCAAAAATCATGACCACCGAGGGAGACTTCCCCTGGGTGGCTGAAAGACCCTTTGGCTAAAGCCCATCCAAAATTTTCTCTCAGAAGACAGCCATGCTAGTAACAAAGTGTTTTCTTCAATTGCCCAAAAATTGTGACTGACCAGTGAGACTTCCCCTGGCTATCTACAGGACCCTTACTGCATGCAAGCTTCCTGGCACGTTGTTCAGCACATCCTTTTATTGGTTCGGGGTCAAGCCACGTGATGTGGCTGGGTGGGGGAAAGTTCCAGAGTGTGTGGCACCTCTGCGGGGAGGGAAAGGAGGGTATTTGGGGTCAGGACAAAATGTAAGTGGCTGAAAAGAGGTTTCTTGTCCAAGCACAAGCCCCACCCACAGACTAGCTGCCACGTGATGCAGATGGAGGGAAAGTTCCAGAATATGTGGCGTCTCTCAGGGAGGGAAGGGAGGGGATGTGGGAGGCACGACAACTTGTAAATGTCTGAAAAGAAGTTTCTCATTCTCTCAGACAAGCACAACCTCCCCCTACAGCTGAGCTACGGGTGGGGACAGGCAGGCAATGGCTGGCACCAGGCAGCGCAGAAAAACAAGACAGCTGGCAGGGGTATACACAGAACCACAGACCCCACAGCCTCACTACTAGCAAAGAAAAAGAAAGAAGATTTTTCAGCCTCCCATGACCCTACAGCCACTTGCTTCCAGGTGCCCAATTGAAACAGGCTTCCTATTGCCTAATTCCTCTGCACCTGAGAGCAGTGGAGGTGGAAGATGCCAGAGCGGAGAACTGTGGGGCATTGTGGGGCACATATGGGACATGTCTGGAGGCTAATGAATTTGATTTAAGGACATGGTGCTTCCTCACTACCCTTCATTTGGAATTTTAAATTTGAACTGAACACTACACCTATGAGGTTACTACAGTATTATGATATCGATATTATGTCAATTTGAGTGCTCCATAAATTGAGCTAGTGGAATTTACAGTGAAGATAGGCACTTGGAAAAATCACACTAAATAATTTAAAATCAATGTTATTTCGTAATGTAGACATAGCCTATGAAGAACTTCAAACGGATCTCATAAAATTGAGTGATTGGGCAACAAAATGACAAATGAAATTGAATGTGGATAAATGCAAAGTAATGCACATTTGAAAAAATAACCCCAACTATACATACAATATGATGGGAGCTTATTTAACTACATCTAATCAGGAACAACATCTCGGAGTCATCATGGATAGTTCTCTGAAAGCATCCACACAGTGTGAAGCGGCAGTCAAAAGAGCAAACAGGATGTTAGGAATCTTTAAAAAAGGGATAAAGAATAAGACGGAGACTATCTTATTGCCCTTATATAAAACCATGGTGCACCCACATCTTGAATACTCCATACAGAAGTGGTCACCTCATCTCAAAAAAAGATATATTGGCATTAGAAAATGTTCACAAAGGGGCAAATGAAATGACTAGGGGTTTGGAATGGGTCCCATATGAAGAGAGATTAAAGAGACTAAGACTTTTCAGCTTTGGAAAGAGGAGAGTAAGGAGGGGATACGATTGAGGTATATAAAATTATGAGTGATGTGGAGAAAGTGAGCAAGGAAAAATTATTTACTTGTTCCTATAATATAAGAACTAGGGAACACCAAAAGAAATTAATGGGCAGCCTGTTTAAAACAAGTGAAAGGAAAATCTTTTTCACACAGCACAGTCAAAATGTGGAACTCCTTGCCAGAGGAGAGTGTGAAGGCTAGGACTACAACAGGCTTTAGAACTAGATAAATTCATGGAGGCTAGGTCCATTAATAGCTATTAGCCAGGATGGGTAAGGAATGGCATCACGAGGCTCTGTTTGTCAGAAGCTGGAGATGGATGGCAGGAGAGAGATTGTTACCTGTTTGGTTCCTCTGGGGCATCTGGTATTGGCCATTGTTGGCAGACAGGATACTGGGCTAGATGGACATTTGGTCTGATTCAGTATGGCCATTCTTATTGTCTTATGCTAAGAGGGCACATTTAATTTTTGGGTGCATAAACCAGGGAATAATAAATGGGAATAGCAAGATGGTGTCAGTGAAATCATTACTGGAATACTGTGTCTAGTTCTGGTGCTCACATTTCAAAGAGGATGTTGAAAAATTGAAAAAGATTGGAAAAGAATCACAGGAATGATTTTCTGTCCTTTAGTGAGAGACTAAAGAAACGCATTCTGTGTATGAGGTTAAAAGTTGATTTCATCATGGTCTACAAGTACCTTCATGGGGAGAAGATTACTGACAGTAAATAGATGAAGTTGAGCAGAAAAGGGCACCACAAGATCCAGTGTCTAGAAAATGAAACGAGATAAATTCAGCCTATGCATAAATCAAAACAATCAATGATGAAGGGTATTAACCATTGGAACTACCTACTTAGGGCTTGTCTATACTTACTGGATGATTGACATGCCAGTGGTCACTCTTCTGGAGTTTGATTTTGCACATCAGGTGAAGATGCAGCAAAATTGATCTCTCTGGGCTCAGCCATTGACGCCTGTACTTCACACTATCACATGGAGTAAGGGACGTCTGCATGCGACTACAGAGGCTTAGTCTTCACTAGGGAAGAAAGTTGACTCTGATACATTGATGTTAGTTATGCAAATTCCATAGCTAGAACTGCGTATCTTAAATTGACTTATTTCCCTAGTACAGACTTGCCCTTCTAGGTGTGCTAGATTCCTCCACCTTTTGCAAGTATTTAAGTCAAGACTGGCTGTCATTCCAAAAATATACTATAACACTGAACCTGTGGGTTTATTACAAAAATGATTGGGGGAGGTTTTTTGGCCTGTTTTAATCAGGAGCTCAGCCTAGATGTTCACAATGGTCCCCTTTGACATTAAAATCGAAGAATCTATGACTATTTATCATGCTGTTGGAGCTTTCTCTCCTATTAAACACCAACTTAATAAAATGTTTTGCGGTTTTCCATCAAACAATTCTTTTTGTTGGGAGATGTTGAGGTCTGTTTCTGGAGAAGGTGCCGCTTCTCTCATATTCTGATTTTTTCCAGAAACATGAAGTTTTCTGCTTTTGAGATGCTTGGTTTTTGAAAGTTCCGATATACTTCAAAAATAAAAAGGAGCAGGCAGTCCAGAACTTGGAACTCTATTGAATGCTTGTGGATTGAGGCGTAAGATAAACTGATGATTCAGATATTGCTGAAGGATTCAAGGCTGAAAAGACATGGGTGAAGATAAGAACATGACAGCCTTCTAAAACAGAGTTTTTCTCATTAAAGACCTGATCTTTTGATGGAGGGTTGAGGACACTTAGCACCTTCCAAGAAGCATTCAGTACATCAAAGGATCAGGGCTAAAGAAGCCTGGGAATCATTTAAACAGTGAGTAAATGGCCCATAAACATTCCCACATGTAGTAACTCCTGCCCTGTTATCCATGTATTTCCTTCCCCACCCTCCCCAACAGCCCCCGCCAACCCCATGTTTTATAATGATTTCAAGTACTTCCTTTTAAAGCTCTGTGTGGTACTGACAGTTTACAGAATAGGGACTCTACAGTGATACTTATGCCTCATATATCTTTGTATTTCATATAGTTTAAATGACAAAGTGGTAGACTGTGTCTTGTTATGTTCTTTATTCTGTTTGCTGGCCTAGAATTTGGTGAATGTGTTGAGAAAACTGGTATAGTGCATGATGCAGGGAGTGTCAACTAAAATACTACATCAGAGGTGATGGCCATATTCAAAGGGTAAGTCTAACCCTGATACAAATTTAGGTATCAAAAGCTAGGTACTCTTTCTACGTTGGATAGTATCTTACTTTTTCTACTATGTTTGCAAGAGAGACCTCAGGGAAGTAGACATCAAGCCAGACAGCTGGGAGGAGCTGGCAGATGATCACAGCAGATGGAGGCAGGAACTATACAAGGGCCTTCAGAAGGGTGAGTTGAGGATCAGACAACTAGCAAAGGAGAAGCGAGCCCACAGAAAGCACAGCAAGGACCTGCCAGACACCCATTATACATGCAAAGGTTGCAGCAAGGACTGTCACTCTCGTGTGGGTCTTCACAGTCACAGCTGATGCTGCAAATGAGGATGCCAAACGGAACTATGAAGGGCGCAATCCATAGTCTACATAGACTGAAGGATGCTACTACTACTACACAGTGAGTTTAGGCAGCAGATGTTCAATGACCATGTTAGTTTTATATGTAGTGTCCACATGCCAGAAGATGTGAACAACCGCAAAATTACTGTCTTTCTTCAGCCGTTTCATGCCACGTTTGGAGTTAGACATCTCGGTTCTTAGCCACATAATTAGTGTACTGGAGTAAAATTTTTAAGGTATCCATGTGAGTTAAAACCCAAATCCTTTTTTCAAAAATCACTCAGGCATTACCATTGTAATTCAATGGGACTTTGGAGCCTAAGCCCGAAATCACTTTTGAAGATGGGATTGTAGGCTTTTGAGTCAGTTAGGTGCTTGCAAATAATACTCCTGATTTCCCAAAGTGATTGAATATATGCACATTCCATTGATTCAGTAGGAGTTGTGGCAGCTCAGCCTTTTTCCAAATCTTGGCTCTGATGTAGGGTTCTAGAAATGAATGCTTTTGTTTGGCTTTACCAAGTCAGTTTGAAAGATTTAGGCCACAGTTAAGGCCATGCCCTCCTCATTGCTGAACAGGAAGGGAAAATGAACAGATAGATTTATGGGCTATTGTATTAGTATTGTATGTGGAAGTAACAAATGGAAAGAAATATATAGTTAGACTGGCCATCAACGGTTTCTGGGTAACAGTCCAAGAAAGATCTGTTATGCCGAAAATATTTAATTTCTTGTGAGATGTTAAGGGTCCTGTTTTGGCACCCTTCTTCCTGCTGAGTTTCTCCTTTTTGAATGAAAAGTTCCACCGAGGCTGACGGGACTGCTCAAGTAAGATAATATTGAGTATGTTAAGGGTGAGAGAATCCCTCTCAACAAAGCAGTGCAAAGGAATTTTGAGGAACCTGATGTGAAGCATGGCAACCAAAAGAGAATGTGTCATTATCAAGTCTGTCGAAGAAATGGAAAATGGGCATGGGCCGAAGGATGAAAGACATGAACTGAGTGGCTGAACATATGCATCAGTCCACTGTAAGTAACCATACATTAATAATACTGTACTTATCAGTCTGACATCTTCAACACTAAATGCTTGTCATCCAAAATCAAAGAGGAGATTACAGGCAAAAACCTTAACTCGCTTCAATCAAATTTTGATGCTGAAAAGGAAAAGGTGTCAGAGGCTCCATGAAGTCCACTAGAGACTTAATTATAACTGTTGATTTTACATAGAAGGCATTCAGATACTACAGTAATAGGAGGCAGCATAAAACCCTAAATTAGCTAACTAAACATTGGTTTCAGTTTGTGACAGACACATTTCACACCCCTCTTTTCACTTTACAACCTCCAAAAGTTTAAAAAAATCCCAAATGATTGTTTTCAGATTTTTACTTTAGGCCTTAAAATCTTGATGATAACAGAAATCTCAATTATCTGATGCATTGCAGGGGCAATTTCCCTACTTTTAATATTTACAGGAATGGCACCCATCCTGCTTAACTTAATTTACTCCTTCCACAGGTCCTATTAATGACAGCTGACTCCTCCCCCACCTTTTTTCTCCTTTTTTCCTCTTCCTTCCCCTCTATATAAACCCTGCTCCAAATCTGATGAAAGTGGGTCTTACCCACAAAACTGCATTACCAAATAAATTGAATTGTTAGTCTTTAAGATGCTGGGGGACTGTTTGTTTTTTGTGAAGCTGCAGATTAACATGGCTACCCAATTAGACTATTCACAAGAATGTTGTGAGGTTTAACATGTTAATGTTTGTATAGATCTTTAAAAATATAACGGGCCACATCTATTTTAATATTGAGAACAACAAGAAGTCTTGTGGCACCTTATAGACTGACAGATATTTTGGAACATAGGCTTTC